>NC_056729.1:632562278-632717278 GCF_019279795.1 Protopterus annectens | reverse complement strand
ACTGCATGACATATGGACACAGGGTGACAGACTTGGGGGATAGAGTCACAAACACAGGGCCAATATTGGCATATTGCTGTGATAAACTGAGAAAATTCCTGGTGTAATAGGGTTTGTTGTGACATATCTCTTCTGAGGGATATGAAGTCAGTAACACACACAGATGTCACCATGTACTGACTGCAATAATCAGATTATGCTACTGCATTTCTAAAGATAGGATATGTGTGAGTAACACACCACATGTAAGACTCCAAACTCCATCCAGTCTGCAGATAGCTCTACAGGTGAGAGTTTCCTCAACCACATAACAGTGTCTTGCCAGACTTTAAATCATGTAGAGCAGCCATATCCACACAAACCCTGTTAAACCAACATTACTTCAAATGTAGAACAGCAATACTTAAATTTTGTCCCCATGTCTGGAACATCCCCCTCCTGTTTGTTGATCTGTCTCCACAGTGTATGTTGTAAGAGGTATTTCCAATTACCCTCTGTGATGCTGTTTGTCAAACACCCACATGAAGTCCTGCTCACAGTGAAGGAAAAGGGCCAACACCTACATGAAGTGCTTAGTTATAGGAGTGTGTTTCCATGCAATTGGCTATAGGAATGATACCACAGCTGTTCCACATGCAATTAGCAAGTGGGGGACTGCAATACATGCACAGGCCATCAGCTGATCATGAGCATTACTTACAAAACTCAAGCTGCTATCTATGCAAAACAGATGTACTTTTCCACATCCACCAGAGTTGAAGAGAGAGAGAGAGAGAGAGAGAGACAGAGACAGAGACAAAGTAAGAAAAGAAGGGAGTATGAGCCAAGTGTGTTTGTGTATGATCCGTGGGTGGAGAGTGGTATCTGGGTATTATAATGGTTGCCTATATTGTTTACTAATCCGTACTGTCACACAGTAATTGCATATGGCTGTACACATTTATGGCTGAGGATTGTCTACAATAACCTCTACAGTGCTTGAAAACTGTTGGCCTTGTAATGTGGACATTGGGCCATATAGGTCCTCAATATAATGATGTAGCAAAACCCACACGGCAATGGATCTTGTTATTACACAATCACCCCAACACCCACACAAGATACTGATGACACACACACTAATGCACACTTACCAGTATTGAGAGTCAAACTCCTACCTGACTATGTGTTGCTATTATGGTGTTATGCAGTTATTGCATGTGTCACAAAGCTTACATGTTGGGGAGTTGTCCAAAGGTATTTTTGTAAGTGGGTAACATCAGCAACAGTGACAAAGGAGGGATAAGGGAAGGAATGTCCACAAAGCCATGTTGGGGAGTTGTCCAAAGGTATCTTTGAAGGTGGGTAACATCAGCAACAGTGCTAAAGGAGGGGTAAGGGAAGGAATGTCCACAAAAGCAGGTGTTAATGAAGAAGCACACACATACACACACACACACACACACACACACACACACACACACACACACACACACACACACACACACACACACACACACACATTCTCTTTCAGGAAAAGACACACATTATCACAGTTGGTAGGATGAGGATTAGAACTCCTACCTAACTAGTTTGTTACACTACAGTATTATACAGTTATTACAAGCACCACAGAGCTGACATGGTTAAAGCATGGCCAAAGGGTTATTTCAAGGTAAATGACATCAGCAGGCATGCTAAAGTAGGGCAATGGGAGGTGCAGTGAGTGTGAATGGCTTCAAAAGCATTACTCTCTATGCACACACTTGCCAGTAGTGAGATTACAACCCCTACCTAGCTATGTATTGCTACTATAGTGTACCACATTTATCGCTCGTGTCACAGAGCTTATAGTATGGATGTTGTCCCAAGGTACTTCTAAGGTGAGGAACATCACCAGCCCTTGTAAACACTGGCATTGGGTGATGTAGTGGGTGAGAGATCCCAAAAATAATTTTACCCTAAACACACATTTATATTTGCCAGGGGTGAGGTTCAAACCTCTATCTAACAGTCTTTACAGACCATTATGGTATAAATTTATCACATACACCACTGACCTGACATGGTTTAGGGTCGGCAACAGGTCCTTCTAAGGTGGATGATATTTGCAGGACTGCTAAAGTCAGGCTCAGAGATGTGTACTGGGTGTACATGGGGCCAAAATGTTTGCGGTATACACACAGACACTTGCCACAGATGAGATTCAAGCCCATACCTGTGTAGTTACTACTACTACATTGTTCTGCATTTATGGCACATATGGGCACATGCAATGTAGCTTACATGTTGGAAAGCTCACCACTGATATCTTTGAAGGTGACTAACATCAGCAGCAGTGCTAAAGGAGAGGTAAGGGGAGAGTAGTAAGTGTGAATGTCCATAAAGTCAGGTATTATCAAGGACACACACACACACACACACACACACACACACACACACACACACACACACACACACACACACACACAGAGTTTCCTATATGCCATGTCTGGGATTTGACCTCCTACCTAACTAATATGTTATACTATAGCATTACGCAGTTATCTCACACACCACAGAGCTTCTAGGACTGGCCCTTCTCCAAAGTGGCATTTCAAGGTGACTTACATCAGCAGACTTGCTAAAGTAGGGCAGTGGGAGGTGTAGTGACTGTGAGTGGCCTCAAAAGCATTAATCTCCACAAACACACACAGTTTTATAGTTCCTATGTCTAGGATTAGAACTCCTACCTAAATAGTATGTTACACTATAGTAGTGTGCAGTTATCAAAAGCACCACAGAGCTTATGGGGCTGAGATTTGGCCAGAGGGTTATTTCAAGTTGACTGACATCAGCATAAGTGTTAACATGGGCAATGGGAAGTGCAGTGTGTGTGAATGGGCCATAAACCATTCCTCTGGAAACACGCACACAACACTCAGTCACACACAACTTTACATTTGACAGGACTGGGTATACAAATGCTGGATGGGTAGTCATTTGTACTATCATGTTACACAGTTATCACAAGCACCATGGACACTATAGGGCTGAGCGCTACCAAAATCAAATGTCTACATTGATTGACATCAGCACATCATATGATATTGGCCAATTGGATGTGTGGTGGGTGGGACAGGCATCATGTTTGAAATCTGTCTGTCACTCTCTGTCTCTCTCTTCCCCACATCTGTGTGTGTGTATGTTTGACCTATTATAGTGTGTTGGCCTTGGATATGTGTGAGTATTCTTATCCAATGTGTAAAAAGCATGAATGGTGTGCAATGTGGTGTGTGTGCACAGACATTTGTGACTGACAGATATGTACAGTCCACTGTTGTTGTCAGACATGTGCTTCATTTCTCTAAGTGTAGGAGCATGCCCAGTATGACTTTCTGTATTGAGTGTGTGAATCCATTCCAGCTAGGTTGTACTTCAGTCCAGGATTTGGTGTTCTACACCTACACCTAACAACCTGTTTCTGCAGGATATCTGTAGATAGGTTAACAATATGGTGTCACAATGGGTAAAATATAGTGGGATACTGTAACTATTGTGTCTGTGCTGCTTGTATTACATAGTTGGTGTTAGCAGAGATATTCAGACATATAAACTGTTTTACACTGAGATGTATTATGTCATCAACTACTGACAGATATACTTATTGATTCACAGTTATTTCCTGGGAAATACAAGATGAATGAAGCTGTGTTCAGTGTTGTGGTCTGCAGCCTACATATTCTTGCACACTCATGCCATTCTGGAGGGGTAGCTACAGACACTTGCTGATGGATCTGAGTAAATAGTCCAGCACCTTGCTACTATGGTAGTTGAGGATCCCCTGCTTGTACATCTATTGACGTAACAGAATGGCCATACCCTGCTGTGGCCATACCTCTCAGTTGTACAGATTTACCCAGATTTCCCAGAGGTAGGGCTCATATATCTGGTAAGTTCCCTTTCACATTGTGGTTTACGAGCAGGTTTGTAGCCACCCATTACTTGGTTTGCAGGCAGGGGTAGTAAGGACACACATCACAGTTTCAGACTTCATGGACTCCATGATGTCCTTGCTTCTACACCCCCCACTCTGTTATTCTATCCTCTTCCTAACATTATGCGAGGAATATCTGAGATGTATCCCTATAGTTGTCTCTTCATCCCAGCGGTATTTAGGGGTTGCTCCACAGTTAATGCAGTAGGACATGGTGGGCATGCTACTGGGATTTGTCAACGTGGCCTTGCATTTGTGTTCTGTGGACTGTGTTATGTTGTTAGTTGGGACCCCATGAGATAACATACATTGGCATTGCTGGTGAGGCACATGCCTTTGACAGAGCACTGTAGGGCATGTGGTAGTGATGCAGGCCATCTGTAGAAGGCCAGTGCATTCTGGCACACTTACAGTCCCAGGCTGTGAGCCACTGGATTCCCCTAGGGTGACAGGGTAAATGTGCAAGGTGTTAATGGCAATAGTTCCTGTCCATATAATTCCATTGGTCTGGATGCTGGCGGGGTGCTGGTTACAGTTAGGGACACACTTGCATGGGACACCTCTTCAGCATGCTGCATTTTGTGGGTATTCCCATACAGAAGTGAAAGTCATACTGTACTAATTCCCAACAGCAGTGATATGACCTCTGATAAACCTGTGGCTGATGGTGGGGTGAGCTGAGTGCATGTGTGACATGGAAGCTCCTTGCAGCTGTCTCACAGATATACCTGGGACATTTTCCTTATGCTGCCTTGTGTGGGGACATAGGCAGTCTCTCATTACTTCATAACTGTGTCTTTTGTGGTCTGCCAGTGTTTGGCCAGACTACATCAGTATTCCATACTACACAAACAACTAATGTGCTGCTAACCTGTATGTACAATTCCAAAGGTGTGTGCAGTTAACAGTTAAATTTTATGTACTCTGTCTAGGGTACTTCCTCATGTGTACTGTGTGTATGTCTGGGCCCACATACATTCATGGCATGTCCATCTTTCAGATGGTGACAGATATTCACATCTGAACAGTGAGTATGGATGACTGCTGAATTGGGTTTTGCCGGGATGTATTGTGGTTGGCACTGCAGTTGTCAGAACATGGCCCTGTCATAGACCACCAAGACACAACCCTCCATGCCTACATGCTGACCCCTTCCACACAATATAGAACACACAACAACCTAACACACAGACCCCAGCATATTCCCCACATGCAAAAATCTATCCTGTAAATTGGGCCAACTCAGGTAATCTGTGCTCCACTGTTATTAAACCCACATGCACATGTTACTGCATTTCTACATAGGATTGTGGGGGGGGGGGGTTACACCTGACAACTGTAAACATTTGCTATGACTGTACTGGTATTTCAGGTAACCTGTTGGCTTCCATTTCATTTTGTATTCTACCCTATCATGCAGACTAGAGGCATATTAGTAAAGTACAGATCTTAGGTTTTATTGACCTATATTTCAGTTTCAAACTTCTTACCCTTCAGAACTAACATACAACTGTCCGACATGTTGTAGTCTGTCTGTGTAGGTCTGGAGGGAGGCTGTTCTCCATTGTCATCAATTGGAGGCCTCAGCACAGCCTTTCTTTATGGTCATCTACACCTGTCCTTCTGGCTGAGGCTGTTGTTGGGTATGTGTGCATCACTGACATGCATGTGTGTGTCCTATGGACACACATTTGGGCCACCACATGTACTGCAGTGGGATTTGTCACCTTGTCTAGTACTGCCTACTTTGTTGACACCAGTATTTGTTATGGATTTCATGCTGCCCATATAGGTGTCCACTATCTGCTGCCATCCCAAGCAGCCACCCAATTCTCTTGCATGCTCACATCCATACCATAGACACATCTAGCAGAGCATACTACTGCATTCAGTAATTGATAGGAAGAGTGACTTACCTTGTGGCTGTGCCAGTATTGAGGATGGTGCTGGAGGGCTGACTATGTTGGATGCACATAGTACACTCCCTATACATGGTAAAGCACAGGTAGTGTTATGTTTGGCATCCCTTTTACTGTATGTGTGAGTCAGAGAGAGGTGTCATACCCTGGGTCTCTATAGTGTCAGTGTATGTGCCATGCATTGCCTCTTTGCTAAAGCCTGGGCATACTGGGCACATCTCCTTCTGCCTACATGGGCAGTCTCAGGTCGTTCTTCCTCTGAGTCCCTCTGTGCCTGTACTAGCCTTGGCAATGGTGGGGGGCTGTGTAGCTCTGCTCCGTGCTGTTCCTGCTGCAGCTGTTTCCATAGGGTCATATTGTGTAGCATGGCACAAACAATGAAAATCTGTGTGCACATAGCTGGAGAGCACTGCAAGGCTCCACTGGATATGTCCAGGCACCAAAACCATGACTTGAGCATCCCAAACACACACTTTATTATGATTCTGGTTTGTGCTTGTGCCTCATTATGGAGCTCTTGTTTGGGTGCGTGTGTATTTCTGATGGGTGTCATCAGCCATGGCTCCAGTGCGTAACCAGCACCCCCCACTAGGTGGCCATATGGGATGTCCCCACTAGCAAATGACTGGAACAGCTGTGTCATATGCCAGATGTGGGAGTCATGCTAGCTTCTAGGGCTGCCAGCACACACATTCAAGATAATGCCCTGGTAATCACACACGACCTGGCAGTTGATAGAGGGGAAGCCCTTGTGGTTTATGTAGACCCTACCCCACTCACCGGGTGGTGCTTTGATGTGTATGTGCATGCAATCTATAACACTCACTACCTCAGGTTATTCTGCTATTTGGTGGAAGAGATGCATATTGCTGATGATGGGTGTTGAGAAAATATATGTGCTCACCAGCATGTCCTGACATGGCATCCAGGAACTGGTGGAGTACCCTGGATGCTGATGCCTGTGAGATTCCCAAGATATCCCCAGGTGGCCTTTGGAAGGTACCTGTGGCTAGTATTCTTAACCCTACACATACCTTGGTATCTACTGGGATGGGTTCCCCTCTGTTGGTTCTGTGTGTGAGGCGTGGCCGGCAGAGCTCAACAATTTGCTGTAGGATGTCCCTGTCCAACCTATAGCGCTCCTCTATCGCCAGCTCATGTAGCCCCTGGTAGGTTACCCTGGGTCTCTACACTCTTCTCCTTTTCCTCACTGTGGGTTGGTCGTCAGCATTCTCATCCTCACCACCCTCAACCTCTTCCACATATTGACGTATGAGAGTGACAGCAGCCCCTATCATTTTGTTAGTTTTTTTAGGTAAAATTTCCTCATTTGTGTACACCGGTGGTGTAGAGTTTGTGGGAAAAAAACAGAATGAAAGGTGTTCGCATAGTTTATAGTAGTGTGCTGGGCTGGGCTGCTGCTTGTATAATTGGCTGATACTGACACATTTCACCTGCCAGCTATGCTAGTTCTCCTTGCTTGCCTTCCTACTGCTGTTTTCCCTTCCCATTGCCTTCCTGTTTAAGCCCCAAGGTGCACCGCACATACCCAGTGCTCAGATGTGAACAGAGCTGCTATTTCTGTGTTTTTTTTTTTTTGTTTTGTAACCCATTGTGCGGTGCACACCCCCGTTTAGGCAATATAAACACTGCTAGGCAGCCTCAGACACCCCCCTCCCTTCCTTAGCTGTGCTTAGTTAAGGGCAAACATGGGCCACAGAGCTCCAATAAGCTTACAGCATGCATGACACTCCCCCTTATGAGGTCATCTGCATCTTATGCCTATACCATGGTGTTGCTGCACCTACACGGTTGGGTGCAAGGTAACACTGAGAGGAAATCTGTGATTCAGTATCAATCCCCTAATTTGCATAAAACTGACTGCTAATGCATGGTTACAAAACTGACACTCAGCCTTCCTCCTTAGCAACCACAATTCCATGGTATTGTTGTCTTATGCATGTCAGTGAGTATTATGGCAGAATGCTGATTTGGGTTTAAAAGCTTATTTCCAACTTTTTTCCTTAATTTCGAACCAATCCCGTTTGCGCACCACTGCCCTATGCTTAAACAGCTGAAATCAGCCAAAAAAAAATTAAAAGTTCTTTTTTGTACTTTTGCAACTATTTCCCATGCCAATGGCCATATATTTGACCGTTGGCATGCCTACTACATTGAATACATGCTTTCTTTTGAGCTGTCATGCCCCGTTTTGTAATTTGCAGAAATATATTCAGTTAGTAACCGAATACATTTCTGCAGGTTACACTATTCCTACTCAGATGCCTGCCTGCTTCCTGGATCACTAGTTCACTTCATTTGCATTGTTTTCACCAGCAAATGGGGTAATTAGCATACAGGAGCTGTCTCCGTGCAGAAATAGTGTAGCAGTGCTCATGCATGTCCTGGGAGCTCGTTCCTGGATGTCTCGTCAGCCATATTGTGTGCAGCAGCTCTTGCACTACTCCTGCACACCGTGCAGTGCTTGCTGAATCCCAGTGAATGTGTTAAAGCATAGCTTTAAGAAATGCTGCCATCATATTTGTTGTACTTTTCATATAACAATGCAGCTTGTTCTAAAACTCTGGGATAAACACTGATTTTCCATAGAGTATTGAATTATTTCATCAGTGTTAGTAGAGGCAAACCATCTTTATGTGCTACTTTGCTTAAATATGTTCTTTCAAAAGTATGCCTTAAAACAAAGATAAAGCTTACAGTAAAAAATATATTTACAACCTTTTGCTGGGTGCAGATGTCACTTATGTTGTCCACATTTAGACTGTCGCTATTTGAAATCTGACATTCTAACCCACTGCTTAGTTAGTAAATATTATTGAGCTAAGTCATTCTGTTACACCATTTAAATAAAAAAAAAAATGACAAAACCTTCCATACATGGTTAAAGTTCTTCTGCTTTGAGAGTTACGTTTTTATTGACCTAAAATAGAGAGTCATTAGCAAAGATGGATGACTTCATCTCAGGGGGTAAGCCAAAATGATGAGGAGATAACTTCTAGCTCAGATTTCTAAAGTTGTTTTGATGGTGCTCCTCTAGCACTATATAGTTGCCGAGTACTTCAGATTAAATACGGTGACGTAAAAAAACTGTCACTTTAAACAAATTTAAAAAAAATAACTTCACAAGGTGGATTGCAAGGGGAAATACACAAGAAATGTCAGGGGATGAATCTTAAAGAGCTCATAAAAACAATCTGAATCATAATCTTCTCTACAGTGAATATAGCTGACAGCACGTTGCTTTAAAAGATCACATTTCAATAATGCATGAATATATTTACATTACTAATAAGAAGAATTAAACAAAAAAGGCTCCTTGGGGGTGGGATGCAAATGAATATTTTCAAATCAGTTAAAGCTCATTCAGTGAACTGAAGATTATCAACTGTAATACAAAATCTGAGATGAGGCCTAGGACATGCAATTAACTTTCCAGTAAAGATGAAGCAAAGAAAATAGCACTTTGTGATAATATTTTGTAAGTGCACTCTAGTCTTTGCCTGGAGTCACAGTTTTCATATTGTAATTGTTAATTCTTTTATGAAGAAGAGATTTTTTTCAAAGTATAAGTGCTTCTTTTAGAAATTAAATGTACGTTAGTTTTGTCAGTGTTTATTTAGTACTGCCAATGTTATTTATAGGTTATACTTAAAATGTGATCTTATTTGGCTGAAGTTAAAAAGAAAAGACAGCAGAGTAGGTAGCCACACACTTTGCTCCGAGCATAGAGTTGTTTCTGTCAGCTATAAACCTGAGTCAATAAAGGTTCTGATAACACAAAAATTAATGGGTAGGAATCCATGACGTTTATGACCACCTATTGTATTTATTAATTTATTTTTATAAATGCCAACCTCTGGTATTAAACTTGTGCATTTTTTTTTGTTAAAGGCTGTATTGTTTAAAATGTCACTTTTTCCTAAACAAATTATACAAACTACTAAAAACAAACTCATCACTGGTCATTAAAAGTAGGAAAATGTAATTCTTTAATACAATATGAAAAGCTGCATATCCCAAGACTTCAGTCATACCAACTATTAAATATAAATGTATCACTAGTCATTAAAATAGGAAAACTGTAACTCTTTAACACAATATGAAAAGCAGTGTGTCCAAAGACTGTAAAATGTTTAGCAAAAACTACAAAAAATTTATAGCAAAACTGAAGTCTTCACTGTGTAATACCTTAAACCTGGATGTATACAAATGCCCTTAAAGGACATAACAGTGTTTTAAAATGATTTCTGAATGGCCATTATTTTTTTCTTTTACCTATTTAAGTCATTAGTGGTGCATCCGGGACAAAAAAGCCAAACCCCACTGGTTGTAGACATGTTGTGTTTCATTCTTTTTTACTGGTCTGACTGTACCAGTAAAGGTATTGTACAGTGAAAACTGTAGCTTTTCATGGTCTTTCTTGTAGTTTTTACAAAGTGGTTTATTAGTGTGATGTTTTTACCATTTGATTTGGAAGACTACAAAAGGTACTGCAAGATTCCTGTCAGCACTACATTTTATTGCAGAATTATTTAGTAGAACAAATGTGTGTTTTAAGACTGTTTGTCTATTTCTATAGCACTAGTATCATTTATGTGCTCCAGGTATATTAAACAGATGGAGAAAAAAAAACTCCTTCTGTGCAAGTGATTCTGAGAAGAAATTCTATTGATATGCAGAGAACTAAGATGAGACAGTACTGAAAGAGGATCACCTTTAGATCACCAGGAATATTAAATGGGAGATCATATTCATGGGATTGACAGTGTGGCAGTTACAGTACTTATTGTACTTAAATTAATGTGGTTACAGGTGACGATGTAAGATTCAGCAAAAATGAACAAGTAGGTAAAAAGTGTGTGTGGGGGGGGGGGTGGCCATGCAAAGGTATTGTAATAAAGGAGAACTATGAAATATGAAGTAATCTATTTTTGGTAAGTGAAAATGTATGTTTTTGCATAGATTATTGGAACATGATCCTCACACATGAGCAGAAGAAAGTGGTTGGTCATTATTTTTATATAAGAGCCCTGGCTTTAGGTAGATTTCAGTATAGATGACATTCAGTACCAGATGCCTTGCTTCTTGAAGGAATTAACTGTATGATGTTGTGAATATATGTGAGTCTTGGTGACTAGCACTTTACAAGTTCCATATAGCATATGCAGTGTGGTAATATTTAAAATACATTCATTCAGTACAGATGGCAAGTTCTTCTGTATTATACTACTATGCCCTACACCTCAGGGCTTGTAGATCTCAGAGAGTATATGTTTGTTAGTAGAAGGTAGTAACAATTAAAACTGATATGTTTGAAATAAGAGTGAGCTCTTATGCAAAGAAAATAGAATAAGTAATGAAAATTATTCATTCATCTATAGTAGGACAGAATTTGTATAACCAGATAAAATCTGTATTTTAGCATTTGGGATCCCTAGATTTTCTCAGGGAAATTAAGAGGTGAAGTCACTCCAGTGCATTCTGCATCTGAACATGGCTACCTCCTGGTAAGCTGAACCTGAAAACTTCCTGTTGTGGGGGCTTGCAGCCTCCTTCCAGGGTACTCACACCACAAGAACTACTCTTCCTTCCCCAGAGGTACAGATACTGTACTCTGTGAAGTTTTTCATATTGATCACTTCTTAGCTATATGGATTATATCCTGCCAAGGCTTTAATAGTTGGTCAGCTTCTAAAGCTTAAAGGTAGTTTCCATGTGCCCAAACTATCAAGCAGTGTGAGCTGAGCTGACTGCAAAGCCCTTGAGAGCTTTAGTGCTGCCAAAGAGTTTGCTCCTCTGAGGCTTTTGAGTATCAGTGGTTGCCTTGTGCTTTTCATTGCTGAGAGAATAAGCTCGGTTTGGGGAAAAAACTTCCATTTTCATAAATGTTGTTGTGTATTATTACTTTCTCTTCAGAAAAGTTACTTTAAACCTAGGGATATTGATATTGAATGGACTATCTTGAGGCTGGAACATTCTTTTAAACAGAACACTTGTTTCTTTCTTGCAGTTTGAGTAATGTATGTTAACTAAAAATGTTTTTTCTGTGCAGAAATTGTTTATTTTTCCATTGTGGGGTTGCCATAATGTTTTTAAATGCTTTTTACTGCATTTTTCTTTTCAAAAAGTATCTTTTGTGGACTGGTAGTTTTACTGGCATTTGCTGCTTGTTTTCTCCTGGAAAGAAGCACCATTTTCGTTGTGACCATGGAACAGTCTATTGGTCCCAAAGTCGGTCTGTCTTCCAATCATAAAAAGAAAATTTTAAGCAAACAGCCTTTTTGACCTCAACAAGCTAGCAATTTGTCTCAGTCACAGGTGGGTGACTCTGGTGTGGGGATTTAATTACCTCAGCCCACTCATCTTTTACCCCAGTTGATAGTGTAGCACCGTCAGACACTATGGACCGGGGGTTAACCATGTCCTCTGCAGTTGTTGAGTTCCCCTCAGCCTAGATGAGGGAACAGGGAAAGTTTCCCCTGTTGTGTCAGAATGCTGTGCCTATCAGCAGCTGCTGTCATTAGTAACAAGACTGGCCCCATTTGCCCTGTCAAAAACCAACCATGTATCTACTCCTCCTTTTTTTGGATAGGAGTAGTGTACTGAGACTGCCTCAGGGTTTAACTTAGGCTATTGATTCTTATTATAAAGTAGTTTCTGGTAAAAGAAAGAGGGTTCCTCTTTTAATGAAGATATTCAAGATTCTGAATCTGAACAGGAAGATGCAGGGATGCAGTCAGGGTTTTGTCCTCAGATTTCTGATTCAGACTCAAAGGAGAGCTGAGTTTCTGATTCTCCCTGTTAGGATTTCTCATTCTATGAGACTATACCTGCAATGCGTCAGTGTCTTTAGTGGGAGAATATGGAGGTTTCTCAGTCCCTCAGAAAATACTATGAGTTGTTACTGATTTCCCAGAACATATTCCTTCTGTCCTGCCTGATTTAGTGTATGTATTACTGCCTGTGATTTTCCCTGATAGTCAGCCAGCTGTTTCTAAAAAGGCACATAGGGATGTATGAAATTCTTCAGTCTTTTACATTTTTATACACTATTCTCAAACCTTACCCAGCAGCTATAGACTCAGTCAATTCCACTGCTGCTAAGCAATTAGTTAACTCCATTCCTATTGTTACTTATAATACGGATGGGAAATGTATTGATAGGTATGGGAAAAAGTGTATATTTCTGCTACTTTGATTTTAAGTATTTAAATTGTCAGGCTCATATGTTGAAGTATGTTCTGACAAACTGTGAAAGTTTGAGGAATGTTTTACCTGCAGTTTCTTCTTGTGAAGAAAAAAGAATGCTTTAAGTAACTTACCCCCGGATTCAGTAAGCCCTACATGGAGTGTTGGAATAGTGCAGGAGCTGCTGCACATAATATGGCCACTGAGCGATGCAAGATCAAGCTCCCAGGATGTGCACGAGTGCTCTTACACTATTCCAGCACGGACACCACTGCTATATGCTAATTACCTCATTGCTGGTGAAAACCATGCAAATGAGGTGAATTACTGATCCAGGAAGCAGGCAGTTGTCCAAGCCTGAACAGTGTACAAAGGAGAAATGTATTCAGCTAGTAGCTGAATACATTTCTGCAAATTAAAAAACAGAGGCATGGCAGCTAGAAAGAAAGCATGCATTATAGTTAGTAGGCATGCCAATGGCCAACTATATGTCCATTGGCATGAAAAATAGTTTAATTTTTATAAAATAAAACTTTTTTTTTTTGGCCGATCTCAGCCTTTTAAGCATAAGGCAGTGGCGCGCAAACGGGATCATGCCAAAAATTTTAAAAATTGTGAAAAAGCAATTTTCAGGGAAATCTGCATTTTGCCATTATAGTCAATGGCATGCAGAATGAAAACAATACCAGGGAACAGTGGTTGCTAAGGGGAAAGGCTCAGTGTGAGTGCAGTAACTATGGAGTAAGGCAGTGGTGTATGCAAATGAAGGTAGTTATGCTGAATCACAAATTTCTTCTAAGTGTCAGACTGCACTTAACTGTGTAGGTACTCTAATATGTCCGTATAAGCATGAGAAGTAAATGGGGTGTGTCATGCTTGCTGTAAGCACATTGGAACACTACTTTATGGGTTTGTGCATAGCTAAGCACAGCTAAGCAAGGGTGTGTGTCTGAGGCTGTAATGTCTTACACCATGAAATGAAGAGTGTGTTCACATCCAGGGAGGGACATTTCTACTAAAACCTGTTTAATTTAGCTAAACGGATTTGTGCAGCATGCACTGGGACTTAAACAAATAAAAAAAAAATAACGCAGGAAATTGTAGCACTGTGTATATGTAATGTAAGCAAGGGAGTGTGTCCGAGGTTGTATAGCCTTGTTTACCTTTCCTAAATGGGTGTACGCAGTGCACACCATGATTTAAACCACAAAAATAAAAAAAATACAGGAACTGGCAAGTGGAACAAGAAAAAAAAAAGGGGAAATAGCAGAATAGAGGCACTCAAATACAAGTAATAGAGCTGGCAGGTGGAATGTATCATACTCAGCCAATCACACAGGCAGCACCTGCAGCACGCCACTATAAACTATGCAAACACCTGTTTTTTTCCCACAAACTCTACACCACCGGTGAACACAGATGGGAAAATTTTATCAGACGAAACTAACAAAATGTTAGGGGCTGCTGTTGCTCTTATACATCAGTATGTGCAAGAGGCTGAGGATGGTGAAGAGGACAATGCTGACAACTGCCCCAGACTTATGAGGAGGAGGAGAAGAGTGTTCAGGCCCAGGGTAACCTACCAGGGGCTACATGATCTGGAGATAGTAGAGCACTACACGGTGGACAGGGACATACTGCAGCAAATTGAGGAGCTGTGCCGGCCTCGCCTCACATCCAGAACAAACAGAGGGGAACCCATCCCAGTGGATACCAAGGTATGTGTAGCTCTAAAATACTAGCTACAGGTACTTTCCAAAGACCAACTGGGGATCTCATGGGGTCTCACAGGCATCTGCATCCAGGATACTCCACCAGTTCCTGGATGACATGCAACCACATGCCAAGGAGCACATTAAATTATTCAGCACCAGTGAGGAGTTGACTGGCAATATGCATCTCTTCCACTGTGTAGCAGACTTCCCAGAGGTACTTGGTGCCATAGACTGCACGCGCATCCACATCAAAGCACCACCTGGTGACCGGGGTAGTGTCTCCATAAACCACAAGTGGTTCCACTCCATCAGCTGCCAGGTCATGTGTGATGCCCAGGGCATTATTATGAATGTGTGTGCTGGCTACCATGGAAGCTATCACAACTCCCACATCTGGCATTCCTCACAGCTGTATCAGTGGTTTGCCAGGGGGGACATCCTGTATGGTCATTTAGTGGGGGATGCTAGCTACACACTGGAGCCGTGGATGATGACACCCATCAGAAATGCACACATACCCACACAAGAATGTCATAATGAGACACACGCACAAACCAGGATAATTATAGAGCATGTGTTTGGGATGCTGAAGTCATGGTTCCGCTGCCCTGACATATCCGGTGGAGCCTTGCAGTACTCTCCAGCCACATGTGCACACATACTCATAGTATGTGCCACGCTACACAATATGATCCTGTGGAAACAGCTGCAGCAGGAACAAATTGGAGAAGGGGCACACAACCCCCCCCCACCATTGCCAAGGCCTCCACAGGCACAGACGGACACGGAAGAGGAACATCCTGAGCCTGCCTCTTTAGGCAGATGGAGGTGTGCCAGTATGCCCTGGCCTTGGCAAAGAGGCAATACATAGCACATACACTGACACTGTAGGGCCTCAAGGACTGAGCTCTCTCTCTCTCTCTCTCTCTCTGACTCACCCACACAATAAAATAGAAGCCAAACATCACACCACCTATACCAGACCATGTATAGGCAGTGTATTGTGTGCATCTGACATAGTCAGTCCTCAAGTACCACCTTCACAGCAGATGCCGGCACAAGGTAAGCCAGTTTCTGTAACAAATTAAAATAATGGGGTGGAATTTTCTGATAGCATATCTATGGTATTGATCAAGCATGTAAGAGAATGGGGTGGCTAACTGGGATAGCAGCAGACAACTGACAGCTCCGTGGGACAGTAGGATGTGTATCCCCAGTACTGCCCTACCCACACCATGCAGTACCACCTTTGTCAACAAATACCACTGCAGTATATGTGGTGAGACAAATAACTGGGGGGGGGGTCATAGGTCACATGCATGGATGTCAAAGTGGGGGTCCCATACCCACCACCAACCCCACACAGCAGATCAGCTGTAGACAACCATACAGAAATGCCTGGCAAAGGCCCCCACATGGCAACACCCATGAAATCCCCACCCGCAAAGTTTTACACAGTGATTCCACAGCAGGTCTGGCAATGGCAGTATGGTTTTAAAAGGTAAGAAAGTCTGAAACTAGAAATGTCTATGCCAGAACAATCTGACCTGTGGTTGATACTGTTATGCCTGTAGTCTGAAAGACAGGGCACACCACTATGCTACATGGGACCAAAATGTTAAGGAAATATCAGCCTAGTCTGTGCAGATGTGTATCGTGTACAATTTTGTCACTCCCCCCATAGTCCCATAGAAATGCAGTAACATGTTCCTAGACTTAAGCAGCATCCAGCTGTCACCAAGACTGATGGTGCAATAGTAACAGAAAACAACTGTCAGTAACACCCACAGTCAACTTACTGGTGCCATCCCAGGTGTGTCTTCTGCCCCAGCCTGGGAACATATGCTCATTAGAATGCACTGCCCTGCTACAGATGGCCTGCATCTGTCACACCTGGCCTAAAGGCCTCTGGACAATGCCTATGCCTCACCCACAGTGCCCTTTAAGGAGTGTCATGGGGACAACAACATCAACATAAGACAGTCCACAAAACGCAAAGAAAGGCCATGCTGACAACTGCTAGAAACAAACCTGCCATTCTCAGGGAGCCAGAATTCAGGACAAATGGGGTTATGAAGGACCAAAGAGAAGGACAATTGTGAACTACTTCTCTAATAATGTTATAAAGTTGATGTAATTATTTGTAGTAGCTTGCAATGTCTGATGGGTACTAAGTCTGAAACTGCAATGTCAACTGTCTGTAATATCTGACTTCAAACCTGAGTGACTTGCAAAATGCTTTTGCTGGAAAACCACACTTGTTTGGGTAACCGACAAGATATATGAGTCATGGATGTGGGCATTCTGTGATACTCCGTACAGTCAACAGGCAGGGCTAGGAGTTTAAACATGGGAATGCACTCACTGCAGGCGGCCCTAACCCTGGAAGATGGTGACATGTCTGCACCGACAGAACCCTGGACCATAGTCATGGGGAGTAACACACCCCTCCCTGATCACTCATCCTATGCAACATCCTGATCCCAACATAGGCCATCCAAGCAAAATGAGGTGGGCCATGCATATATGTGTGACAAATGCACCTCCAGGCTGGTCAAACATTCTGACACACACAAGACCCTTCAAGTACATTCAACCATTGAAGAGAGCTCTATGCAAAGTACTGGTAGCTATAGGGAAACATATTTGCCCAGGACACCCGCCCCAACATATCCTATCCCCTACAAATCTATATGGAGTCTGCCTGTCACCCTGATCCTGTCTGACTTATATTACCCAACTGTGGACTGGAAATCAGACCAGGTCAGAACATAAATGCACAGAGATTCCACCATTGTAATATAGCACCGTGGTGCTGGACCATTTCCACAGCAGCAGCAGTCAATTGCTTGTAGGCCCACCCCTCAACAGGATGGATAGTGCAAGAATGCATAGCATTTGGCCCATAAACCGTGTGTGTGCATCATCCATCCTGCATTCCTCCCGTAAATCACTGTGATGATCTGAGGAGGTATGTCACCAGGTACTGAAACAGTACATGACAGTGGAAAATGGCATATATGACAGATGTCTGCTATAACCAGCCCTGTAACCCTTTCAACCCATACATTACTGAGAGAAATTGTCACAATCATTGTATGGCCCATTGTCCCCACATTTTGATAGGCTATCTCCAGATATCCTGCACCAAATAGGTTGACAGGTATGGCCATAGCACAAAACAAACCAGACTGGAGTACAACAATCCCTGGAATGGACTCCCATATGTACTATAGAAGGACACATTGGGCATGCTCATACACTTAGAGAAATGTCAGTAGGCTCTAGGAATGAACATGCCTTCCCCACCCAGTGCACTTTCCATTGCCCCACCTTAGCAGTCCTGAAGATGTCTGTCACCATAGAAGTCACTTTTGTTAAGCCTAGCCCCATAAGCTCTGTGGTGCATGCGATAACTGCATAACACTATTGTACAAAAAACTAGTTAGGTAGGATCTCTAATCTCAGTCCTGACAAATGTAGAAGTGTGTGTGTGACAGTTGTGTGTGCAAGACTGGGGGAGTTGTGTGTTTGTTTATAGGTGAAACAGTTTTATGCCATTCCCACCCACAACACATCACAGTGCCTCACCTTATCAGCCCAGATGATGTCAGTCCTTTATCAGCAACCTTGGCCAGCTGTCAGCCCTGTAAGCTCAGTAGTGTGTGTGTGATAAATGTTTAAACACTATAGTACAAATGACGAGTTTGTCAGGGTTTCTACTCTTCTGTCAAATGTGCATGTGGGTATGTATGTTTGTAAGTAGAAGTATTTTGAAATGTTTCATACCCACTGCCCTAATTTATCAGTCCTGCTGATGTCAGTTCCCATAGCAGCACCTTTGGGCAGCTGTCAGCTCAGTAAGCACTGTAGCACATGTGGTAACTGTGTAACACTATGGTACAAATCATTAGTTAGGTAGGGGTTCTACTTTCACATCTGGCAAGTGTGTGTGGGTATGTGTGTCTGTTTGTAGGACAAAGTATTTTGATAGGTTAAATACCCACTGCACTACTTTATCAGTCCTGCTGATGTCATTCCCTTTATAGGTTCACAAGTATGTAGTAGATAATGTCCCAGGAGCCTTAACAAGCCTAGCACATAGAAGGGCCCTGCCGTTGTGCCACCCAATGTTATGTCCCAGTGCCTGTATCAAGCATAGCCACTGCAGTGATCCTTGGGTTGAACTATTACCCATCCACTCATCAAGATTTCCCTGGAACAGTGTCAGCTAGGTGCTCTACATGACATTTATGGAAAATGTATTCCAGGGCATGTGCAGTCTCTTGGTGAGGGACCTATCCCACCAGCATGTTGTGGTGATTGTGGTATTGAAGTAGAGATCTCTACAGTGTGTGGTGTGGATGGATTTATATGTAGAATTTCTAAACCAGCTGTGTCAGACTTGGCTTTGTAAGGCAAGCACAGATAGCTGCTAATTAGGTGATATGGCACAGAGAATAGCTTTGGTCTTCTGAGTCTGCCTGTGTAGGATGTGTGTTTAATGCCTAGGAATCCCTTTGTGAGGTGCTTCTGTGGTTTCTCCAGCTGTAGCAGGTGTCTAATGAGGTACATGGCAAATGGACCATAATATTTGGGGAGTGGTCTAATGAGGGAATAGTAGACAGAGATCATTACCTCTGTCTTCCTGGATGCAAAACTCTTGGTAATGCAATGTGTCATATAGAAGGACTTCCTGACCACAGTGGCAATGTGGTGCTTGAAGGAGAAGTTGCTGCCAACCTGTATCCCCAGATCTATTATAATGCCTACAGTGTTTATTGGGCTCCCATTGATATGGAACTTAAAGGGAACTGAGTGTTTTACCAAAGGGGATGATGATGATGCATTTTGTGGTGTTAAGCTTCTGGCCATGGTTTCCATACCATTCATTGGTCTCAGTGAGGCCTTTCTGTAGGATGTCTGCATCACAAGTGGAGTTCATCATAGCTCCCAGCTTGCAGTCCTCTGTGAACTTGGTCAGCCAGAGTTCCTCTGTGTGGGTTGGACTCCTGAAAAGTATATGCTGGACAGGACACTATCCAGTACTGATCCCTGTGGGAGCCTACTTGTGACTGCTTACCAGTCTGACTAGGAGTTTGCCACTGTCACACTGTGTGTTCTCTGCACCGATTTGCAAACCATCCACTGATATAGGAGTGGATGCCTAGTTTGTTGGCTTTACCGGTAGTCCCTGACTGGGGAATGGTATCAAAAGTCTTGTCCAGACTGAGGTAGGCTGTATGCAGTGCCTTACTGTCATACACAGTCCTGGTGACTCACTCAAATACGTCAACCAGGTTGAGCAGGCATGATCTTTATTCACAAAGCCAAACTGTGTGGGGTCCAGAGTTAGGAGATCACCCATATCTTGGTCAATCAGTCCCCTAATGATGCACCCATACCCATACATAGTAGACTTGTCAGGCTAAGGGCTCAATAATCCCCATGGTCTGTAGATGCTACCCCTTTATGGAGAGGGATGACTGTAGCAGTGTGCCCTTTTGGAAGGACAAAGCCTGAGGTGAGGCTGTGACTGACCAGAGCACACAGATGTGGTGCCAGGTCTCCTTGTATGTCATGTAGAACACAGCCACTGATATGTTGGAGTCCAATGGAGGCTGTATCCTTGCCTGTGGACAATGCAGGTCTTACCTGGCCTGCAGTAATGCTGGGCACCTGGCATTCATCTGCCACTGTGATTGTCCTCTTGGGGTTGAGAGAGGGGTAAAGTTGGTATTGACTGTGTTGGCAACACTGTGGCCAATATCTGTTGTGTCAGGATAGGAATCAGCGTTGTGCAGTAACTCACAGCACTTGTGGTTATTGCTGTGGAGGTTATTGATATAACTATCAAAGGCTTTTGTGATTGTCGTCGGTGTCTGCTGCAAATCTGCCTTCATAGTTGCCTGTAGGTGATTCCATGAGGGATCCCAAGTTGTGTTTGAGGCTAATAAGGGGGTTCACCAGTCTTGGGACACCACCATTTTCTGCAGCAGTGTCCTCCTTCTGTTGTACACTTTAGTAATGGCAGGGGACCATCACAATGGCTTCCAGTGTTTGGAGGACAGTGTCTGTGTTCTGTTGGCTAAGGCTATTACCGTGCATCCATGTACATGTTTGTGCAGTGCATATGTGTACGAAGTGACAGTCATGCAGCTATATCCCATTGGCATGGGTGCAGTGAAGTCATCCACCCCTGTTTTTATGACTGCAATGTCAGCATTGGAGAGTTTTGCAAGGTGGTTACCTTTGTGGGGGGTGTGGGTGAGATGTTGAGCTCCATATTGATTAAATCATGTTTGGATCTGACCAGGTAGGGATTGACAGCTGTGGATTAGCAACAGTCCCATATGTAAGCAATCAATACAGGTCAAGGTTGCTGCATCCTCTACTGGGGGTCAGTATGAGCTGGTCCAGGCCATTGGAACTGATGAATTCCATGAAGCATTGGGCCAGTGTACTAGTGCTTGACTACTTTCTCCAGGTGATGGAGGGTTAGTTGCAGTCTCCTACTATGTCAGTCTTGGGTTGGACTTTCATAGATGCCAGGGTGTTGACGAATGTGCAGTGACAGTCTAGGGGCATAGCTGGGGTCTGTTAGCAGGCTATGGTGTGGATTGCACTATTCCCCAAAGTCAGTTTTACAGGAAATACATCCAACGCTTATGCTGGGATACTAGTCTGGAGCTGTGCATATCCATTATGGATATGGAGACAAGACCACCTGTGGAGGTGTGGCCCATGTTTTGGCACTGACAGCTGTGGAATGCTCATAGCCTGTCAGTGCAGGGCTGCTGTCTGCTGCTGTGAACCACCTCTCCATTACAGCACAACTGTCAATGCCCTCCACTCTGAGGAGTGCTTTGAGTGATTGCATCTTGACAGTTAGATGTTTACTGTTGAGCAGCATGACCCTAAGATTGCATACATGTCTAGCTGTTACAGTGGCTATTTGATTTGGAACACTGCCTAATAAGGCACTATAGGGGTGGCAAGACACTTACCCTGTACCTGGAAACCCAGGGCTGACAGATTTAGGACATCTCTGGCAAGGTATTGAGGTCTGTCAGTCATGTTATCCAAAGCAGAGAGATACTGGATCCCCTGAGAATGACACACAAAGTGTAAGCCAATGTTGCAGTTAATTATCTCTTGATAGTACTGCAGCATCATTCTGTGTGATGGCAGTATACTGCCCAGGGCTACTGTCACACCTGCCTGGACCACATAATCTGAGTGTTCACCCATGTCTCTTGCCATGTAATCCAGAGAGGTGTGTCTCAGGTCATTCACACCCACATGGATGATGACAGAGTGATACTTGTAACTGTTGTGGAGTGGCCTGACTAGGTGTGTCATGTGATGGATGCTGGCATGTGATACACAGTTGGCTGTTAACTCCTTCATAATCAACATAGTGAGTGGGACATCTGTGTGCCACATTACTGAGTCACCCATGATCACTGTATTGTGCAAGGTGGTCAGCCTTTGGAGCTTAGGTTGAGGAGCACACTCTGTAGGTGACATATGTGTCCTTTGGCATGTGCTTTGTTGTAGTGTCTGAGTGGGTGTCTGTCTTGCTGGTCTGTGCTGTTTGTGTAAATGTCCATTGAGTGACTCTGTAAAGGTGGGTGTGGGGCTTTTCACTGTATGTCAGGGCTGTCATAGTGGGTGTTGTGGCAAGCTATGTGGTCCACTTGATGTGGTGTAGGTGTTGATCTCATCCTCTTGACCAGCTAATCCAGTCTTTGCTGGAGATTGCATATTTCCACATTTGGTGATATAAGGGTAACTCGCACTGGTCTGAGTGTTTGGACATTAGAATAGAGGGTTGTCTGTGTACATGAGGTAGTTGCAACAGTGCCTCAGAATGGACAAGTGCACCAGGTTAATGGGTGAAAGCACAGAAAACCGCACTTCAATCATGCCAGGATGGGTGGTCTTAAGTAGTAAGTCCTGAGGCTAATTCCATGATGAATGAGTACTGCTGATGGCTCCCAGGTACAATACACTTATTGATACAATAACCTCTTGAAGTGCAAAGCTATAATGCTATTTTAAGTGCAAGACAGAAAGAACTAGCAAGATGTACTGTAGAAACTGACAGCAGACTTCCTGCCATCTGTAATACTTTACTTCAGCTGTGCAGTTATCAGCACCTTTGGCCAGTTATAAATCCAGTAACTCTATAGCTCACTCAGTAACTGTGTACCACTATAGTAGACATAAATAGATAGGCAGGAGTGCTCATCCTAATATTGGCAAGTGTGTGTGTGTGTGTGTGTGTGTGTGTGTGTGTGTGTGTGTGTGTGTGTGTGTGTGTGTGTGTGTGTGTGTAAGAGAATCATGCACTGTGTGGGTTATACCATTTTTGACTTGTGTACCACCCTTTACACTTCCCTTCACTCCAATTTAGAAGTCATGTTGATGTCACTCACCTTAGATGTACCGTTGGATTAGATGAAATTGTATAAGCTCTGTGGTGCATCTGATAACTGCATAACACTAAACTAAACATAACTAGATAGGCAGAAGTTCTGATCCCAATACTGGCAACTGTATGTGTGTGAATCAGATACTGTATGTCTTATACCACTTTGATTTGTGTTCCACCCATTACACTTCCCTCACAGTACTTTACTACTGCTGTTGTTGTCATTCACCTTAGAAGTACCATTGGGCAAGGTGAGAAGGTACGTCGCGCATCTACTAACAGCGTAATACCATAATACAAATAACTAGATAGGCAGAAGTTCTAACGTCAATACTGCCAACTGTTTGTGTGTGTGTTTGTGTGAGAATCATGTACTGTGTGGGTTATACCATTTTTGACTTGTGTACCACCCTTTACACTTCTCCTCACACCAATTTAGAAGTCCTGTTGATGTTATTCACCTTAGAAGTACCTTTGGATGAGATGGAATTGCATAAGCTCTGCAACGGGTCTGACAACTGCGTAATATTATAGTAAACATAACTAGATAGGCAGGAGTTCTGATCCCAATACTGACAACCGTGTGAATCAGATACTGTGTGTCTTATACTATTTTGATTTGGACTGCGGTGGTGGTGCTGCGGCAGTGTTGTCGCCTCACAATAAGATGTTGTCCTGTTCGATTCTCAGCTAGAGCATCTTCTGTGTGGAGACATGCGTGAATGGGCGTACCTTCGTTGAAGGTTGTGCGTCAGGGCCGGCAACTCGGCATGTAAAAATCTACTGCCAATCATTAGCGGACCGGAGTTCCGCTGTGGTGACCCCTAACTGGGAAAAGCCGAAAGACACAACAACAACTACTGCTGTTGTTGTCATTCACCTTAGAAGTACCTTTAGACAAGATGAGATTGCATAAGTTGTGTGGTGCATCCACTAACTGAGTAATACCATAATACAAAAAACTAGATAGGTAGGAGTTCTAACCTAAATACTGGCAACTGTTTGTGTGCGTGATTGTGTAAGAATCATGTACTATGAAAGCTATACAATTTTGAGTTGTGTAACACCATACTCATCCTAATTTAGTAGTCCTGTTGATGTCATTCACCTTACAAGTACCTTTGGAAGAGGTGAAATTGTATAAGCTCCATGGTGCATCTGATAACTGTGTAACACTATAGTAGACATAAATAGATAGATAGGAGTTTGTTTTCATATGAATACTGTTTTGTGTGTGTGTGTGTGTGTGTGTGTGTGTGTGTGTGTGTGTGTGTGTGTGTGTGTGTGTGTGTGTGTGTGTGTGTGTGTGTGTGTGTGTGTGTGTGTGTGTGTGTGTGTGTGTGTGTGCGTGTGTGCGTGTGTGGGTGTGTGGGTGTGTGTGTGTGTGTGTGTGTGTGTGTGTGTGTGTGTGTGTGTGTGTGATATCTTGTGTGGCTGATACCATTTTGATGTGTGTACCATACATGGCAGGTGACCACCTCCTGATGCCATTACTCTATATAGTGCAGTAATGACATCTGCCTCACATGCAGCATGTGAAATCATTGTACATGCCATACCAGTCCTCTGTACAGATGTGTCCGGAACATCTAGATGTTTGGAACCTATTAGTGCTCTGTCTGCCTTAACAATGCCCATGTATGTGATATAGTTGTCAAGTAGGCCACAGTGAGTGTAGTGACACATATGACTGCATCAGGTATTATACCTGACTGACACAGCATACTGATACAATGTCTGCTACCCTCACACTTGTCCAGGCTTGTAGGTGCAATACATTTATTTTATTATTTATTTTTATTTTATTTTACATTTGTTGACCAGGGTAGTCCAACTGGTTACATGTCCATTTTCAGCAGAGGCCCGGGAAGAAAAGCTCAGAACTTACAAACAGATAAAGACGAGCAAGTTACAGTATATGCACAAACATATTGTATTAACATACAAGTTACAGTCTCACATTTTAAGCCTATAAATAATATAGTTTATATTCAGAAATATATACAAATATGTTATAGTTTCTCTTATCAAACCTATATGTGCAGCTATATACGGAGAATCTTCAGAGATGTTACAGTTTCTCTTTTCAAGCCTTTTAGTGTAAGAGGTAAGACACTGTGAATAGAAAAATTGCAGGGATATGGAAGTAGATTGGGCTTTAGTCAGGGTTAGAGAAAGGACATAACCAGTGAGTTTTAAAATACTGGGTTAGATTTTGTATGAACTGATTACATGAGTCCAGATGCTTGGTTTTAAAAGTGAATTGTTCATGTCATGGGTCACATTAAAGGTAGGGAAAGGTGTGGACTGACATATTGTGGTCTCAATCAGTATATTTCGGAAACAAATGGCATCTAAGCAGGTGTGTGTATACATTTTATATCCACTGTATAGCAGTAATGTTTCAAACATGTTCCTACCTTAGTCTGTTTGTACAACACATTTTGCTGCTGTCTGTCCAGACATCCTGCACTGACAGGCTGTAAGGTATGCTACAGGAATGTTGCATTCTCTTCAGATAGGCCCCTATGGTGACCATTGTGATGCAATACAATTAATCCCACCACAACTTAACTTGCACATAAAGCAATATGGCTATTAGTCATAGTTGTGTGCATGGTAACTTGGATGCCCTTCACATGCTTGGGGTATTGCCAAAGCACAACTGAACAATTCCATACCCACCACCTTCAGGCTGCTGTCCCATATGCAGACCAGAGTGACCTATGTAGTTTTGGGAGAGAGGTATTGTCAACAGATTCACATGCTCCCTTGGAAAAGAATGGATGCAGCATGTCTGCACATTTACAGTACAACACCCAATACTACACAATTTGCTGTCCTTCACCATAGATTTGCAGTTCTGTGCATTAGAAATCCCTATCCACAACTGAAGTCAGACCTGGCACATGCATGTAGATACTGTACAGATACAAGTATGTCTCATACAGTAGTCTACTAATCCCCACTGGGACCTTACCTGCACACTCCTTGTCCATTGTGTGTGTGCCACCCACTTCCAGCAATTGGGGCTTTGTACCCTGGTGTTGTACTGTGATGGGTGGCTGAAGCTTGGCAAGGAGCTCCTCATTTGATGTCAGTGGAGTCTGCATGGCTGGCCTCCTACCTATGGTTGTGATGTCCTTGTCAATGGCAGCAGCCCTTTGCCAGGCATGGCATATGAGGTTGATGGCATGATGCTACACCTGCTCATATGTACATGCATGCAGGCCCACCTAATTTACCCTGTGGACAGGGTCATCCCACAGGATGGTCCACTCCCACAGATGTTGCTGTCTTTGGACCAACAGTACTGTGTGGTCCTGTATTATGGCTTCCATTATCAGGTTGCATTCTGCTGGTGAAAAGGTCTCATGCTGGTGCTGTGACATTGCAACTGGTAGACACTAACAGGGAAACACGTCACAGGACCCCATACATAGGTTCATAGGTTCATAGGTTGGTACTAGGCTATCGGCACTAGGGCCTATACAAGCCTAGCCATAACAATTCCCTGGCTATTTCTTCCCACACTATTTACTTCCCTGGACCCCTGTCTAACAGGGTGACTGACATGATCCCTGGGGTGTATTTCCTTTGTCCCATCCAATCATCAAGGTTCCTTTTGAACAGGGCCAAAGAGGTGCTCTGCTTGACATGTATGGGCAGTCTATTAGAGTCTTTGGCAACAATATCTCCATTACCTGCACATGTACATTGAATACCAGTAGCCAACACAACCATACCAGTAGCCAACACAACCATACCAGTAGCCACTGCTCAGACAAGCTCCACGTGGGTTTACAGAGTGGTCCTAGCAGCAGGGAGCTCGGAAAAGAGACTACCTTCTGGATTTAAGTATCTTTGCTTTTTTTCACTTGAAACAGCTTCTGTAGCTTACCTTGAACTAGCCTGAACTGTTTTTTAACTGATTGCTACATTATTTTAAAATCTGCACTTAAAGTTACATTTTAGTCGAATTTGATCGAAAGTTTGCTTGTTTGTTTGTTTAATTTAACTGTGGAGGCTGCCGACTAAAGTGTGCTAGCCTGTGTAACTAATTTATCACTGTTTCTGCATTTTCTGTGTGTTTCTACCAAAAAAACAAAAAACAAAAATAATCCTTGTTTTCCCGCCTTCCTTGACTAGTTTAGACCAGTTTACAGGCATTGCTGTATTCTGGGCTGTGGTGTAGTTCCTGTGTTGTTCATTACCTTACTTGGATAGAAGGAAGTTTCTTTGCTCACCAGTGGGAGTGGGGAGCCTTGAGCAGCCTACCTGTCCTTGGGGGAAGTGACCTCAGCACAAGAAGCTGTAGTAATTGGTTGTTTGGGACCATTTCCAGCTCTTTTGTAGTTCACTGTTTAAAATCCGCCTCTGGGCGTTTTTTTCTGACTATACTGCTCAGACAAGCTCCACGTGGGTTTACAGTATGGTCCTAGCAGCAGGGAACTCAGAAAAGCGAATACCTTCTGGATTTAAGTATCTTTGCTTTTTTTTCACTTGAAATAGCTTCTGTACCTTACCTTGAACTAGCCTGAACTGCTTTTTAACTGATTGCTGCATTATTTTAAAATCTGCACTCAAAGTTACATTTTAGTCAAATTTGATCGAAAGTTTGCTTTGTTTGTTTGCTTAATTTAACTGTGGAGGCTGCCCACTAAAGTGCGCTAGCCTGTGTAACTAATTTATCACTGTTTCTGCATTTTCTGTGTGTTTCTACCAAAAACAAAAACAAAAAAATAATCCTTGTTTTCCCGCCTTCCTCGACTAGTTTAGACCAGTTTACAGGCATTGCTGTATTCTGGGCTGTGGTGTAGTTCCTGTGTTGTCCATTACCTTACTTGGATAGAAGGAAGTTTCTTTGCTCACCAGTGGGTGTGGGGAGCCTTGAGCAGCCTACCTGTCCTTGGGGGAAGTGACCCCAGCGCAAGAAGCTGTAGTAATTGGTTGTTTGGGACCATTTCCAGCTCTTTTGTAGTTCACTGTTTAAAATCCGCCCCTGGGCGGTTTTTTCTGGCTATACTGCTCAGACAAGCTCCACGTGGGTTTACAGAGCGGTCCTAGCAGCAGAGAAAGCGACTATCTTCTGGATTTAAGTATCTTTGCTTTTTTTTCACTTGAAATAGCTTCTGTAGCTTACCTTGAACTAGCCTGAACTGTTTTTTAACTGATTGTTGCATTATTTTAAAATCTGCAATTAAAGTTACATTTTAGTCGAATTTGATCGAAAGTTTGCTTGTTTGTTTGTTTAATTTAACTATGGAGGCTGCCCACTAAAGTGTGCTAGCCTGTGTAACTAATTTATCACTGTTTCTGCATTTTCTGTGTGTTTCTACCAAAAAAAACAAGAAAACAAAAAAATAATCCTTGTTTTCCTGCCTTCCTCGACTAGTTTAGACCAGTTTACAGGCATTGCTGTATTCTGGGCTGTGGTGTAGTGCCTGTGTTGTCCATTACCTTACTTGGATAGAAGGAAGTTTCTTTGCTCACCAGTGGGAGTGGGGAGCCTTGAGCAGCCTACCTGTCCTTGGGGAAGTGACCTCAGCACAAGAAGCTGTAGTAATTGGTTGTTTGGGACCATTTCCAGCTCTTTTGTAGTTCACTGTTTAAAATCCGCCTCTGGGTGTTTTTTTCTGGCTATACTGCTCAGACAAGCTCCACGTGGGTTTACAGAGTGGTCCTAGCAGCAGGGAACTCAGAAAAGTGACTACCTTCTGGATTTAAGTATCTTTGCTTTTTTTTTCACTTGAAATAGCTTCTGTAGCTTACCTTGAACTAGCCTGAACTGTTTTTTAACTGATTGCTGCATTATTTTAAAATCTGCACTTAAAGTTACATTTTAGTCGAATTTGATCAAAAGTTTGCTTGTTTGTTTGTTTAATTTAACTGTGGAGGCTGCCCACTAAAGTGTGCTAGCCTGTGTAACTAATTTATCACTGTTTCTGCATTTTCTGTGTGTTTCTACCAAAAAAACAAAAAAACAAAAAAATAATCCTTGTTTTTCCACCTTCCTCGACTAGTTTAGACCAGTTTACATGCATTGCTGTATTCTGGGCTGTGGTGTAGTTCCTGTGTTGTTCATTACCTTACTTGGATAGAAGGAAGTTTCTTTGCTCACCAGTGGGAGTGGGGAGCCTTGAGCAGCCTAGCTGTCCTTGGGGGAAGTGACCTCAGCACAAGAAGCTGTAGTAATTGGTCGTTTGGGACCATTTCCAGCTCTTTTGTAGTTCACTGTTTAAAATCCGCCTCTGGGCATTTTTTTTTTCTGGCTATACTGCTCAGACAAGCTCCACATGGGTTTACAGAGTGGTCCTAGCAGCAGGGAACTCAGAAAAGCGAGTACCTTCTGGATTTAAGTATCTTTGCTTTTTTCACTTGAAATAGCTTCTGTAGCTTACCTTGAACTAGCCTGAACTGTTTTTTAACTGATTGCTGCATTATTTTAAAATCTGCACTTAAAGTTACATTTTAGTCGGATTTGATCGAAAGTTTGCTTGTTTGTTTGTTTAATTTAACTGTGGAGGCTGCCCACTAAAGTGTGCTAGCCTGTGTAACTAATTTATCACTGTTTCTGCATTTTCTGTGTGTTTCTACCAAAAAAAACAAAAAAAACAAAAAAATAATCCTTGTTTTCCTGCCTTCCTCGACTAGTTTAGACCAGTTTACAGGCATTGCTGTATTCTGGGTTGTGGTGTAGTCCCTGTGTTGTTCATTACCTTACTTGGATAGAAGGAAGTTTCTTTGCTCACCAGTGGGAGTGGGGAGCCTTGAGCCGCCTACCTGTCCTAGGGGGAAGTGACCTCAGCACAAGAAGCTGTAGTAATTGGTTGTTTGGGACCATTTCCAGCTCTTTTGTAGTTCACTGTTTAAAATCCACCTCTGGGCGTTTTTTTCTGGCTATACTGCTCAGACAAGCTCCACGTGGGTTTACAGAGTGGTCCTAGCAGCAGGGAACTCAGAAAAGCGACTACCATCTTGATTTAAGTATCTTTGCTTTTTTTTTCACTTGAAATAGCTTCTGTAGCTTACCTTGAACTAGCCTGAACTGTTTTTTAACCGATTGCTGCATTATTTTAAAATCTGCACTTAAAGTTACATTTTAGTCGAATTTGATCGAAAGTTTGCTTGTTTGTTTGTTTAATTTAACTGTGGAGGCTTCCTACTAAAGTGTGCTAGCCTGTGTAACTAATTTATCACTGTTTCTGCATTTTCTGTGTGTTTCTATCAAAAAAACAAAAAAACAAAAAAATAATCCTTGTTTTCCCGCCTTCCTCGACTAGTTTACACCAGTTTACAGGCATTGCTGTATTCTGGGCTGTGGTGTAGTTCCTGTGTTGTCCATTACCTTACTTGGATAGAAGGAAGTTTCTTTGCTCACCAGTGGGAGTGGGGAGCCTTGAGCAGCCTACCTGTCCTTGGGGGAAGTGACCTCAGCACAAGAAGCTGTGGTAATTCGTTTTTTGGGACCATTTCCAGCTCTTTTGTAGTTCACATTTTAAAATCCGCGTTTGCACGGCTTTCTGCGGTCGTACGCATAGCGCAGCGCCGGTTAAACAAGGTTAAACATTTTCTGGCTCCGCCAAGTCTGTTCTTCAAATTTTCCCTTAAGGAAGCTCTACTCTTAGAATAACCAGACTACTCACTGTATTATAAGCCTAGCACTTGTTCTCAATACTTCTCTACTAAGTAAGCACTCTCATACTAAGTAAATCACTACATCTACTTACCACCCCTGTGAATACCCACTTCCCTTAAAGGTATACCACTCCCTTATACTGTTCTAGCATGTCGAGTGGTAGATTACTGGCGTCGTCTCCAGTTCAGCTGGTCAATCTGGGCATCTTGAGACAATGCTACAATTGTCTCATGTACACAGACAACCCTCTCCTCCTCCCAACAAACACAAATACATGTGAGAGATGCAACTATATAGCCAAACTGGAGGCTAAACTCTCTCAACTCAGGGCTGGCATGACCAGACAGGAGGAGATGGCAACCACACACACAACAATCCCAGTCCCACATAGACCTACCACAACTGCAAACCAAACACATAAAAACACAAAGACATACTGGAGGCTCTAATAAAAACTTACCAAAACAACAGAGGCTCCCAAAGCAGACATCCAAAAATCCACCACCTCAAAACAAAACACATGCAACACATGCTTCAATAAATCAGTGTGTCGACCAATCACAGCCCTTAAGGCCAAACACCTTGCCTGATACACTAGTAATAGGTGACTCCATAGTCAGACACACTGATGTCCCACTGACCAGGCTGAACAAGGAGAAGGTGACTGTGAGCTGTCTATCGGGAGCTAGGATCCGCCACATAACACACGCACTCAGGTCACTCCAAAGCAAGTACAAATATGACTCCGTCATTGTGCATGCTGGTGTGAATGACCTGAGACGTACCTCCCTGGACTACATGAAAAGAGACATAGAGGAGCTCTCCGATTATATAGCCCAGGCTGGTATGACCCTGACCCTGAGCAGCATCTTGCCCTCACCAAGAATGATACCACAATACAAAGACAAGATGATCAGCTTTAACAATTGGCTCAAGTGTTGGTGTCATTCTAAGGGGATCCAATGTCTGTCTGCCTGGGATGATATGTTGGACAAGCCACGCTGCTTCGCAAGGGATGGCTTACACCTGTCACCACTGGGCTTCCGGATATTGGCTAAGGCTCTTGCCACCCCCATAGTGCCTTTTTTAGGCAAGGCTCAAAAGACAAACCCACCTCCTTAGAAAACAAAATGGAAAAAACTAAGGGTAATGCTGCTCAATGCCAGAAGTCTAAATCTCAAGATGCAGGCACTTGATGCACTCCTCAGCATGGAGAACATCGACGTCTGTGCAGTAACTGAAACCTGGTTCAAGGCTCCTGAAAGCACCCCAGCTACCAGGCTATACCTTGTATCATGCTTTTCGCCCCAAAACCCGGGCCGAACCACAAAGGGAGGGGAGTGTCCATATTCATAAAGGACACCCACACCTCCAGGTTAGTAGCAACACATGAAGCATCAGAGACCATACAGGTGCAACTAACCATAGGAAAAACTGCTATACAACTGGTAGCATGTTACAGACCACCCTCCCAATCTCAAGAACCCCACTCAGCCTTCCTGAAGACATTGGAGGATATGAATGTATCACAAAATACCATCATACTGGGAGACTTCAACTACCCAAACATAGATTGGGTACATTATTCTAGCCCTAATACCCTAGCCCAAAGGTTCCTGGAATTCATAAATTCAAATGCACTGGAACAACTAGTCACCTCTCCCACTAGGGGAGATAATATACTAGACCTGATCATCACAAACATGGGGACAAAATGCTCCACACCGGAAGTATACCCCTCACTAGTGAGATCTGACCACAAACTAATCACCCTGGATATACATATCCCACCTCCACCCCCAGCACAAAAGACCACAGTGAAAAACTTCTCAAAAGCAGACTTCACTCTTCTTAAGACCGAGATGGTATCCTTTAAGCCCACTGTGCCAGTGGATACCACATCCCACAATGCCGAATACTTCACAAATGCTTTCTATGGACATCTCCAAGAATGCATGGATCATGCAATCCCAAACAAATCCAAGTCCCTCTCCACCAAATGTAAGCATCCTGTCTGGTGGACCTCAGCCATAAACAAATTGTATAACAAAAGAAGGAAGCTACTGCACATCAGAGCGAAATCCCATGAAGGGAAGACATCTCTGATCAACATTAGCAGAAAACTACGTTCTCTCATAAAAACATCCAAGGCAAACTTTGAGAGAAAAATCACTAAGGACACTAAAGATAACCACAAAGCCTTCTTCAGCTATGTTAGAAACCTGTGTGGAAACCCTCAGATATGCTCAGAGTTGGTTCACAACAACAAAAAATACATTGAACCCACAGATATTGCTAACATTCTGGCTGACAGGTTCAGTGCAAATTTCTCGCCTCCTTCACCCCCAAAAGAAGAAATACTTATCCCAGCTGAATGTAATCTCCCTGTCATCTCAGATGTCCAAGTGAGAACCGCCCTAAACAAAGCAAAAAACACAGCATCAATGGGACCTGACGGTATCCCAGGGTGCGTGTTACGTGAACTCCAAGAGGAGCTAAACCCACACATAAAAATGCTATTTAACCTTAGCCTTACTTCGGGATATATACCTGAACACTGGCGTACAGCAATAGTGGTCCCACTCCACAAGGGGGGTGCCTCTACAGACCCTGGAAACTACCGCCCCATAAGCTTGACTAGCCTGGTCTGCAAAGCTATGGAAAGAATCATTATGGAACTCATAAATGGAGACATAGGGGACCTACAGACGCTTGACCCCACCCAGTTCGGCTTTGTAAAGGGCAGATCCTGCCTTTTAAACCTGGTTGAAATTTTCGAAACAGTCACTAGAGCCATTGATGAGGGCAAAGCAGTCCATACAGCATACCTGGACTTGGCTAAGGCCTTCGACACAATACCCCACTCAGGCATCATAGATAAGCTAAACAGCTTAAAAGTAAACCCTTATGTCACTAGATGGGTTGCAAACTGGCTAAAGGACAGAACCCATAAAGTTAAAATCGCTGGAGCAATGTCAGACTCAAAGCCAGTCACAAGTGGTGTCCCACAGGGATCTGTCCTGGGACCCTCTTGTTCGGCATTTATTTCTCAGATGTTAAAGCAAACATGGGAGGGCTGTGGCTGACAAAGTTTGCAGATGACTGCAAACTAGGCACCATAGTTGATACACCAGCAGATACACACATCCTACAAAAAGGCCTCACTGAAACGGACAACTGGTGCCATAGTCACGGCCTTAAACTAAATGCCAAAAAATGTATAGTCATCCCTTTTGGAAAAAACAAAGTACCCACAAATTATCACATAGACAGCAACCCACTGAGTACGGAAAAAGTAATCAGAGACCTAGGGACCCAGGTAGACAGCGACCTCTCATTTGACACCCACGTTGCCAAAGTGGTTAGAAAAACATTCTACCTTGCGCATCTCATCATGAAGGGTTTCACATCCAGATCCAAGGATGTCATTGTACCCCTATATTCCTCCCTCATCAGACCCATGATTGAGTACAATGCCCCATTTGGTATGTACCTCACCCGGCACTTGCAACAGCTGGAGAGACCACAAAAGTACCTCACCAAAAGGATCAAGGGTCTCCAACATATGTCTTATTCTGCCAGACTAAAGAAACTTCAGCTCTATTCAGTAGCATACCGCCTGCTCAGAGGTGATCTCTGCCTGACATACAAGGCCATGTCCAATCAGGATCTGATGGACATGCTCCACCTCAAAAAATCCAAATCCATCAGGACCACAAGAGCTAAAGACTTAAACCTCGGCACAAGTATGAATAGGACATGCTGGAGGGATCGATTCATAGCCCAGAGGCTTCCCATGCTTTGGAACAGGATCCCAGTTCGTATTAGGCAGAGCCCCTCACTGACTCTCTTCAAGAGAAATCTTGATGAGTGGATGGGAGATTGTAAGTTTACCCCAGGGGTCACATCTGTGCCACTGCTAGACAGGGGCACAGTAAACTAATTCTATTATATAAGGGGACCTTCACTGTGTCACTACTAGACAGAAGCACAGTATTCTAGATTTATTCTGTACAGTTTTGTACCATTTCATGGGGTGGCAAAAGCCACATCACTATGGCTAGGCTTACAAATGCCCCAGGGCAGATAGCCTAGTACTATACTATGAAACTATGAAACTCACACCCACAGCATACTCCTGTAATCTATCAGCACAGTATCAGCTTGCATTGCACTCCTGGTCCTGATGAGTCATATCGCCTGCAGTGAGGCCAAGTTGTTTGATAATCTGTCATTCCTCATTTAGGTCTGTGTAAATGGATGACATTAGCCATCTTCCATGCAGATGGTATGTGGATGCAGTTGCGGCTTGGTGTGACTACAGTGTGTAATGCAGCTGGGAGCATATGCCTGAGTACATGTAGGATGCAGACATGACATCCCACTGGGACCTTACCTGCACACTCCTTGTCCATTGTGTGTGTGCCACCCACTTCCAGCAATTGGGGCTTTGTACCCTGGTGTTGTACTGTGATGGGTGGCTGAAGCTTGGCACGGAGCTCCTCATTTAGTGTCAGTGGAGTCTGCATGGCTGGCCTCATACCTATGGTTGTGGTGTCCTTGTCAATGGCAGCAGCCCTTTGCCAGGCATGGCATATGAGGTTGGTGGCATGATGCTACACCTGCTCATATGTACATGCATGCAGGCCCACCTAATTTACCCTGTGGACAGGGTCATCCCACAGGATGGTCCACCCCCACAGATGTTGCTGTCTTTGGACCAACAGTACTGTGTGGTCCTGTATTATGGCTTCCATTATCAGGTTGCATTCCACTGGTGAAAAGGTCTCATGCTGGTGCTGTGACATTGCAACTGGTAGACACTAACAGGGAAACACATCACAGGACCCCATACATAGGTTCATAGGTTCATAGGTTGGTACTAGGCTATCGGCACTAGGGCCTATACAAGCCTAGCCATAACAATTCCCTGGCTATTTCTTCCCACACTATTTACTTCCCTGGACCCCTGTCTAACAGGGTGACTGACATGATCCCTGGGGTGTATTTCCTTTGTCCCATCCAATCATCAAGGTTCCTTTTGAACAGGGCCAAAGAGGTGCTCTGCTTGACATGTATGGGCAGTCTATTAGAGTCTTTGGCAACAATATCTCCATTACCTGCACATGTACATTGAATACCAGTAGCCAACACAACCATACCAGTAGCCACCACTCACACCCACAGCATACTCCTGTAATCTATCAGCACAGTATCAGCTTGCATTGCACTCCTGGTCCTGATGAGTCATATTGCCCGCAGTGAGGCCAAGTTGTTTGATAATCTGTCATTCCTCATTTAGGTCTGTGTAAATGGATGACATTAGCCATCTTCCATGCAGATGGTATGTGGATACAGTTGTGGCTTGGTGTGACTACAGTGTGTAATGCAGCTGGGAGCATATGACTGAGTACATGTAGGATGCAGACATGACATCCCATGGATACTTACATTTGTTGCCTTTCAGTAGGCAATATGTACCTGCTCACTGGTGATGAGGGGAGGGGTGTGGGTGCAGTACATATCCACCTATAGTGATGCTGAGCCAAGGGGGGATGTTTTCCCTAACCATATCTGCATCTGGTTGCCTGTAGCTATGTTGTGTGTGCATGTGATCTGATCGGTCACCATTACAGGTTGGGTTGTTATCTTGTCTCCAAATTGCAGACATATGAGAAGATGGCCTTGGGATTGGGAAGTTGGCCTTACAATAATCCACCTGTGACCCTATATGCCTTTTCAGACAATAGCTGGCTTGATGCCATGTTGGTTCCTGCCTCTACTTTGCCCTGTACAGCCACTGTAGGGACCAAGTCTGTGGTTTGTGTAATGCTGCTGTCCAGCAAAGGGGATTACTCTGCATTGGTGGAGGAAGGTATGACAAGGTACTGCTGAGTTGATACATCCATGTATGTGTTCAATCAGTTGTTTGTAATGGGTGTGGCCACAAAGTCATAACACAGTTGGACACCTCTCCAATGTAGTCATTATAATCATGCTTACTGTACTAACTATGACTGTGTCAGGGCAATGCAATGCAACAGCCAGTAGCTGTAGAAATGTCACTCTTTTGGGTGCACAGTAACTAAGAATACATACGTGTACAACATGTGCAGCTGTTTTAACTGACATTTTGCATCCCATGACTGTTTTCATGAGGTGGAAACATACACCTACTCATACTGACATGTGCATAACGAATACCTCACATACATGTCTGTTCTATGTCAGCATGCACAGTACAATCACACTCTTACTGTGCAGTCATCCCGCTCAACCTGTTACAGCAGGACATTTGTAGGATGCCATGCATACATGGGTGCAATGGGACAAAATCAGTGACCGTGTCTCAATATTGCTGTAACATACTTGAGTCATTCAGTAACACAGTAGCCTTTGCACTGACAGGCATCCCCTGGAGGATGTCTAACAGTCATATGGCAGGAAGAGAGGGGAAAGGCTAGGAGGGTGGTATTGAGGATAAGAATTATTGATGTTGGCAGTATGAGTGTTATAGGGACCAGGCTAGCTGATATGATGGTCAGGGGATGGTTGATATATTGTGTGTGTGTGCAAGAGACCACATGGAAGGGGATCATGGCTGGGTGTATGGTAGGCAGGTCTTAATTGTGCTATCAAGGTGTGGACTGGAGGTGAAAGGGAGTAGGGCTTCTGCTAAAGGAACAGTATGCCAAGAGTGTTTTGGAGGATGACATGAGTGTCTGATAGAGTGATGTTTCTGAAGCTGTAAGCTGATGGTGTAATGATGACTGTTGTTAGTGCATATGTTATGCAAGTTGGTTGTGTGATGGATGAGAAAGATAAATGTGACGTCAGTTATATGATGTGGTAATGACTGTACTCAGGGGTGACAGACTGCTCATTACAGCAGATGTCAATGGGCATGTTGGTGAAGGGAACAAAGAAGATCGGAAATTGATGGGTATGTATGGTGTCAAAAGTAGTGGAGATGGTGAGATGGTAGTGGATTTTTGCAAAAAGGATGGACATGGTTGTGGTGAATGCGCACTATAACAAGAGGAAGGAGCATAGGGTGACCTACAAGAGTGGAGTAAGATGCACACAGGTGGAATATATCCAATGTAGGAGGGCCAGTTTGAAGGAGATTGTGGACTGTAAATTGGTGACAAGGGAAAGTGCATTTAGGCAGCACAGAATGTTGGTATGTGAGATGATGTTGGTGATCAAGATGAGGAGAAGTGTGGGGCAGCACCAAGGATCAAATGGTGTGAATTGGAAAAGAGTGCTTGTGAAGTGGAGTTCAGGGAAGAGTTGAGACAGGCTCTGGCTGGCAGTGACAATCTAACAAATATCTGGTTAAGTACAGCAGAGCTGGTAAGGGAGACAGCTAGACCGGTGCTTGGGGTGACATGCGGATGGCGGAAGCAGTACAAGGACTCCTGCTGGTGGATAGAGGAAGTACTAGACAGTATACAGAGACAGAGGTTGGGGAAGAAGGAGTGGGATTGTCAGAGAAATGAGGAAAGTAGGCGGGAGTATGAGGAGATGATGTGCATGGCAAAGAGAGAGATGGCAAAGGATTAGGATGGGCATATGTGGAGTTCTATCACAGGTCGGGCATTATGGAGGGATGACAAGAATTGTACAGATTGGACAGATGCACTGAACTAGGAAAGATGTGCAGCAGATAAGAGTGATAAAGGATAATGAGGTATATGTACTCACAAGCAAGGAGAGTGTGTTGAGGACATGGACAGTGTACTTTGAGAGGCTGATGAATGAAAAGAATGAGATAGAGAAGGTTGGATGATGTGGGTATGGTGAATCAGGAAGTGCAATGTCTTAACAAGTAGGATGTAAGGATAGCTATGGGGAGGATGAATACTGGCAATCCTGTTGGTCCACATTACACACCTGTGGAAGCATGGGTTTGTTTAGGGGAAATGGCAGTGGCGTGCTAGCCAGACTGTTTACTGATATCTTGGGAAGTGTGAGGGTGCATGAGGAGTGGAGAGAAAATGCTTGGGTACATTGTTAATAATGAGGTTGATGTGCAGACCTGTGATAACTACAGAGGGATAACATTGACCAGTCACATCATGAAGTTATGGGTAAGAGTAGTGGAAGCTAGGTTACACAGGGAGGTGAAGAGTACTGGTCAGCAGTATGGTTTCATGCATGGAAAGGGCACTTCCAATGTATGTGGTATTTGCTCTGAGACTGTTACTGGTGGAATACAGGGAAGGTCAGGAGTTGCTCTGTGTCTCTCTTGCAATAAATGCATAATATTATAGTGCAGTAAACTAGTTAGATAGGAGTTTGATTCTCAGTCCTGGCAAATTGAAAAGTGTGTCTGTCTGTGTGTGAGTTTGTGTGTGTGCATGTAGGTTAATTATTTTGCAGCCATTCACACTCAGTCCACTTCCCATTACCCTACTTTAGCACTGCTGTTATCACTCACCTTGAAAGATCCCTTTGAGCAGCCTTCAGCCCTCTAAGCTCAGTGGCACTTGCAATGAATGCGTAATACTATAGTGCATCACATTAGTTAGGTTGGAGTTCTAATCTTAGTCGAGACAAATGTAAAAGTGTGTCTGTTTGTGTGAGAGTGTGTGTGTTTGTAGAGACATGATTTTGAGGCCATTCCCACTTACTACACTTCCCTTTATCCTCCTTTAGCACTGCCGCTGATGTCACTCACCTTTAAGGATACCTTTGGATAGCTCTTAAAATTATAAACTCTGTGGTACATCTGATAAATGCGTAACACCGTAGTAGCAATAACTAGATAGGTAAGGGTTTGAATCTCATTCCTGGGAAGTGTGTGTGTGTCTCTGTCTGTGATTGTGTCATTAACATTGTTCTCCATATCCATTGGGGGGTGGGTTTTGCTACACTTTTGTGTGGCCCACCCAGTACACTACCAGATGTTGACTGTATAGGGCCCACTGTTGTGGTAGCTGTGGACACTCTGCAGTCCTATAATTTGTTTGTCATGTGAAATAACTATGTGACAGTATGGAGTCCAAAACAAGATATGTGGCCCTTGTAGTCCTGTGATACAACCCCACACTCAGGAATTATAGGCAAACACACTCATCTATTCATTAATCCCTATGTCGTTAAGTGGCCTGCAAACTGGCTCATGGATGGAACTGACAGTGTGAAAGCAGCGGACTCCATGTCAGACTGCAAAACAGTCAAGAGGGGACTACCACACGGTTTTGTATTGGGTTCACTCTTGTTTGTTATACATGCATCTAACATTCAGCCCAACACGAATGAACTGTGGTTAACAATGTTTGTAGACAATTGCTAATTGGGGGCTATGTTTACAGAGTATGTTTACATCCTACATAAAGTTGCCACTGACACCTCCAACTGTCATAACACTGGCCTTACTGTCAGTGTCAAGAAATGTGCCCCAATCCCCTGTTGAATCAATGTGTTGTCCACAAATGACCACATCGGTGAGAGTCCAATGGGCACAGATGTCCTTATAGGAGGTGTGTGAACACAGCTTGACAGCAAATTCTTTGACCACCACATTGCCACTGTGGACAGAAAGTCCTTCCATGTGGCACATTATATAACTAAGGGTGTGTTTTCCAGGAATGAAAAGGTCAATGTCTTTCTCTACTCCCCACTCATTAGGCCAATCAGCAGGTACAATGGCCCATTTCTCATTGTAACTCACTAGACACCTTCAACAACTGGGTAGGCTGCAAGTGTACCTCATACATAGGACCCCAGGCATGTCTGATATTAACAGAGGCCCAAACCTCCAAGTGTTCCCAGTCACAACTTGGCTACTTACAGGGAATCCCTGCTTGACTGACAATGCCATGTCTGCCCAGCTGTGTTACAAATGCCACAGCTAGGAAACCCCAATCTGTATGCACCACATGTCATAGATACCTCAACCGCATTACCACATTCAACAGAACATGCTTGAGGACAGGTCCATAACACAGACACTGGCCATGTTATGTGACATATGTCACATACATGTCAATCAAAACACCTTACTGGCCCTCTTCATGAGAAATTCAGATGCGTGGATGGTGAATATAACTGTCACCCTGGGGATCACTCATGGAGCAGTATTTGATAGATGCACTGCTGACAAATGTCAGGTGGCACAATGCCAGGGTACTCCCATGGGCTAGGCTTGTAATGATTTGATGGCCATTAGTGTGGTACGTACATATGTACACATGGACCTATGACACTCAGTACTGGAAAATATGTGTGCGTGCATTACTGTGTACACAACTGTTTGTGAGCATGTAAACCTGTAGGTGACATTACTTTGTGGCCCTTCCGCCCACTCCATCTCCCATTACCATACTTTGCAGTGCTGGTGATGTTATTCACTGTAAGGTTATCTTGTGACACTCTTCACCCTATAGGCTCCATGGAGCATGTAGTAACTGCATTACATAATACTAACAATGATTACATAGGTGCGGGTTCCACCCTGAGTCCTGGGAAATGTGAGCATGTGTGTGTGTGTGTGTGTGTGTGTGTGTGTGTGTGTGTGTGTGTGTGTGTGTGTGTGTGTGAGTCTCTGAAAATGAGCATATATGTATGAGACAGCATTTTTAGGGCTTATTCTCCACATACACTGCAGATTGCCATACTTTACAAAGGCTGGTGATGTTGGTCACATTACAGGAGCCATGGAACAGTCATCACCTTACAGTCTGTGTTGCATGCAGTAAATGTGTGTCACTGCAAAAGCAATAACTACATAGCCAGGGGTTCTAATCTGAGGAAGGCCAAATCTGTGAACATTTGTGTATCATTACAGTATCCTGTCTTTGAGTGAGAACTATGTTCACTCGGAGGGGGCTCTTACATTTTAGATAGTGGCAATCCCACTACATGTCCCAAGGTCCACTGTATGTGGTCTGCTGTCTCCATTAACCATACAATTATCTGACAACAATATTCAGCCCAATAAGGCCTGTGCTGTGTGCATGAACTATGTAACAGTATACCCTGACTGACAAGATAGTCAGGGCTGCTAAACCTAAGTCTGTCAAATGTGTCTATGGCTGTATGTGTTTGTCAGTGTGTATATGTCAGTATGTTATGCTATGTTGTGTCCATTCACACCCAGTACATCCCCCATTGCCATACTGTACAAGGCCTGGTAATGTTGTTCAATTTACAGGAAGCTCAGAACACACTTCACCCTACAAGCTCTGTGGCATGTGCAATTAAGGCCGTACACATTAGTAGCAATAACTACATAGGTAGGAGTTCTAATCTCAGTAATGGAAAGTGTGTGTGTGTGTGTGTGTGTGTGTGTGTGTGTGTGTGTGTGTGTGTGTGTGTGTGTGTGTGTGTGTGTATGTGAAGGGATCTAATTCAATTCAATAAAAAAAAAACATTTCACGGGAGCTCATTTCACTTAGACTAAACTTGCAAAATAATCATTTTGTGGAACGTCATTTTACCAAAACTAGTAGTGGCAGTGTAAATGCCCTTTTCCCCACTGTACAGCTATACAGCGATACTGGAGTTAGTATATATAGTTGGGGGTGGTTGCTGGGGGCACAGGCCCACATATAGGGGGTTGTGTTGTGCATAGTCCTCTGCATAGCATGCTGTTATACTGTCCAGTTTATGTTATGAGGGTAAGTAGTTGTTAATCAAACTAGGTGTGAGGTGCCACCCCACACCCTCTAATGTGGGGTGGGGGCTGTGCTTCTCACACCCCCACAACAATATATACCAACTCCAAGATTGAACTACAGTGGGGCAAAGGACATATACCTTACCACTACTATTTTCAGTGAAATGAAATTTGGCATACTGATTATTTTGTGATTTGAGGTTTTGGCAATTTGGTCATGGTGGAATTACATTTGCAAAAATGAGTTCTCTGCAAAGTGAAGTGCATCCATGTGAACATTACTCTCTGTGTGTTACATCAATACAAAACTCTGTGTGTGTGTTATTCACAAACCTTTGGTGTGTGCCACCCAATACACTTACCATTGCCCATCGTATACAAGAGCTGCTTACATCAGCCACCATACACTTACTTGTATACACCCCTCAGAACTGCCAGCCATGTGGCACATTCAATAACTGCTATCTAGACCTGTTACTTGTGTTCAGCTGTACCCTGCATATGACACAGTCAATGTGTTACAGCACTGTTGCACCCCTTGTAGGAAAGGACAGCAGGCCAACATCCTCCTGACAGACAGACACCTAGAACACAAACAGAATATATTATGGAGACAACATTTGTTCAGTGTTAATAATAGCAATAATGCAACAACAATAATGCATCGTGTCTGAACAGCTACACACTCTGATGTGTAAGTGTTAAACATGCCAGCTGACAACATTTTAAACAGCATTACATTGCTAAACTGTAGTACATTCAACATGTGCATCAGAACCATATTAGCATGTCCCTGCATCAATGGTATGGATGACAGGGATGTGGCACAGGTATCATCATATGCACAGGGTGTGGTGTGGGTTTGCCTGAGGCCTAGGCTGATCCATTTGGTTGGCATCATGTGTGGGTTTGGGGGTTGTTTATTGATTGGTCCATGCAGAGGTGGTATTTGTAAGTATGGAGGTGCCCTAGCTGTGATGATGTGTGTGTGTGTGTGTGTGTGTGTGTATGTATGAATGGATGCACACATTTCCACCATGTAGCTGCCCTATAGAGGGGTATGTTGGACAGCTGTGCACCATACATGGCAGGGTGTACAGTTCACTGTGTCCGGCCACAGACACAGGGACTAGGCCTGACAGGGGTTCCACTAGCACCACCAGGTCGAAGCCAAGATATGGTACTCTCCTCTGATGATAATTGTCCGCTGGATCAGCATCCCTGTTGGGACTGGCCAGGACCATGTGCCTGTGGTCTGCTGTGTCATGGTGTGGACAGCACTCCCTTGCAGTGTTGCTGCTGGTACTGACACTATGGGAGCAGGAGCGAGATGTTGCATGGCCATGTAGACCTTCAGCTGTTTGTGGTACTGCCCTACATCCACGTGGCTGAAGGCCTACTCCCACCACATGCTCTACTACAGACATCCCATGGTCTAGGATTGCTACCATCTCACCCAATCCTCTATCCATGATCTCCGCATAATAATGGTGGGCATCTGCAGGATCACAGATGTTGTCAAGTACAGCAAGTAGAGTTGCCCTCTGAAGCCTCAGACCATCTCTGGTGTAACATTCAATATGTGCCTGTGCCTCCATGATGGTCTGAAACATGCATCTGGTGACACCTGTTGTGACACATGTGGCAGGGGCATGACAAGCAGCAGTCTTCCTACAAGCACCCCTTTCCATCCGCCTATGTGGGACCTCGCCTGTTATCTGGCTATGGCTGGTGTCTACAGATACACTTGCCATAGTCACCACACTTTCCTGTCCCATGCCCCCACCCAACAACTGTTCCTCATCTATGGCCACTGGTGATTGGGTATGTGTGGAAATTGTTACTGTGTGTGGGGATGGGGTGGAAAAAAGTTGGATGCTAACCAATGGTAAAGATTCAGCCCCTGACAACCCTGTCTGGGCCTCACTATGCCTATCATCATTTTCAGAGTCTGCAGAGACCCTGACATCAGTTTCCACGAGGGAGGGACCCTGACCCCCATTGCCACCTGTGAGAGGAAGACAATATATGTAAATTAATACCTGTATGTTATAGGTTGCTTACACAGACACACACACACACACACACACACACACACACACACACACACACACACACACACACACACTTACAGGTGAGGTGGCACAAGGATATTACAGAGACCTCACATTACCCAACAGTTGACATGCATGACACATGGCACTCAACATCATGCATTGCAGCTATTCTTAATCCTTGTTACTAACAATGTACATCTCTGGGATGCATGAGTTGTATTAGTAGGTGATGTCCCTTCCCCTCGAACACACTGGACCCATATACACATTATTACTGTGCACCTGCATAGCACACTGGCATCTACTGTAGACCATACCTCACAACTGTACAAATCATTGCTGAATGTGTCGATGTCTTGCAGTTATGTTTGCTCTGTTCCACAAAACCCCTATGTGTTTGTCTGACACATAACTGGGATGATATAATGACTGATGTCACTATTTAATGACTGACATTTGATTTGCAGATGTCATCAGCAGCAGTGCATGTATGTGCAATAAAATCTGGTTGCACCAACGACCTTCAAAGCTTAATGTGGATATAAGTAGTTTACACACCCTTGTTGACATGCCAACCTCTTCTATGATATGAAATGGGACCACACTACTGCATTTGAAAACATTACACACACTGGATATGTGACATATGCCCTGTGCAATCCAATCAGGAATCAAACAAATATGTTAGTTGTAAAGATACTGAATGAGATGCATGCAATATGTCGGTTGCATAAGCGTGAACACCCTTAAGCCAATGGTTTGTTGAAGCACCTGTTAAGTGAACTACAGCAGTCACTATTCCTTGTAAGGTAAACTGGCATGGCATATCTTGACTTGGCATTATTTGGTCTGTCTTCCCTACAAAGTTACTCCAACTCTGTCAGATTGCAAGGCCAGCTCATGTGCACAACCCTTGGAGGTCACACAAGGGCTTTACTATTGGTGTTGAGTCTGGTTTATGTCTGGCCCAATTTATAACCTTGAATGTTTTCAGACAGAGCCGCTCTTAGCTAGCTTTGGATGTATGCTTCAGTTCACTGTTGTGTTTGAAGCTGAAACCCCTCCCTATCCTCGGCCTTATTGCAGATGCTTGACAGCTGTGGGCCACATGTGAGTGTTATTTTGAAGTGTTCCAAATTTTCTCCACCATGTCTACAGGCCTAGTTCCAGATAATTAATAGCAACCCTAAAGCTGTACACTGGCATCAGCAAGCTTCAAATTGGAGATGGCAGCCCTAAGGTGAAGTAAGGTGTTGCTTGTGCACCACATGTATCTTTATGAATATTGTCTTTAAGTTTGAACCTTGGTCTCATGACACCATTTCACATTTCACATTTCAAAACATGCTTTTGGGAGACTTGATGTTATGCTTTTGCTACCTGTACACAGCACTAGATGGTGTTTTTTTGTGGGAAAATGCTTCCACCTACTCACCCTACCCCATAGGCCACACTTATGCAGAATCCAGCCAATTGTTGTTACAGGTCCTAAACTGGCATTACATGCTAGACATTCCTGAAACTCCCTCAGTGTTACTGCATGTCTCCTGGCAACCTCCCTGACCATTTTCATCATGTTTTGTCATCTGTTTTGGATGGGAATCTGGTTACTTTCAACATCACTGTTGTCCCAGATTTAATACACCTCTAGATCACTGTCAGCACTATTTTCCATGGTATATGCAATGGTGAGGTAATGTTTTTCCCTCCTCCTGACTGCTACCTATCAGATATGGGATCCCTTTGATGCTTTGTAAGATATGTGCAAGCCATGGCTGCTTCTGTTGCAGGCAACTGAGCAAATGTCATGAACATACATCTTGGACAGCAGACCATTACTTGGTGTGACATTGAGGTCCTGTACTTGATGGCAGGTGTGTACTCAAGTAGAGTGAATGCTGTCAGTTCATCACAAACTGCCTCCACATTATGTTATTTGGAGTCTGTGCACACATATGCATCCAGTGTTTTGTAAGGTTTGTATACCCCATATATGTTGTCCTAACATATATTTCTATTTTACACATTAATTGTTTATGTTAGGATCACATTACAGGTTGTAAAAAGTGTGGAATGTATAATTGTGGTCTGTTGTATATATCAGGAGCGGTTGCCATCTTAATAAGGGTGTGTGCACTTTTGTATCCACTGTATAAGGGTAGTGTTTCATACATGTCCCTACTGTAGCCCATTTGCCCCACCATTTTGTTTGTCTCTGTCCACACCTCTTGCACTGACAGGTTGTGAGTTATACTGCAGGAATCTTACATACCCTTCAGATATGCCCCCATGGTGACCACTGTGATGCACTGCAGTTAACACCAACAAAACTGAACATGTACATCATGCATTATGGGTAGGTGTGATAAATGTGTGCATGGCAAATAGCATGGCCTTAACATGGCCAGTGTATTGGCAAACCTCAACAAAACAATTCCATACTCACCAGCTACAGGTGGCTGTCCTAGTTGTATAGCAGATGGACATAATTAGTTGTGGGAGAGAGGTAATGTCAGTAGCCACTCAGGTAGCATTGGTACAGGGTGGAAGCAGCATTTCAGCACATTAACAGTACAACCCCCAATAGTACAAAATATGCTGAACATCACCATAGCTGTGCACATCTGTGCATTACTAAACACCAGCAACACCTACTATCTTATCTGACATATGCATGTAGATACTATACAGATACAAATAGATATGCAACAGTGTTCTAATAATGTGTACTGGGGCCCTACCTGCATGCTCCTCGTCCATTATGTGGGTAAAACTCACCTCATCAATGCTTCCCTCAGGTTCATTTGTGATGTGTTGGGCGGGTACCCCAAGATTGGTGAGAGCTCCTCAGTGAGTGCCAGTGGGGGCTGGATGGCTGTTCCCCCACCTGTGGCTAACCAGTCCCTCGCTATGGCAGCAGCTCTTTGACAGACATGGCAGATGAGTTCGCTGGCATGATGCTGCACCTGCTCATATGTCCTGCTGTGCAGGCTGACATCATTTACCCTGTGGACAAGATTGTTCCACAGGACAGTCCTCTCCTGCAGATCTTGAGCTCTCCTGCCAAATAGAAAAGCATAATGTTGCATGACTGCTTGTGTGATTATCTCCATTTCAGCCTCTATAAATGCTGGGAGACAAGGCTTCTGCATTGCATCTGGAAGACATAAACAGGAAAAAAGGTCAAAGGACCTCATACTGTTGTCAAATTACACATCAGCAGTGGATATTACTGAAAATAATCCAAACTACACCATAACCCTCTAATCTATCACAGCTATATCAGCTTGCATTGCACTCCTGGCCCTGAAGTGTCATATTTCCCCCAATGTTGGCCACTTAATTGCATAACCCTCTATTCTCTATTCATTTCTGTGTAGAGGGATGACAGAGGCCATCTTCCATGTGGATGGTGTGTGGATGGTGGTAAATCTGTGTTTGACTGTAGTGTGTGATGGATCTGTGAGCACATGCCTGAGTTCATGTAGGAGGCAGACAGTGATGTTATGATACCCCATGGGGATGTGCTGTTGTTGCCATCAGTAGGCAATATGTACATGCTCACCATTGATGAGGGGAAGAGTGTGGCTGATGTGCATATCACCCCATACAAATTGGGTGGACAGGGTGGTGATGTTACCACCTGAACTATATGATGCAGGTTGCCTGTATCTGTGGCATGTGTGTACGAGGTGTACTTTACCCCAGTACACGGTGACTTGTGTTGTTGCCTCTGAGGCTGACAACATATGTGGAGACACTGTTGCAATTGGCATTGGTTGTGTGGATATTTCTGATTTGTAGTCATAGTCAGCCTTACAGGGAGTTACCTGTGATCTTACATACTTGCTCAAAGAGAGGTGGACTTGCTTCCAAGTTGTTGCCTGCACCTATTTGTCTCTGTACAGCCAATATGGCAACCTGTTATGTGGTTTGTGTATTACTGCTGTCCACCAAAGGGAATTAGTCTACCTTTGTGAAAACTGGTTTTGCAGGTCAGGTATTGCTGAGTTCATACATCTACAGTGGATATAAAGTGTACATACCCCTGTTACAATGCATGGTATTTGTGCAATTGAAACATGACACCACAATAACTCATTTCAAAACAATTTACACCTTTAATGTAACCTATATCCTGTACAATTCAATTAGAAACATAATCTGTTCTGCAAAACACATGGAAATAATAATCAGTACAATAAGCCAGTTAAATGAGTCTGCACACCCTTAAACTGATATGTTGTGTAAGCACCTGTTGAGATGATTACAGCATTCATTCCTATTGGTTTTGACTCTTAACATCATGGCACATAGTTGCTCACCTTTCTTGAAACAACTTTGTTTGTTTTTCAATAGAATTGTACAGGTTATGGGTCACATTCCATATGAGAAACATTTTGAAATGATTTTCTGTGGTCTCATTGTCACACAGCACACAAACCTGGCATTTCTGGTTTCCTCCCTTGTTGGGAGGGTGGCCTAATAGTTAAGGAGTTTGCCTTGCAAGCACAAGGTGCAGGATTTGAGTCTCACAATGGATAATTGGCTAGGATTAAAATAGCTCACAAAGGCAGTTAGCTTAGTACTAATCTATGAACTTAGGGTGGGAGGTTGGCATAATGGTTAAGGTGTTTACCTTACAAGAAAAAGGTGCAGGGTTTTATTCTCACATGGGGTAACTGGCTAGGCTTAAAGTGGTCCACAAGGACAGTTAGCCTAGTACTAATCTATGAACCTATTCCAACGGGGTGTGTACACTTTTGATATCCACTGTATACAGGTGTTCATATAGCTCTTAGTGGTAGACATGGACAGATGGTCATAACACTTCTCCGATTACTACCTGATAATCATGCCTATTCTAGTACCCATATCAGTATCAGGGCTATGCAACAACTAGTAGCTGTACACTTTTATGTCTGTTGTATGCACTAACACTGATATTACACATGTGCAAAATGCACAACCTATCTTCCTGACTGCTTGCAACCCATGTTATTAGCTTTGTGCCTTCCAGCTGAACATACATATACATACATGTGCTCAGGGGATATCTGGTATACATTTCTGTTCTATGTTAGTGTGGCACATTGTATTTACAGGCTTGCTGCTCAATCATACTTCTCAACCTGTTATAGCAGGACTTCTGGACAATGGCACACATAAATGGGTGACAAAGGGGACAACAATATTGATACTGTATTAATATAGCTGCACCATACATTAGTAAGTTGATTGCACAGTAGGCTTTGACATCACTGTGACAACCTGGAAGATGTCCAACAGTCATAAGTAGGCTATTATGTTATGATGTCATTGCTCATAGACTTGCCAATGGCTTGGCTGACATAACACAAGTATGCATGCATTTGATTTCAGATATCAGTCACAAATGTGCTTATTGTCCAGCAGAACACTGTACAGTTGAATTTTATTAATTCGATATATCACATGCAGTTCAACACGCACATCTGCAGCAGTACTTTACTATGCACATGCCCTATATAGGTCTGTTAGATTTACAAGACAAACATGTATCATACTCATATTCACAGGTAATGTATGGATATGAACAACATCCCATTAATTGGCCTAGCAGTGGCACAGTCACAACTGTTTGACAGACACCCCTGCGGTTGTCATAGCGAGCTCTCCTTTCCCAGGGTGAGTCAGGCTCCTGAGCTGTGATCCTACCTCTCAACCTCTTAGAGCATCATATCTGAAAAAAGCCTAAAATGATGGGGGGATAAATAGGGACAAATTTTAAGTATTCCTGTTACAAACTTAGGACATTTGTAGACTAATACATTTTGCATTACCGTGACTTTCCTGGAGGATGTAGAGTCTTAAACTCAAGTGCTTGTCATTACTTAGTGACTTCAATTCTCAGCTATTTGCCAGAATAGTACAGATTTCAGGAGGAAAAGACCAAAAACTATGATGGTAAAATGTGAACATTCTGTGAAGATCTGTACTGTTCAAAGGTATGGCTGTGATCTCTCTCACTGCAGACAGTGCCAGATGCTATGGCCATATCAGCTGTTCAGCAGGACATCAGTACAGCAAGTCTTGTTGGGACATACATTCTTCCAAAATCATATTTCCCATTATTACAGACCAAGTACTACATTCAGTTACATGCGTACATGTTTCACATACCTTTGTTTGTTCTTCTCTTTTCTGTTTCTCTCTCTCTCTCTCTCTCACCTACATGGATAGACCCGGTTTGAATAGGTGGCAGCATGGCTTTTGTATATGATGCTCATGACCAGGTGATGGCATGTGCACCAACTGGTGTTCCCCACTTGCTAATTGCATGCAGAGCAGCTGTGTAGTTCTTCCAATAGCTAATATCATGGCAACTCACTCCTATAATTGAGTACTTCATGTGGGCATTGTCCCTTTACCTTGCCTTAAGGAAGACATCCTTGAGGTGTGTGGGCAGCAGTGTTCCAGACAGCAGGTGGGAATACCTCTTACAAGACTTGTGGAAACAGGCCAACTAAATATTTTTAGAAGGTTCCAGACTTAAGGACAGAATGTGAGTATTGCTGTTATATGATTTGAATACTGCTAGTTTTGCAGGGTTTATGTGTACATGCTAGTTCTGCGTGGATTTCAGTCTGACAAAGTCTGCATAGCTCTCAACTGTAGGGCTATCCACATAATGGCCAGAGGATTGCTTGTTATGTTTGGTCTGTTCTCCAGACAGGTGTTGTCCTTGGAAAATCAGTGGCATACTCTGGTGATTGCTATCAGTAAATGGCAACATTCATTTGTGTTTCTGACTTCATATCCCTCAGAAAGGATATTTTGCAACCACTCCTGTACCACCAGCAATTTTCTCAGTGTATAAGAGCAATATTTAAATGTGGCCCTGTGTCTTGGCCTCTGTCCTCCAGTTTATGCCAGGCTTTGTCCAGATGTCATGCAGTAAGAGGTTGATAGGTATGGTCTATCATTATTTAGTGCTGTCATTTGTGCTATCATCCCAGTGATATTGTGGAATCCCACACATGTTTTGGGATAGGGGCCATACATATAAGTGCAAAGGCTGGACAACATGTCTAACCCTGTACAGTCAAGAGGTTGGTGTATTGAGAACACTCTTAGATACCTTTGTAACACATCTTATGTGGGGAGGAGTATTAAATGTGTTAAAAGTAGACTGTTAGTACATGTGAGAGATATTACTAATTGGAAACACAAATGGTCTGTAGATTTACATTTTCATACATCTCGCCATGGGGACTGTAGTGGGTTACAGGGTACTGTTTTGTAAACAGTCTGTTTGTCAGTTTGATAGAACAGTTAGAAATGAACCTTTGTTATGTAAAGGATCAATTTACATTTTAACATATGATACTTTTTCCCCTAGGGGGTTGAATGAGGAGTGTAAATGGAGGCTGTTGAATTAAATATGCCATTAAGTGCTAATTGATTCTTGTATTCAAGGCAAGTATTTGTCCAAGGCATCAGAGTATAATAATTTGTGTGGATTACTTGCTGGTTGATTTTCTATGTGCTCTCTTCAGTCATTTAAATTATGTTGCTAAGAGATCAGTGTATGTCTGGCCATTGTGTATAGCCTATCATGGTTTTGTTACAGCATGGTGTGTTCTTATTATTTGGACTCTGTATGGGTGGGATGGCAGATGAATGTCCCATACCATCTCAGAATTCTGTCTACACTGTGTATTAAAAGTCCTCCAGTATAAGGGTATTGGGTAGTACCTTAATATTTTCCAGGGTGTTTAGGAATGTGGAGTGGTAGTCTTGGGAATGGTGGGGGATGTATAGCAGGCTGCAACCTGGATTGCAGTCTTTCCCAGTGTTAGTTGTACCTGACGTATCTCTGATGCATTGTTTTGGGCTATTACTCTGGAGATGTGCATATTCTTTATGAATATCAGGACACCATCACCTTTAGAACTACAGTCCAGGTTTTGGGACCAACAAGTGTGGTATGAGGCATAGCTTGGTAGCAGAGGGGTGATCTTTGGAGGCTTAAACCAGGTCTTTATTACTGCACAGATGTCAATGTCCTCCATTTTATGGAGTGGTTCAAGAGAGTGCATTTTGAGATTTAGACATGTGGCATTGAGTAGCATAATCCTCAGATTGCATTTGCTTGTATTCATTATGGTGGTAATTTTGTCTTCAGGACATTTCATAAAAATGCACTAAGGTGATATTTCTGTCAATATATGTTAGCAGTAATAGTGTTAGTACAACAACCTTCTCAGCTTATTTACTCACGTAATTTGTGTATGTCTTTATTGTCATGCTTTTGCCCCCCCCCCACTTTGTCTGACTTCTTCCAGAATCATTGCAGAGAATACCTCTCCACTGCCAGGTTGTTTGCAGACTGTCCAAGTGTTTGGCCCATACTTTGTTTCCATTCCACAGTTTATTTGTATTTGTCTGGGAAATACTGTTATGATTCAAGGATTCACGTCAGTGAATAATGACATACATGTGAGTTCCCATCTTCATATCATTCAGACGGTTCTTCTGATACACTGTTGCTGTAGGACTGTTCAGTTATGACAGCAATATTTTGATTGTGTCCCTATATGTGGCCCATTTCCCACCCTTTGTACAGCCTTTGTTCATTACTGTTGCACTAAGAGGTGTATATATATATATATATATATATATATATATATATATATATATATATATATCTATACATATATATATATATATATATATATATATATATATATATCTGGGATCGGTACTGATCCCCGAAGGAACTTTTCACCAAAGCACAAACATCTGGGCATACTTCCGCGAAAGCGCTTTTTATCGAAAAAGCACTTTTGTGGAAGTATGCCTGCAGCTAGAGGGAGTCATGGGGGAATGACTAATGCAGAGATCGTACTACAGTGCAGATAAGGGAATATTCCCTTTTCCCCACTGTAGTGCGATTTTAGAGTGAGAATATTGAGGTAAGGGGGTGTGGGGGGTGCGGGGGGGCTTGCCCCCCTGCATAAAAGTAGATTTATTTATTTATTTATTTATTTGTAATGCACTTTAACGAAAGTGCTTTTTCAGTGAAAGCCCTTTCATTAAAGTGTGTTCGGTGATTGTGGATTCGGACTATTGAACTTTCGCTCAATAGTCCTAGATCTCTATATATATATATATATATATATATATATATATATATATATATATATATATATATATATATATATATATATATATATATATATATATATATATATATATATATATATATATATAAAACAAATAAATGTATATAAATATATATATATATATATATATAGAGAGAGAGAGAGAGAGGAGAGGGAGAGAGAGAAGATGCACACACACACACACACACACACACACACACACACACACACACATATATATATATATATATATATATATATATATATATATATATATATATATATGCATGATATGTTTGGGAAAAAAATAAGCAATTTGTAGAGCTCAGGTGGTGTAGTGGTATGTTCTGTAACTCTAGCATAAGGGCCGTGGATCCAAGACCTGTGTCTGCTGGCTTTTTCATTAATGTTAAATGAGCAGACTACATGATAAGTTTGAAAAAGGAAGATTAGTTTGTATAGCTTAGATGGTGTAGTGGTATGTTGACTGACTCTAATGTAGAGGGTCCTGGGTTCAAGACTTAGCATGGGGTGATTATTTTGTTGCTGACAGAAACAGTGGCTGATGGCAACAGAGTGATTAAAGCAGTTTTAAGCAGTTGTAAGCAGGTTTGCGTGGGTTTGTGCAAAGTTAAGCAACGTTAAAACATGGTTAAACCGATAGGCACTTAAACTGTGTAGCTTCACTTATCAATGCATACCAGTGTGTAGATATGCTTATCAGAGCTAACTACTGGTTATCATTCACATGTAAGCAATGTGTAAACCTGCTAAACATAGTTCAGCCCTGGTAACCATTGCTCACATTCCAGTCTCATAACATAGCAGAGCAATGACATCTTTCAATAAGTTTATTTAATGTCCTGTAGATAAAATGCTTTCATGTGCTCTCATTACAGTAACAAGGGGTGTGAGTATGCTGTACAGGGCACTTGAATATACATCTGTAATGTTACATTTTTTTTATTTATTATTTTTTAGACATGGATAGTATCACATGTTATATGCACTCACACCTGCATGTTACACCAACTACAGTACACTATTGACAAATATGATTCCACACATATTGAATTATGAAATCTTAGTACTGTTGACACTGCTTTTCCATGTAAAATTAGATTGCTTATTGTAGTACTCCAACCTTGCACCTCCACATGCAGAGCTGGGACTATGAGTATTACACTTGTATGTTAAGTGTATCACCTGTTGGATATTAATATATTATTATATTAACTGTAAAGTAGTATGTTTTTTGTCCATGTCATTGAGGACTGCTGCCATGTAGTAATGGCATATATATCAGTTTCAGACTTTTATCCTTCAGGACTTTCATCCTAATGCATAACATGTTTGCTGTCCACTTCCTCTCTGTCCTCTGCGCAGATATGCAGATGTCAGGTATTGCTAAGGCCATACAACTATGTAGGTGTCCACATAGTTTTGTGCTGTGGGCCTGGGCACTGCAGCTAGCTCCAACAAATGGGACATCTGTCATGTGGGCCTTGGCCCTATTACTTGCCTGTGTGAGGGACATTACAGAGGTGGTGGGCTACAGATTCACAGACAATAGGTGGGAATACTTCACAGGACAGGACATCTGGAGACAGTGCAACAACATGGGGGGGCATATCTCCAGAATTGTGAACAGATTCTATCTATGTCATCATCAGTGCTGTTAGACACATGGTGGGTTGATAGGTTGACAGGGTTTTTCTGGACATGCATTTAGTGAGTGACTTCACGTCTGACAGTGATATGTCTCTGACATACCTCTCCACTGGCATGCTGTCCACAGACTGGCCACATGTTTTCCTGTTATGTTTTGTCTGTTCCCCAGACAGTTGTTGTCCTTGGAAAATCAGTCATGGACTCTGGGGACTGCAGTCAGTAAATACTAAACTCCATTGGTATTACTGCCTTCATATTTCTCATAAAGGATATGTTACAACAAACCCTGTAACATCAGCAACTGTCTACATGTCTGACAGCAATATGTCTACACCTGTGTTTGTGCCTCTGTCCCCATATGATGTCAGGCTTTGTCCAGATGTCATGCACTATGAGGCTCAGACGTATTTAGTAGCATTATTTCTTGCCTTTATTCCTCCTACAATCCCATTGATGTAGTAGACCCACAGACATGTCACAGGGAAGATGCCATAGATATCAGTCCTAAGCCTGTACATTCTGAGGTGAACTGTACATTTGAGAGATCTGTGCATGTCTGCCATTGTTGACAGACTGTTGGGATTCTGTACACGTCATGTGTACATGTTATTTTGTCTGTGTATGGAGGGGGGTAGATGTAATCTTATGGCTACTTTTTTATCTGACTGTGCATGCTGCTCCAGTGTCTGCTGGTCTGTTGGCTGTATGCCTTTGTAGCAACAGACCGAGATGTGTCCTATACCACGGTCATGATTCAGACTACACTGAGAATTGGACCACAATATGTCGGGATAGTGTGTGAGTGGAAAACTATTATGTATTTCTTCACACAGTCCATATACTCTACTGTTCATCTGACCTACCGGTATGCGACTGTGGTGGAATTGGTTGTGGGTATGCACTTTCACAGTGGTGTTTGCTTTTTGGTGCTGTAACATCCCTGTAGTGCTTGACATCCCAAAGGGGGATGACAACACATTCACTGACATTGAGCTTAAGGCCACGGCTCTGACACCAGTCATTGGTCTCAGTGAGGCCTTTCTGTAAGATGTCAACATCGCTTAGGTAGTCAATAGCTCCCAACTTGAAATCATCTGCAAACATTGTCAGCCAGAATCTCTTCATGTTGGCATGGACTTCAGAGACATTGATACCAAACAGGAAAGGACCCATGACTGAACTTGGTGTAACTCCACTCATGACTGTTCATCAGTCTGTCTTGGGCTCAGCTACTTTCACACCGTGGGTTCTATCTGTGATACAATTTACAACCCACCTACTTTTATAGGGGTTGATGCATAGCTTGGTGAGTTTATCCATGAACCCTGAGTGGAGAATGTTATCAAAGGGCTTGGCCAGATTGAGGTAGGCTATATGAACACCTTGCATCCATCCAAAGCTCTGGTGACTGACTCAAAGGAGTCAACCAGGTTGATTGAACAGGTATGATCTACCCTTCACAAAAGCGAACTGTGTGGGATCCTGTGTCTGGAGATTCCGAGATCCCTGTTTCTTAGGTCCATGATGATGCATGCCATAGCTTTGCATTACAGCCTTGTCAGGCTAATGGGGCAATACTTCCCAGGGTCTGCAGCCACTCCTCCTGTGTGGAGAGGGATAATTGTAGCAGTGCACCAGTCAGTAGGGACAAAGCCTGAGGTGAGGCTGTGATTGAACAGGGCACACAGGTGAGGTGCCAGTTCACTCTGTAGTTAATGCAGAAGACAGCCAGGGATATTGCCAGGTCCAATAGAAGCTGTATTCTTGGCATTGGACAGTGGTGTGTTAACCAAAGCAGCAATACTACTGGGTGCCTGGCAGTGTACTGGCATTGTGATTGGTCCTTTGGGGGTGGGGAGAGGGGTAAAGTTGCCACTGAATCTGTGTGCCAGTATATTGGCAACATCTGTTGTCTCAGTATAGGAGTTAACATTGTGCAGTAGCTCAGAGCACATGTTGGTATTGCCATGGAGATTCTTTAATTAACTATAGGAGGTCATGTGGATGTCTTTACTGTGTGCTGAAATTCTGTTTTCACAGCTAGCTTTAAAGTATTTCATGAGGAATCTCATCTTTTTGTTGAGGCTGATAAGGGTTTTTTTCCTGTCTTGGGACTTTATTTTATTCCATATCAGTTTCCTCCTTCTGTTGTAGATTAGTTTGGACAGGGGACCATCAAACTGGCTTCACTTTTCTGGAGGGGAGAGACTTGTTTCTATTGGGTATGGTGGAATCCATGCATTTGCATATGTGTTCATACTGCACTGGTGTGTGTTTGGAGGTCATGCAACTAGTCTCCATTTACATGGGTGCCATGAAGTTAGCCACCTCTGATCTTTGGAGGACAAAGTTGGCATTGGAAAGGTTTTTCATGGTGGTTACCTTTGCAGAGGGGTGGGAGGGATGTACATTTTTAAGGTGATGACGTTGTGGTCAGATCTAACCATGGCAGAGCTGACTATTGATGTACAGCAACAGTTGTCCATGTTAGTACTGTCTAGGGCAATGATGTTGCTACCTGTAGTGGGTGTAGAAGCGGGCTGGTCCAGGCCATTGGAATGGATGCATTCCAGGCAACATTAGGCAAGTGCATTGATACATGGGTAGCTTTCACAGTTAATGGAGGGGTAGTTAAGGTCAACCAGTATGATAGTGTTAGGTTGAACAGTAATATTCTCTAGGGCACTTAGAAACATGGGGGTTTACTCTTGGGACATGATTAGGAACCTATAGCAGTCTACGACTTGGATTCCTGTCTTACCCTATGTTAGTTACACCTGCAGTATCTGTGATGCATTATGTTGGGCTACAAATGTGGATGTGTGCGCATCCTTTGTGAATAAGAAGTGCTTCGAGTGAGTGCCTTTTGAGATTTAGACCTCTAGTGTTGAGCAGCATGACCTTCAGATTGCATTTGTTTGTAGCTGTTATATATTTAGGTATATTTATGTATACATATGTATGTGTGTATATGTATATATATATATATATATATATATATATATATATATATATATATATATATATATATATATATATATATATATGAGATTCAGGCTCTGAGGTTCAGGCTCTGAGGTTCAGGCTAACACGGGGGGATTATGGCTGACAAAGTTCACAGATGACTACAAACTGGGGGCCATAATCGAATCTCCAGCTGACACAAGCATCCTCCAATAGGGTCTCACAGAGATGGATGCTTGGTGCCAGAGCCACGGCCTCAAGCTAAATGCTAAAAAGTACATAGTCATCCCCTTTGGGAAAAACAATGTGCCCACTAATTACCACATAGGTGGCAATCCATTAAGTATGGAAGAAGTAATTAGAGATTTGGGGACCAACGTAGATAGTAATCTCTCCTTTGATAATCACATTGCCAAAGTGGTTAGAAAGACCTTCTATATAGCCCACCTTATCATGAAAGGGTTCACATCTAGATCAAGAGAGGTCATTGTGCCCCTCTACTCATCACTCATCAGGACCATAATTGAATACAATGCCCCTTTTGGGATGTACCTTACCCGACACCTGCAGCAACTGGAGAGACCCCAAAAGTACCTCACCAGGCGGATCATGGGCTACAAACAGATGTCCTATGCAGCTTGACTAAAGAAACTCCAGCTCTACTCAGTTGCTTACTACCTACTCAGAGGTGATCTATGCCTGACGTACAAAGCCATGTCAGACCCAGAATTAATGGACATGCTCCACCTCAAAAAAATCCAATTCCCTTAGAGCTACACGCTCCAGGGACCTAAACCTCAGCACAAAAATAAATAGAACATGCTGGAGGGACAGATTCATTTCCCAGAGGCTCCCCTCACTCTGGAATAGAATCCCAATTCATGTTAGACATAGCCCCTCGCTGACTCTATTCAAGTGAAATTTGGAAGCGTGGATGGGAAATCACAAATTCACCCCTGGGATCTCCCCTGTGTCCCTGCTAGACATAGGCACAGTAAACTAATCTTAAAAGGGTACCTTCTGTGACCTACTTCACAGAGGCACAGTAGGCTAATCTAATAGGGAGGCAGAAGCCAAATACACTCTGGCTAGGCTTATAAATGCCCTAGGGCAGATAGCCTAGTATCTACCTATGAACCTATGAACCTATATATATATATATATATATATATATATATATATATATATATATATTATACATTTATATATATGTGTTTATGTATTTATATACATTTCTATATATATCTTTATGGATATATATATATATATATATATATATATATATATATATATATATATATATATATATATCCTACATGTATATCTCTATAGATATATTTTGTTTGTATATTTGTCCTCCCATATGCATCACCATACAGAAATACATGTAAATATAGAAAACCTGACTGATTCTACTGAATCTTTTTCCTACTGTTGAATGACTCTGATATGTTTTGAAAAGTATCTGCATTTTGTAGAGCTCACATGGTTTAGTGGTACATTGCTTTGACTATGGTGTATGGGCCCCTGGGTTTAAGATATGGCAAGACTGATACTTTTGTTGCAAGGCAGAACAGTTGCTGCTGGAGACAGAGGGATGAGGGCAATATTTCAAAAATGTCCCTATTTTGGGCCCCTTGACCCCCATTTTGATATACTTTGGACAGATTTGTTGCAACATGAGGTTTGGGGTATGGATCTGATGTGCAACTCCAATACATACATATGTAAACATATATATATATATATATATATATATATATATATATATATATATATATAGATAGATATATGTATATATATATAGATATATATATTTATGTACATAGATATATCTGTATATATCGATTTACTTTTCTGTCTATACATGTATATCTAGGGGTATATATTTCATACGTATATCTCTGCAGATATTATATATTTATTTGTGCATATGTATATGTATCTCCATACACATATACATTTGTGTATATGTATATATATATACACACACACACACACACACACACACACACACACACACACACACACACACACACACACACACACACACACAAAACATGACTAATTCTACAGAATCTTTTCCCTACTGTTGTATTACTCTACTGAATGAAATGTTTGATAAACATCTCACGTGTTAGCAGCTCAGATGGTGTAGTGGTAGATTGCTGTGGTTGTGGTGTGCAGGGTCCTGGGTTCAAGTTTTGCAGGGCTGTTGGAGCAGAGTCATTATGTCACTTTGAAGCAGGTGTAAGTGGGTTTGCACTGAGCAAAGCAATGCTAACTTGATGGCCGGCTATGCTTACACACAGCCTTAAAAGTGCTTAATCTGAGTTAGCTTCACTTAGCACCACACAAACCTGCTTACCCCCATGCTAATTTCTTTAAAAGAAAAGAAACAAAGGGTGATAGGAAAGCGGTGGAAAAAGGGGGCATGCAGAGGGAAAAACAATATGAAAGATAGCTAGTGATGTGCAGGACAGGTGTAGGGAAGATCCATAGCTGTCAATTTCTTCTACAGCAACAGCTTTGCATATATACAGAATTTGGAGGAAAATTTGGACACTCAAACCCATGTGAGAGGGGTGAGGAAACAAATGTGTTGTGAAGCCAATTAGACTAGATTATATGTGTCTAGTGGACACGTGTGCAAAATGGACAGCTATGTATGGGGTGACTTTTTTTGGGAATAGAGTGCCTTTTTTTTTAAGATGAGAGTGGGATGATGCGGAAGGATAGTAGGTATATTTGGGGAGGTAGGTTGGGTAGGGAGACAGTCAAGGCAGACAAGACCTCAGACAGGGGCAGTATATGACACATGTGGGGGTAGACACCTTAAACGGGGAGGGGTGGTTTGAAATCAGATGCCCATGAGCCCACAAATGGATACAGTGGGACTGAGTTCCCCACACATGGGCAGTCACCATTGCACCTTCACGGCCCCAAAGGTGGCTGTGCTGGGAGCTGAGCAGGAAGGGCAGGCTGACACTCTAGATGCACCATGCATCCCTAAAGCTGGTGTAACAGGTCTCCAAACTCATTTTGAGGCTTGCTATGCACCAATCCCTGGACCTGTCTTCAGGTGATAGGATCCTGTTCGTGCCTGCGCCAAGGTGGGGATAAGCCCCATCCCCTGAGGTGGTTCCACCCAAAGGTGATGCAGGACCAGCAGACGAGGAGGTCCTGGGGTGGGTCACAGACATACTGGTTCCCAACAGTAGGTGAGGTGAAAAACATACCCATTGATTTATGTGTTTAGATTACTGGCGCAGATAAGATGGGGGAGAGAGAGAGAGAGATGCCATTTAACAACTGTATATGCTTGAAGCTCTCACAACTTTAATGATCATTGTTCTAATCATTACTCTACAAGTATTACCTCACTTTACAACAACCTATGGCCTTGGGTTAGGCAGTGGTATGTTTGTACACAGTGTATAATTACAGCCTTCTTATAGCTACTTTATACCTTTTCTTACCTGGCAGACCTGTGGAGGAAATTTCTGTTACCATTACCTGACTGTTTTTACCTATATTCACATTGTCAGGGTAACATATGTGCAATCATACTGTGTTTCTGTGTGTGTGTGTGTGTGTGTGTGTGTGTGTGTGTGTGTGTGTGTGTGTGTGTGTGTGTGTGTGTGTGTGTGTGTGTGTGTGTGTGTGTGTGTGTGTGTGTGTGTGTGTGTGTGTGTGTGTGTGTGTGTGTGTGTGCTACTGCCATACTCTACCTTGATTTGTATTGGTCACCTTGGTTGTTGGCAGCAGTGATCACTAGTTGTGACAGCGTGACACTTGAGGAACATTTCTTGGGGGAGACTACTTGGTGTATGTACTTATCTTGCTGTCATTTGCAGCCTTGGCGTTGGACAGTGGCTGTTGGACACAGTATAACTACAGCCTTCTTATAGCTACTTTATACTTTTTCTTACCTGGCAGACCTGTGAAGGAAATTTCTGTTAACACTACCTGACTGTTTCTACACATATTCATAAAATCCTGGGTGAAATTATGCATACAGTTGCTACCACTCCCTGGATTTGAACCGTGCCTGTTTGTGTTTCATCAGAATGAGTTGTTGAGGAACTGCTTCTTTTTGGTTGACTGTTTTCTGTCTAATACTCTCTTGGTTGTAGACTCTGAAGTTGTAATTCTGACATTCATGCATAGCACATATGTCTTGTATAGCACAGTGTTGAAAACACTGGTTAACGCAACATTACTATTCATATATCAGATCTTGGTGCATGCAATATTTCATGTAATTAATATACTGTTTTATAACTCCATAATCTTTGTCAGATGAGCCTTGATTGTTTAATGCTTTCAGAGCTATAGTTGCTATGCATAAATTGTACACATTTAATTTTATACAATACAAGTAAACACAACCAGTCTGGGGTTTTGATTTTTATTGACAAGTACTTACAATTTTATTGATATATGACCTGTATTTCAGTATTACTCTCCTACGAGCTTGTTTATTCAGTACAGACTATACCCATTTTTAAATACTGCAAGGTGACATAATACTCAGTTTTATTTATTTTCCCTGAATACTACAAGCTAGATTGTTACTCACCAGCCTCGCAATGCAGCCTTAGCAGCCTGCTGGCATGGCCATCCAAGTTGGCAGCCCTCGCATCTGCAGCTGTACAGGTGATAAGGAAAACATTTATGTATACCTATCCATCATATACACAGGCTGAACTTTGAAAAACAGTTATTGTAACTGATACTTACACACACCTGGAGCATTCCCTGCCAGGGCATCTTGGATGCACTGGTCCAAGAGCTCCCTCTTCCTCCACTTCAAGTCAGCAAAGTGGTGCCCAACCTGCTCACCAGTCCATGGGATGCCAGTGGCACTGGTGAGATCACAGGCAAGATATTCCCAGGCCTCCACTTTGTATTAGGAGCCCTGGTTCTGGTCCTGCAGCAGTCTCATGTCATGGTTTTCAACAAGGAGTCCAATCATGACTCTGGACTCCTGAATGCCCCAGTGCTGCACCAGAATGAGCATGTCTTTACCACCACCAGCCATAATGCCTACAGTAGGGCGTTACAACTAGTTATGAGCTGTATTCCCACCTGCGAGGTTTACATAGGGCTGATTTCCCACCCTTTGCTGTGATTGGACAGTTTTGAATATGCTGAGCTAAGCTAAGTGCCGGATAAACCCACTTAACATAGGTAAGCATTGCTTAAAGGGGGTAGATGCTAAGCCCTGCTTACTAGTGCGCAAATCCTCTTAGCTACACTAATTCTTGCTAAGCATATATATTTTAGCAATGCTTACTCCTACTAAGCACAGCTGAACTCAGTTTAGCATTGCTCAGTTGTTATTTTATGGACAATCATTAGTAGTATTACTTATTATGATTATTATTATCATTATTATTATTATCATTCTCATTTTATGCACTTTCATTACATTACATTGTTTTGTGGCTATACTGTCCGGAACACTTGTGTTTATGTGGGGGTTTCACATCTGTACTACATTAACACCTTACATTTGGACTTGCTACTCTACCCTGGTCAAGAAATGTGTAATATTCACTACCTATTTATAAAAAAATATATTTTAGCCACATTTCACATATGAAAAGGAATAGACTGCATTTGGTCTCAAACCATGACTGACTGCATATTACTAGTTAACTCCTTTAGATGTTTAAACTCTGCAATGCATAGATGCGAGGTGCGCACACCCGCTGAGCTATGCTTAAACTTTATCGGGAACAGAAAAAAAAAATATTTAACTTTGCCCTCTATTTTTATTTTACTTTAGGGGTATGCACATTCCTTTATACCTGTTAGGCAGGACATCTGGACAAAGCCTAACATGATGGGGGAGAAATAGGGACAGATTTTAAATATTGTTCTGGCCAACTTAAAAAGTTGATAGGATAACATGCTTTGCATTGCCATGACTTTTCTGAAGGGTACAATGTCTGAAACTGCATTGTCTGTCATTATTTTCTGATTTCACTCTTTAATGATTTTCCACTCTTTTGCCAGCCAACCATCTCATACATGTAGTGGACCACACTTATGAGACTAACATCTGGCATTCTGCGAATATCTGTATGGATGAAGGGTATGTGTGTGCATTTGCACACATTTCCTGCTTCTACAGCATGCAGAAGTGCCGTACAGCTTTAGCAATACAGGGGGTGTGTCTCAGAAGCTGTGACACACCTGTTGTATTGTTTCCTAGTGCTGTTTTCATTTTCAATGTCTGTGGACACTGATGATCTTATTTTTTACATCAGTGTCTGTGGACACTAAATACTGGCATAATATTAGAGCTAAGCTCTAATATTATGCCAGTATGGCTTAGAAAGTGCTATATAGCACTTTGTGAGTGCAGGGAGAGTGCTTAGTGTCCGTGCACTGCTCAGACACACCCCCTGCACTCGTACATGGATCATGTCCATGTACAGAGCACAGCAGTGTGCCTTCATGAATCTGCAAGGCGTGATGCTGCTCTACACAGACACAGAACACTCCTTGCAAGTGTAGCTTATTCTTGCATGAAGTGTTCATGAACCCCGGGGTTAGTATCTTCTATTGCACATGTTACTACTCATTTTTGGCAGGGTGTATATGACTCTGTTGATATTTCTTCTGAGAATGCATCCAAGTACCTATGGAGGCTATGGCATCTCGTACTGTTGTAAGGGGGTCTGCTTGGATGCATTCTCAGAACCTTTCAGATAATGTTAAAATGAGATTTTAAATTCTCCCTTGGATAGAGATTTAGTGTTTGGCCCCTCTGCTACTGAGGTGATCAAAAAGTGTAATGAAAGATGAAAGCTGACCCAGAAAATCCCTAAGACTATTCAGGGATTTTCTGACTCCTTATCCAGTTTTGGCAAATTAAAAAATAAAACAGAATAAACAGCCTCAACAGAATTCAGGTAAACAGACATTTAAGAAAAATGGCAAGGGGGGGTTCAAAAAAGAAGTCTCAAACCTTCTAAAACAAGGACAATCCATAAACTCTGAATGGCTCTTCAAGAGATCCTGTGACTCCATCCCATCCTGTCCCCTTTTCTTTTCCAGAAAGTCTGGATCTCCATTTTTCTCTTTGACAACAGACTGTTTCAGACAAATCAGTTCTGACCATGATTCATCAAGGTTAAAGATTGTAGTGGGAGGAAATTCCTTCTTTCCATTGGGGTCATTCCTCATCCTGTGTATTAGAATCTTTTGTTTCCACCTGTTTTTCATCATATGCTATCCCTGGGAGAAATAGAACCACTTCCTCATTCCAGGTGGGGAAGGGGTTTTATTCAAGGATGCTCCTTGTGTCAAAGAAAGAGAATGCTTGAACATCAGTTATGGATCTTTCTTTCCTAAACTTATTTGTGATAGTGTCCAAATTCTAAATGTTGTCACTTCACAACACGTTACCTCTTCTTCCTGTTTTGTGTTTCTTGGTAACACTAGAATTAAAAGAAGATTTTCGTCACATATCTATTCATCCAGACTTCAGACATTTTTTAAGATTTAGTGTGTCTGTATCTGCACTCTTCCTTACCCTTTGGACTATCCACTGCACCCAGAGTGTTCACAAACTGTCTAGCTCTGGTTATAGGTCATTGCCGGCTACAGGGCATCTGCATTTTCCAATATTTCGATTTTTATTTTTATTTTTTTATTTTACATTTGTTGACCAGACTAGTCCAACTGGATATATGTCCATTTTCAGTAGAGGCCCGGGGAGAAAAGCTCCACAAGTTAAACACCATTACATAAGAACAATGATATTTACAAAAGACATTTGAACTATTAATTAGAAAGTCACACAAAACATGTCAAAAATGAGAAATGTAGAGAATGTACTTTATAAGCAATACTTGAACACACTCATACTATAAAATTTACACACAAGTCCTAAAAAAGTAGGCTGGTTTAGTTGATAAGACAGACACTATATACATAGGTATATGCCCTCAATAAGATAAGTGATAAAAATCATGTTATAATGGGAAGGGGACGTTGTTTAATCTGGGTTAGCACAGGGCATAGCCAGTGTGATTTGAGGCAGGGTTTAAGTTTACTTTTAAATAGGTTAGCTGAGGATAGTGAGGTTAGGTGATTGGGGAGACTGTTCCAGGTTTTACCCACTGTATTAGAGAACAGAGTGTCCCCTGCTGAGTTATTGGATTTAGATGTTTGTACTAGTAGTTTGTTAGATGAGCAAAGAATTTTGAGATTATTATAGGGGGTGACCAAGGAAGTGAGTATAGGAGTATTTTATGGGTGGTACAGGATCTTGTGGGTTACAATTATTTGATTGAACAATATTAGGTTTGGCAATTCAAGCCAGTGTAGTTGATTCAAATTGATACAATGATGGGTTCTATAGGAGGACCCTGCAGCAAATCTGGCAATATTGTCGTACGAGGTAGTCAGCTTATTCAGAGCACTTTTACATAATTTGGTATAGATGGGAAAGGCATAAAGCAGAGTAGATATAAGGTGGGCGCAGGCAATGGTAATTCTGGCTAATGGAGTCAGAAAGGGTTTGATCCTATAGAGGGAACCTAATTTCTTATTAACTGTTTTTATAGTGTTATTGATGTGAGGCTCATAAGAGAGATTATTATCAATTAGAACCCCGAGTAGTTTAGTGGTAGTATCAGGAGATATAATGGTTCCGTTACTAGAGGTTACGGTAAAGTTAAGAGGGGAGGTTCTACGGGTGGGTGTGACTAGTAGCATTTTTGTTTTCTTTGGGTTTAAGATAAGACATCTATGCAGGAGCCAACTTTCAACTGTATTAAAGGTCTTTTGGGTTAGGGATTGAAGTTCTGATGAGGAAGTGGCAGAGCATATAAGTGTAGAGTCATCTGCGTATTGGATGCAGGTGGCTTGTGGGATAACAGAGTGGAGGTCATTAGTAAAGATGAAAAAAAGTAAAGGTCCCAATATGGATCCTTGTGGGACGACTAGGGTAACTGGAAGGTGGGAAGATAAGGTTTTTGCCCATAGTACAGCTTGTTTTCTATTATTTAAGTAGGACTGGAACCACTGAATAACAAGATCATCCAATGACAGGTTTCTAAGAGTGTTTATGAGGAGGTGATGGTTGACCATGTCAAAAGCTTTCGACAGATCAATAAAGAGGGCTGAGGATAGGGTGTCATCATTACAATTTCTATTAATATGGTCAAAAAAGGATAAAAGAGCAGAGGTGGTGCTATGAAATGGTCTAAACCCATGTTGACAGTTGGCTAGTAGATATTTTTCTAGTAGATGGGTTAAAAGTTTCCTGTGAATACATTTCTCCATTATCTTTGCAACTGGGGATAATATGGCTATGGGCCTGTAGTTCGAAAGGTCACTGGAAGTCCTGCCTTTGTGCAGGGGGATAATGTGGGAGACTTTCCAGATGGATGGGATGTATCCTTCAGTTATTCTTCTATTAATGAGGATGGATATGGGGTAAGCAGATGACTTGCTTATCTTTGCAGAGGCTATTTCAAGGTGTCAGGAATCTCTCACTCATACTGTGTTTCAAAGAGAACATTCAAAAGTATTTCTTGACTCAGTCAAACAGGATTCTATTATTAGGATATCAACTAGAGCTATCAGTTTAAAGAGCTTTCCTTCAACAGGAAAAATATATCTTTATTTAGATCTATTTCTAAGGTTTTTCCACTAAGACTTCGGTCACTGCGAGGGAATACCTCAGGAATATGAGTCTCATAGCATCTGTGATTCTCATGATACCCCTGGAAAGACTCCACATGAGAAAGATGCAGTTGTATCTGATATCCATTTGGTCCTAGAATCAACACACCTTGTCTTTTTAAATCTGAGCGCTGGGGTTTGTCAGAAGACAAATCTTTTGATGGTGACAACAGTTATTCTTAAATACAGATCTCTCCATCTACCTCCTTGCTCCAAAGCAGTCAGTCACCACAGAAGGTTTGTACTTTCCTTGGTGAGCAGTTTCAGGATGGATAAAAGTGCAGGTAGCATGGTATACCATGGACAGATGCAAACACATAAATATCAAGGAGATGCTTGCACTGATCAAGGCATTCCGCTCTGTGAACCATCTTTGGTCCCCAGGACTTCTTCAAGTGGATATAGACAATACCACAATCATGTGATACATCAACAAGCAATGGAAATGAAAGGTGTAGCTCTTCTGCAGACTAGCCATGTTAGCTTGGGATATAGCTTCACAGCACAGTCTCATTCTACAGGCATTCTGTACATTTCATCAGAACAAAGTTTTGTGGCAGACAAGCTGAGCAGGACTAGGGTAACCCCACCCAAATGGAAAAAAAGATGATGGGTTCTTCCAAGATTTGCTCAATCTGTGGGGAATTCCTCAAGTAGACCTCTTTGTCTCATCTCTGAACAATCAACATTTCTGTTCCAGGATTCCATGCAAGAAAACCTGGAAGACAGATGAATTTTCTTTTCTTTGGACAGGAATGTTCCTGTATGCCTTTCTGCCCTTTTCTCTAATATACAGGGTACTATTGAAGATTCAGAAGGAATCCTCCAAGATCATTGTGGTGACTCCCTTCTGACACAGGCAACTGTGATTCTCCCTTCCTTTGAAAATGGCAAGGGTCAATTAACAAAAGCTTCTACACAGACTAGATCTACTCATACAAGACTGGTGGTGTTTAATGCACCCTGACATGAATCATCTTCAATTGACTGCCTAGATGATAGGCACTTAATTCCTTTTAGATATCTGTATTCAGAGGGCATGCAACAGGTACTAATGGAGGCAAGAAAGTCTGCTACTCAAAAATCATATATTAGCTAATGTAAGAGATTTTCTAGTCAGTGACAACAGCATAACCAGAGTTAGTTGTTTTCTGGTTTTAAAATATTTGTATGAGCTACTATCCTTTGGCCTTTTTTATTCCTCTGTCAATGTTCATTTATTGGCCATTTCATCAAGTCTGCCCATGGATCCTACTCTTTCAATACAGACTCGTGAAAATTTTCTTGAAAGGGGTTTTGCATAAGAGGCCCCCTAGAAAACCTGTAGTCCATCTTTGGGATCTTAATGTTGCATTAGAAAAGCTAATACCTTCTCCATTTCAACCATCTAATCAAGATGTCTTAAGGTTCTTAACATGGAATGCAGTTTTACTGTTTACTCTGACCTCTGCAATTAGGGTTTCAGAGTTGCAAGCTCTTAAAGTGAGTCAATTATATCTAATTTTCCACAGGGACAGGTTTTCTTTAAGAACTAATTATTCATTTATGCCTAAAGTGGTATCTAGCAAAGATATCTATCTCACAGTTTTCTTTCCTGAACCTAAAAGGAGACAGAGAGGATACGCCATACCTTGGATGTCCAAAGACAACTCAGGTACTATCTTGAAAGAACAAAATCTTTCAGATCTTTAGATCAGTTGTTCATTTCTTGTGAAGACAGGAAGAGATGACATCTTGTGTCAAAACACTATTTCCAAATGGTTGTCTAAGGTTATTAATAAATTTACATTGCACTCACCATAACAAATCTATTCCAGGCAGAGTCAATGCCCACTCAACCAGGGCCTTGGCATCATCTCTGGCTTTTTGGAAAGGTTTAATTTCTAGAAGTATTCTAGAAGCTGCTGCTTTGTCCTCTGTACATACTTTTACAAAGCACTATAAGTTTGATTCCTCCTCTAGGTCTAGATTGAGCTTTACTAAGACTATTCTCCAGGGGTTCCTGGATCATTATCCTTCTGCCTACCAAATACAGTTGACTATGGTAATCTACCCATATAGCTAAGGCTACTGTAGCAGTGATCAATAATGAAGAACATAGTATACTTGTGTAAGGTGAACTAACTATAACAACAGATGTGTGAATGTTAACTGCTCCAATAGCTACCCCCTCTCTCCACTCCTCTTGTTTTTTGGTAAGTTTTTTTTATACTAGGGTGTGGACATATATCTTTTGTTGTTCCTAGCATTGTTCTTTCAGGGCTTAGCCTCCCTCTCTCTGTGGGCAGGAAAGCTCTGAAGGACTTTACAGCCAAATGTGTCTTTTAGTCAGCTCAGCTTGAACTGGTTGACAGTCTGGGCACATGGAGGGTGTCCTAAAGCTTTGGACCAGGCTGGCTGTTATAAGCTTGGCAGGATATAATCAATATACCTAAGGCTACTGCAGCAATGAATCTTTGGAACATCTACTATTATGGTAAGATCAACTTACACAACTGTACTTTCATCCTGGGTTGCTAATGTCCTCACTTTTCCAATCAGAGTGACCATAGCTACTCTGAAAAGAAACATTATTAATCCTGCTTATATCCAGACATTATGTTTCTTTCTTTCTTAATATCACTATCTAAAGATCATAACTAAAGGTAAGCATGGTGACATAGCTTAATTGGGAAACTGAATTCCTTCACCACTCCAGTCCATTGCAATGTCTGCCGTACTGATGCTACTGTATTTATTAAATGTTCAGACTTCTAGTACCTTCTACTCACTCATGAGTAAGAACTAAAAAATCTTAAAGTCTCACTCCCATCTTGGCTGCAGAGAGCAATTCACTCATCAAAAAGTGAGTCATGAGCTCTGATTTGGAGGTGCTGATGTTCATTCCAGCTGCTTAACATGCAAGAGCAGACCACATTAAATCATGCTGAAGATCAGCATATGATGAAGTATGTGTTTTTCCAGAGTGGATCTTTTTCCTTAAAAAAGTTGTTCACTGTTTCCATTCAGCATGACCATATTGCATTTAGTTTCTGGCAATTTACAGTAGAAGACAGATACTCACCCGAGGAAAACTCCAGGGGACTAAGACAGAAGACTGTATGGAAAATAATGCTCTCTCCAGTAATCTCTGTCTATACATATTTCAAATGATCACTGCAGATTGAAATATAACTGGGGACAACCAAAAGAAACACTTTCTCATCTTGTAATATATTCTTAAAATTAGACATGACAAATGGAAATTGAGATAATGTGATAGGGCTGATATCTACTTTTCATTGTGTAATAAAAGGCACTAATGAACTGTGTGTAGTTTAGAGTACACAAAAAAGAAAAGAAAGCCCATTAAAGCTGAGCAAATACATTATGAATGCCTCTTAAAGTCACAACAGGACACTGAGTATCAAACTGTTTAGCAAAAGTGGAATGCTGTCAGTATCACAGAATAAGCTGAGAAGTATGTGACCCTTTTTTGATATTTGAACTTGATGTGCCACTTATCATGATTTGAACCTAAGATGTAATGTTGACTTTTCTAAATTCATTGACTGTGCATGATTTCTGGCAAAGTTATATGTAATCTTACATAACTGACAAGGTGACCACCATTTCCCTGGACCATTAGACAAGATTAAGAGATAGGCAGCATAACTTTGCCAAGAAACTTTTCGCTAAATTGTCTCAAAAGAGCCACTACAAGTAGAAGACTCATTTGTTTTTATGTTAGCCTCCAGCAGCCTAACTACCATCCCAATGGACTTTAAAGCAGTTGCAAGACTGGGTCCAAGCTGAAGTGAAAGTTCCAGTTATTTTAATGACTCCACCAAGCACCCTCAATGAAGAACAGCAAGCTTTTCTCTATAGTAGTCTTTTTCCACCCCAACATGTCCTTTTGCCAGCTAAAGTGTATTGTTTTTAATTATGAAATGTTGCCTTGTGTGACCCCACTAAAACTGTCTTCATAATTAATTTGTTTTAATACTGGCCTTTACAGTAGTTGGAAAAGGGGACATGTAAAAATCTTCTTAAAACTACCACTAGGAGAAACAATTGGAGCTCAGATTACTATCTGCTATTCACCTAACTGCAAGAGAAGGCGATAATTTTTTCTCTTAGAAATATTAATACAGAGGAATGATGTTTTATCTAGTGTGGTACAGGCACTAAATAGCTCTACTGTGTGACTGATTATATCTCATGGAACAACACTAAATCAGTCAACAGTTTAGTCAGTCAGTGTAACAAGGTTGTGCTATCATTTTATACTATGCTTACCCAATGTTTGTGCTTATAACTATGTGACTCCTTCCATAAATCTCAGTTGATGTACTGATTGTTTAGTACTTACACTGCTCAATGAAACTGATAGATTGATTCAAAATTCAAAGAAACTTTATTGTCATTTAGGACCACACAAGTGCAGACTAAATGAAATTACAAGTGTCAGCTCATGAGAAAAATGCAGTGCACATAACATAGATACAGCGGTATCAGAGAATAACATAAAAAAGAAAATAACAAGTATGACATGCAAGGTGTAGGTCACATGACATAAACACACTCAATACCCGTTATTCACTGATAAATACTATATAAATACCCACCACCAAACCCTTCACCTCTAAGATAGAGAATAAATAGAGAATAATGAATAGCAGCTGTTTAGTCATCGTATTGCAGTTGCTAACCTTAGACATGACTCAGTATAGCCATCATATTGCATTATAGTAATATTGGCAGTAATTGGTCAAAGCAGCAGGATTAAATGAAAAACAGAGGCTTCAATGTATCATGTTCATAGGTTCATAGGTAGGTACTAGGATATCTGCCCGAGGGCAATTATACGCCAAGCCAGAGTATGCCAGCTTTCGGCACCCCATTGATTAATTAACTGAGTCTCTGTCAAGAAGAGCCAATGAAGTGATCCCAGGAGTGTATTTTCTGTTACCCATCCACTCGTCAAGGTTTCTCTTGAAGAGTATTAGGGAGGGGCTCTGCCTAATGTAGTTAGGAATGTTGTTCCTAAGCATGGGGAGTCTCTGTGACAGGAATCTATCCCTCCAGCATGTTCTATATATTGTGGCGAGGTTTAGCTCACTAAAGCGAGTGGCTCACAGTGACTTGGATTTCTTTAGGTGGAGCATGTCCATCAATTCTGAGTTAGACATGGCTTTGTAAGTCAGGCAGAGATCACCTCTGAGTAAGCGATATGCCACTGAGTACAGCTGGAGTTTTTCCAGTCGGGCTGCATAGGACATATGTTTGAGACCAGTAATCCTCTTGGTGAGGTACTTTTGTGGTCTTTCCAGCTGTTGGACATGTCTTGTGATGTACATCCCAAACAAGGCATTGTACTCTATGATAGGTCTGATGAGTGATGAGTAGAGGGGCACTATAACCTCTTTATTTGTAGATGTGAACCCTTTAGTAATTAGATGGGCTACACAGAAGGATTTCCTAACTACTTTGGCAATACGATTGTCAAAGGAGAGATTAGTATCTACGTGGGTCCCCAGATCTCTTATTACCTCTTCTGCATTAAGGGGGCTGCCACCTATGTGGTAATTTATGGGTGTTTTGTTTTTCCAAAATGGGATGACTATGCATTTTTTTGGCATTTAGTTTGAGGCCATGACTTTGACACCAGGTGTCCGTCTCAGTAAGGCCCTTTTGGAGAATGTCTGCGATAGACGGAGAGTCAATTATGGCTCCCAGTTTGCAGTCATCGGTGAACTTGGTTAGCCATAGTCCTCCTGTGTTTGCCTGTACTTCTGAGAAGTATATGCCAAACAGTAGGGGTCCCAGGACCGAGCCTTGTGGGACACCACTTGTGACTGGTTTAAAGTCGGACCTGGAGCCCTCTATTCTTACTGTGTGAGTTCTGTCTGTAAGCCAGTTGGCAACCCATCTCGTGACGTACGGGTTTATGTTCAGGCTGGTGAGTTTTTCTATAATTCCCGAGTGGGGAATGGTGTCAAAAGCCATGGTGAGGTCAAGGTAGGCTGTGTGAACTACCTTCCCCTCATCTATGGCCTTGGTGACTGTCTCGAAGAAGCCAACCAGGTTTAGTAGGCATGATCTGCCCTTAACAAAGCCGAACTGGGTCGGGTCAAGTGTTTGGAGGTTCCCAATGTCTTTGTTAATGCGTTCCATGATGATGCGCTCCATAGCCTTGCAGACCAGGCTAGTCAGGCTTATGGGGCGATAGTTACCAGGGTCAGTTGTGGCCCCTCCTTCGTGGAGCAGAATAACCGTTGCTGTGCGCCATTCTATGGGGACGTAGCCTGTGGCAAGGCTGAGGTTGAACAGTGTGTTTAGGTGGGGGATTAGTTCATTCTGTAGTTCGTGCGATGCAGCTTGGGACACCATATGGCCCCATTGATGCTGTACTTTTGGCTTTTGAAAGGGCTGTTTTCACCTGTGCATCTGTGATTTCTGGGACAATACACTTTTCTGGTATTGTTGTGTTGTTGTGGGTCCTTTTGGGGGTGAGACGAGGGTGAAGTTTGGACTGAATCTATCTGCCAGGATGTTGGCAATATCAGTGGGTTCAGTATATTTTGTGCTATTTTGCACTAGCTCAGAGCATATCTCTGAGTTGCCACTTAGATTCTTGACATAGCTAAAGAAGGCTTTGTAGTTATCTTTCGAATCCTTGGCTATTTTTCTTTTGAAGGTAGCCTTGGAGGACTTTATGAGGGACCTTAGTTTCTTACTGATACTGATCAGGGATGTCTTTCCTTCTTGGGATTTGCTTTTTTTCTGAACTAGTTTCCTCCTCCTATTGTATAGCCTGTTTATGGCAAGGGTCCACCAGACTAGTTTCCTTCTCTTAGGGGAGTGAGTCTTGGTTTTGCTAGAGATGGCATGATCCATGCATCCTTGTAGTTGCTCATAGAGTGCATTTGTAAAGGTTTCTGCATCTTGGGCAGCGTTATTCTTTAGCGTGGGGGGCTGTGAAACCTACCACCTCTGTCTTAAGTAAGGTGAAGTTTGGTTTAGAAAAGTTTTTTACTGTGGTTTCCTTAGTTGGGGGTGGTGGTGGGGTGTGGACATCCAGATTGATTAGTTTATGGTCTGATCTAACTAGTGATGGGTTGACCTCTGGTGTGGAACACCTGTCGCCCATGTCCAGGTCCAGTATGTTTTCACCTCTGGTAGGGGAGTTTACCAGCTGATCCAGGGCATTTGAGTTGATAAATTCCAGGAAGTGCTGGACCTGGGAGTTTGTACTTGAGTAGTTTTCCCAGTTAATGGTAGGGTAATTGAAATCACCCAATATCAGGGTGTTCGGTAGGACCTTCATATTTTCCAGTGTCTCCAGAAAGACGGAGTGGTGGTCCTGGGTCATGGAGGGTGATCTGTAGCAGGCCACAATTTGCATTGCAGATTTGCCTGATGTTAGTTACCACTGTAACAGGTACAAGCATGCAAAATCTGAAGGTAATGCTACTCAATGCTAGAAGTCTGAACCTCAAAATGCACTCTCTAGAGACACTCCTAAAAATGGAGAACATCGATAACTGTGCAGTAACTGAGACCTGGTTCAAGGATCCAGAGAACACCCCTGCATTACCAGGCTACAACTCATACAACATTTTTTGGCCACCAAACCAGGACCGAAACACTAAAGGTGGAAGAGTGTCAATATTCACCGAGGATATTCACGCCACCAGGCTAGTTGCCCAACACAATGCGTCTGAAATTCTCCAGGTGCAACTAACACTAGGTAAGACTACAATCCAAATTTTAGCTTGCTACAGATACCCCACCATGCCCCAAGAATCTCACTACACCTTTCTAAACATACTGGAAAATATTAAGATAGACCCAAACACCCTAATACTGGGTGATTTTAACTACCCTGCCATTAACTGGGAAAACTACTCGTGTACCAACACCTTTGCCCAACGGTTCTTGGAATTCATAAATTCTATTGCCCTAGATCATCTAATCCATAGCCCGACCAGGGGCTCCAATATCCTAGACCTGGTCATTACCAACATGGGAAATTGATGCTCCACACCTATGGTCACCCCCTCGTTAGTGAGGTCTGACCATAAGCTAATCACCCTTAACATCCACATCCCACCCCCATCCCCCAGTAAGGAAATCTCCATAAAAAACTTCTCCAAAGCCACCTTCATGCTACTCAAGTCAGAAGTGACAAACTTCATGACACCCATGCAGAAGGGAACTGAAAGTTCAACTGCTGAATCGTACACTAAGACACTGTATGAGCACATCCACTCATGCATGAATCGTGCCATCCCAAATAGAACCAAGATGCTCTCATCCAAAAAAAGCAAGCCAATCTGGTGGTCCCCTGCCATAAACAAACTTTACAACAAAAGGAAGAAACTGTTGCAGAAAAGAGGAAAATCCCAGGATGCAAAAATCTCCCTTACCAGCCTCGGTAAGAAGCTGAGATCCCTCATAAAATCCTCCAAAGCTAGTTATGAAAATAAAATTGCCAAAGATTCCAAAGACAGCCACAAGACATTCTATAACTATGATATGAATCTAAATGTCAATGCTCAGATCTGCTCTGAGCTACAACAGAATGGCATTAAATATACTGATCCCAAGGATATTGCCAATATCCTGGCAGATCGATTCAGTGCCAACTTCACCCCCCTTTCACCCCCTAAATGGCCCATCTCAATACTGGAAGATTGCCAAATTCCAGTAATAACGGCCACACAGGTAAAAAAACGCACTCTCCAAAGCTAAGAATACATCATCCATGGGACCAGATGACATCCCAGGCTGTGTACTACATGAACTACAATATGAACTGGCACCTCACCTAAGTGTCATGTTTAATCATAGCCTCACCTCAGGTTTCATGCCTACTGAGTGGTGCAGAGCTACAGTTATCCCACTCCACAAGGAGTGATCCATCTTGGATCCTGGAAACTACCATCCCATCAGTCTAACGAGCCTTATCTGCAAGGCCATGGAGCATATTATCATGGAACTTATAAACAAAGCCATTGGCAACCTTCAAATACTGGACCTTACCCAGTTTGGGTTTGTGAAGGGCCGATTTTGTCTCCTGAACCTGACTGACTTCTTCAAATCAGTCTCCATAGCCATGGACAAGGGTAAGGTGGTTCACACAGCCTATCTAGACCTTGCCAAGGCCTTTGACACCATCCCCCACTCTGAAATCATAGATAAACTTATTAAGCTGGGCATTAATCCCTACATCACCCAATGGGTTGCTAAATGGCTTACTGATAGAACCCACACTGTAAAAGTAGCCGAGTCCAAATCCAACTCCAGACAAGTGACATGTGGAGTACCTCGGGGTTCAGTGCTGGGACCGCTCTTGTTTGGCATCTACTTCTCTGAAGTACAGGCCAAGACTAAGGGACTCTGGCTAACAAAGTTCACAGATGACTGCAAACTGGGAGCCATTATTGAATCCTCAAATGATGTGGATACTCTAAGAAAGGGCCTTACAGAAACAGATGCTTGGTGCCAGAGCCATGTGCTCAAGCTCAATGCCAAGAAATGTATAGTTATCCACTTTGGGAAAAAAAAACATGTACCCATGAATTACCATATAGGTGGCAGTACACTAAACACTGAAAGTGTGATAAGAGACTTAGGGACACAGGTGGACAGTGGTCTCACCTTTGATAACCACATCGCCACAACAGTCAGGAAATCCTTCTATGTGACACACCTCATCACTAAGGGCTTTTAATCGAGAAAAAAGGAGGTCATTGTCCCACTGTACTCATCCCTCATTAGACCCATTATAGAATACAAAGCCCCATTTGGTATGTACCTCTCAAGACATCTGCAACAACTGGAAAGGCCACAGAAATACCTCAATAAAAGAATCACAGGCCTAAAGCAGATGCCCTTCACTTCTTCTTCTCCTTCTTCTTCTTTTTTTTCAGCTTTTCCTGGTTAGGGGTCACCACAGCGGATCATTCGTCCGCTCATGATTGACAGTGGAGTTTTACAGTGTCGAGTTGCCAGCCCGGCGCCCAACCTTCCACAGTAGGCACACACATGCACAAACTCACACCTAGGGCCAATTTTGAAAGTCCAATCCACCTATTGCATGTCTTTAGGATGTGGGAGGAAACCGGAGCACCCGGAGGAAACCCACGCAACCACAGGGAGGACATGCAGACTCAGCACAGAAGGCACCCCAGCCGAGAATTGAACCAGAGAACCTCTTGCTGTAAGGCAACAAAGCAGATGCCCTTCACTGACTGCCTTAAAAAACTCCAGCTATACTCTGTCACATATTGTCTACTCAGAGGCGATGTCTGCTTAACATACAAGGCCATGTCAAACCTAGAGCTGTTGGACATGCTACACTTAAAGAAATCCCAATCCCTCAGAGCCACACGCTCCAGGGATCTAAACCTTGTCATCACAATAAAGAAAACATGCTGGAGGGATAGGTTCCTGACCCAGAGACTCCCCAGACTCTGGAATAGATTGCCCATTCATGTCAAGCAGAGTGCCTCTTTGGCCATCTTCAATAGGAACCTTAACAATTGGATGAGAAAAAGGAAATTCACCCCGGGGATCATGTCAGTCACCCTGCTAGACAGGGGTCCAGGGAAGTAAATAGTGTGGGAAGAAATAGCCAGGGAATTGTTATGGCTAGGCTTGTATAGGCCCTAGGGCTGATAGCCTAGTACCAACCTATGAACCTATGAACCTATGATGATCTTGGAGGTATCATGCTGCGCCACTAACCTGGAGGTGTAGGTATCCTTGATGAATATGGATACACCCCCCCCCTTTTGTGTTTCGGTCCATGTTCTGTGTCCGAAATGTGTGGTATGAGTTGTAGCCTGGTAGTGCTGGGGTGCTTCATGGAGCCTTGAACCAGGTTTCAGTTATGGCAGAGATGTCGACATTCTCCATACTGAGGAGTGCTTTGGCTGCATTCATTTTGAGATTTAAACTCCTGGCGTTGAGTAGCATAATCCTCATTTTTTTATTTGTGCTGTTTATGGAGGTGGGTTTATCTTTTGAGCCTTGCCTAAAAAGGCACTATTGGGGCAGCAAGAGCCTTGGCCAGTATTTGAAAGCCTAGGGGTGACAGGTGCAAGCCATCTCTTGTGATGCAATGAGGCCTGTTGAGCATGTCATCCCAGGCTGACAGACACAGGATCCCCTATGAATGACACCAGAAGCTTAGCCAATTGTTGAAATTGATCATTTTTTCTTTATACTGCGGTATCATTCTTGGTGAGGGAAAGATGCTACTCAGGGTCAGGGTCATACCCACCTGGGCTAGAGCTCTTCCATGTCTCTTTTCATGTAGTCCAGGGAGGTATGTCTCAGGTCATTCACACCAACATGAACAATGACAGAGTCATATTTGTACTTGTTCTGGAGTGACCCGAGTGCTTGTGTTATGTGGCAGATTTTGGCTTCTGACAGGCAGCTAACAGTAACCTTCTCCTTGTCCAGCCTAGTGAGTGGGACGTCAGTGTATCTGACTATAGAGTCACCTATTACTAGTGTGTTAGGTATGTTATTTCGATTTAAGGGCTGTGATTGTGTGGCACACTGATTTTGTGCTTTATGTGTTGTCTGGTTTGTGACGGGAGGTGCAGGTTTTTTGGGTGTCTGCTTTGGAGGTCTGTGATGCTTTTGCAGGTTTTTATTTAGACCCTCTGAGTATGATTTTGCGTATTTATGTGTATTTTTTGCCAGTTTAGTATGTCTATGTGAGGCTGGAAGTATGGTGCAAGTATTAACATTCGCCATTGCATCTCTCACATATGTTAATGTTTTGTGGTAGGAGGAGAGGGTTGTCTGTGTACATGAGGCAGTTGTAACATTGCCTCAGGATACCCAGGTTCACCAGCTGGACTGGAGAGTATACCTGAAATTGCCCTTTGGTCATGTCTGAATAGTAGGGTGAGCTGCTTAGTCACTTGGTTGGTGAGGGGGGAATAATGAGCCTTGCCCTGCTGAGCAATCAAGTGTCAGGGTATATTAGTGCTTGCTATTATGTCTGAGCAAGTGCTGGACTGTAGGATGCTTTTTAAGTGCTTAGGTTGAGAGTTAGACTACTTTCAAGGGAATAACTGAAGAGGAGACTTGGTGGAGCCATGATAAATTTAGCCCTAGCTAACCGGTGCTGCCCGGATGTGCAAAACTGTGCAAATGAGGTTTTTACAGCAGGGAAATAAAAGAGATAGAAATTAGCCCAAAATGGCCCACAAACTACTAACTTCTGGGCTGGAACCACTCCTCCAGGGACAGATGGCTGTTCAAAGCTCCCTCTCTCACAGGTGAACAGAGAAACCTCCGTCTATCCAAGTAAGGTATGGGCAACTCAGAAAATTGTAACAGCCCTGAATTCAGCACTAGCCTGAAAACTGGACTATACTAGCTTAGAAAGGTGGGAAACAAGGAACATTTGTTTTTTGAAAAGATAAGACAAAAACAGTAAAGATACACTTAAAATAGCTTTAAACGTCTACAAACAGTAAATAATACACTTAAAACAGCTTTAGATGACTACAAGTAATCAGAAAAGGCTTTTAAACAAATTACTCAATTAACCAGTAAAAAAATCTCAAAACTGAGCCCTGTTCCTGTAGTCTTCAATCAGACAAGTTCTAACTGCACACTCCTGCCACTGGGGTGCAAGGGAACCTACTCCAAAAAAGAAGGCCTGGATTAGTTCTCAAGTTATACAAACAAAGCTAGATTTAGCTGGCCTGGATCTAGTCTATGCTACAGCAAACATGGCGCACCAATTCCAGTAAGAAACAGTTCAAATATGCAGGCACTATAAGCCTTTAACCAGAAATTCCCAGCTCAGAAGGGTAGAGTCCAGCCTTTCCTCCCTCTAGAATACAGACCACAAACCTTCTTTATGTAAAATAACTGGCCTGAAGCCCAAGTGCTTAAACCAGAACTAATACACTTTTAGAATAACAGACACTGAGCCCTCAATCAGCAGTTCCCAACTTAGAAGGATGTAAGGTACCTGTCCTGCCACAACAGTGCAGACCATAAACCTTCCTAATGTAAAACAACTGGTCTGAAGCCCAAGTGCTTAAACCAAAAGGTTTAGAATGATAGCTACACTTTAATCAGGTTACTACCAAGCAGTAATAATTACAATTGAATACTTTTAAGAAGGCATGGATTAGTGCTCAAGTTATGCAAACAAAGCTAGATTCAGCAGGCCTGGATCTAGTCTATGCTACAGCAAACAAGGTGCACCAATTTCAGTAAGAAACAGCTAAAATATGCACACACTATAAGCCTTTAACCAGAAATTCCCAGCTCAGCAGGGCAGAGTCCAGCCTCTCCTCCCACTAGAATGCAGACCACGAGCCTTCTTAATGTAAAATAACTGGCCTGAAGCCCAAATACTTAAACCAGAACTAATACACTTTTAGAATAACAGACACTGAGCCTTCAATCAGCAGTTCCCAACTTAGAAGGATGTAAGCTACCTGTCCTGCCACAACAATGCAGACCACAAACCTTCTTAATGTAAAACAACTGGTCTGAAGCCCAAGTGCTTAAACCAAAAGGCCTAGAATGATAGCTACACCAAGCAATTGAGTACTTTTAAGATGACGCAAAAGCAAAATAAAGTAGAAAGAAACACAAATACAGTAAAAGCAGATGAAAAAAGTGCAAATTTTTTTTTTTTTTTTTTTTTTTTTGAGTGAGCAAATGAGATGGGCCCAGGAGGAGTATCCAAATACAAATTTACAAGAGGGGCAGGCAGTTTCAAAGCCACCAAGATTAACAGCAAAACAAAAGCAGGAAGGGTGGGTAGGGAACTAATTGAAAAAACAGAGCCACAACTTCCAGCTAGATAGTATTCAATGCAACACAAATAAATCAATTTAAATGCTGTATTATTTGAAAAAAGTGCAGATAAAGATTTACTTAAATTCACTTATACATCCAGTTGATTTGATTTTATGTAAGTCTTAGCAGGCCAAAGCTCAGAGTTTAAGCAGAAAATAATTCAAAATGTACCACTTATATAAGGCAGGAACAGAATAACAATGAAGTAAACTACCCCTACTTATCACTGGCTATTCAAGAATTCTAACAAGCACTAACTGAAAAAACAGAGCCACAACTTCCAGCTAGATAGTATTCAATGCAACACAAATAAATCAATTTAAATGCTGTATTATTTGAAAAAAGTGCTATGGTTGGTGTCCGAGTTAATAAGTCTCACAGCTGTAGGATACAAACTGTTCCTGAATCAGGTAGTCCTACAGTGGAAGCTGCGATATCTCCTTCCAGATGCAAGCTGTGAGAACCAGTTGTAGCCCGGATGGGTTGAATCAGTTAGTAGTTTATTTGTTCTCTTTCTTGTTCTTATAAAGAAAAGCTCCAGAATAGAAGGGAGGTTTTTGCCTAAGACTTTTTCAGCCACCCTCACCAATGTCTGTAATTTCTTCTTCTCAGTAGTTGACAAACCATGCTATGAAGTTGCCAGTGAGGTTACTCTTGATAGCTCCCCTGTAAAAAGTGGCAAGAGCAGACAGTGGGAGCCTGGGCTTTTTGAGCTTTTTCAGGAGATGAAGCCTTTGTTGAGCCTTCTTGACTATATGGTTGGTATTAACAGTCCAGGAGAGGTCATCTGAGATGTGAAGGCCCAGTTGTTTTGACTTTCTCTACTACCTCCCATTTGATAGTGAGTTGTTGGTGAACTTTTGCCTTTAGTCCATAATCATGTCTTTGGTTTTATTAACAGTCGGGTCCAGATTGTTCCTGTCACACCAGGCAATCAAAGTGATCACCTGATCACTGTAGTTATGTTCATCACACTATTAATGAGAGCCACGACTGTGGTATCATCAGCGAATTTTAAAATATGGTTTGAGTTGTGTTTTGCAGTACAGTCATAGGTGAGAATGGTGAAGAGCAAGGAGCTGAACACACAACCTTGGGGAACTCCAATATTCAGGACAATGCATTGAGAGGTGTTGTATCCAGTGCACATCTATTGGGGTCTACCAATCAGTAAGTCAAGAGTCGAGTTACATAGATACTTGTTTATCCTGAGTTTCATGAGCTTATCCACCAGTTGCATCAGTATGATAGTGTGGAATGCAGAACTGAAGTCGATGTACAGTAGCCTTATGTAGTTGCTCCCCTCCTTCTAGGTGTTTTAGCATAAGGTGTTGTGTGACTGACATCGCATCTGTAGTCCATCTATTTACCTGGTATGCAAACTGTAGTGGATTGAAGGACTTAGGCAGACCTGCAGATAGATCTTTCTTCAAAATCTTCTCAAAGCACTTCAATACATTTGGTGTTAAGGCGATCGGTCTGAAGTCATTGAGGTAGGTAGGGTTGGGTTTCTTCAGAAGTGGGTCAATACTTTTTTCCTTGAAATGTGAGGTAACTTTCTCCATAGCAAGGGATGAGCTGAAGATGTCTGTCAGTACCAGACATAATTGATCAGCACACCCCTTCAACATCTTGCCAGGTGTATTAAGTGGCCATACTAGATACACTACTGATGCAAAAACTGGTCAAAATACATGAAATTAAACTGCAGAACAGGAACCACAAAACACCACATGATCTAAAGCAGCATCTTTTTTTATTCTGGTACCTCAGCCTTTCGCTTTCCTGGAATAACTTAATTTAACAAATGCTATCCAATTTATTCACCAAGCACTTCAAGTCATCCAATAAGACACTATCAATTAAACAAATTGTTTAAACACTTAAAGGTATAATGGCAAAACATTATCATGTTGAAAATTACAAATATTAAATACATATAAAACCAAAAAATTCCCATCTTAGTTATAAAGAACTTAGTTATCATCATATGCAAAATTATATACGTTATTATTGTCATAATATCTTCATTTATAGAACTATATCCCATAGAAAAAATATATATTCAACATATTAGAACTATATCCCATAGAAAAAATATATATTCAACATATTATATACTTATTATGTCTATAAATAGCATATATAACAAAAACTCTTTATGATGTTATAGAATCTTTTATAATGTTATGTTACTATCTAAATTCATCCCTCTGGGGTACAAAGTTCAATAATTTATGATCATAATGTATTCTAACCTATTCAATTCCCTTTTAAAATTCCCACCATTGGTGACATTAGGTCATGCCAAAACACTAAAAAATAAACCATTTGCCAACCCCCCGTGTTTAAATATAAAATGTCCTGCTATTGGACTGTCCATGTTCCTTCTCCTTATGTTCCCTAAATTTTCCAATAAATGCACCTTGACTTTTCTCTTTGTTTTCCCAGTGTACCAACAAGTTTTATTACATTCACATCCAATGATGTAAACTACACCAAAGGAATTACAATTAAAATGTTTTCTGGCTTTATGGCTCCTGCCATTAATCATGGTGCCATGTTAGGTAGTCCAGCAGCCTTCCTAGGATTTACCTTCATAAGATGAATTCTCACCTCCTAGGAGTTTAAGGGGAGCACTGCCTCCACTTTGTCAGTGTTGGTTTTAGAAGGTGCGGTGGTGTTCTTCTCCTCAAATCTGCCAAAGAAGGAGTTCAGTTAATTTAGGAATTCCAAACTGGCATCACATTGGGATGTTTTGGTCTTATAGTCCATAGCTGCTGTATACCCTGCCATAGGCTTCTCGTGTCCCTCATGTCTTGGAAGCAGATCTGAACTTTCCTTCCATACTCCTTCTTTGCCTCTTTGATGCCCTTTTTCAGATTTGACATGGTCGCCTTTAACCTTTCTTTGTCATTTGCCTTGAAGGCTGTGTTCCTTTCCTTCAGTAGCTCATAGACATTCCTGGTGAGTCAGGGCATCTGATTAGCTTTTATAGCAATGGCTTTCATGGTGGTTACATCCTCCAAGCTTTTATTTATGTAGGCAAGAAATGATTTGGTATAGGTGTCTATGTCTAAGTGGAGGTTGTGCATAGCACTTCTTTGAAGACTTCCCAGCAGGGGGTATTGAAAACGTCCTGAAGGCATTCCATGGAACACTCCTTCTAGACTCTGCTATGTTTAGTTGTCCTTTTTTCTCTGATCAAATCCATCTTAGAAGTAGGGAGATGCAGGATGGCAGTGTGATCAGAGCTGCCTGTGTTGGGGTGCTTCAAAGCTTTAAAGGTTCCTTTAATATTGCTGTAAGCTTTGTCTAAGGTTTTCACCCCTTTGGTGGGGAAATCCACATAATGATAAAAATGGGGTAGCACCTTCTTAAGCTCAGCTCTGTTGAAATCACCTGCTATCACATGTGCAAATTCTGTGTTTCTGTTTTGTAGCTCACAGATAACATTATGGAGTTTATTTTGAGCTTCAGTGGTGTTAGCACTGGGAAGGATGTACACTGATGTGACATATATCCCACTGATGTCCCTTGGTACATAGAAAGGTCTGCATTTTAGTGTCAACATTTCCACATCTTCAGGGCAGTATGACTGAACCAGCTTACAGTCTTTGCACCATCTGTTATTAACATAGATGCATACACCACCACCTTTAGCTTAACCACTGTTACATCTATTGGTCTAAAGAGACATAACCCATCTAGATTCACAACATTGCCACTAATGTTACTATGTAGCCAAGTTTCAGAGAAAATGAACAAACAAGTGTCCATCACCTTATTTTTATAAGCTCCTTTCTCAGATGGTCCATCTTATTATCCATGAAGAAATATTTGCAAGTAATACTGAAGGTAATGCTGGCCTGTGGGGGTTTCTTTTTAGCAGCTCTGCCTCTGCAGCCTCTTTTTCTTGTTCTTTCACATCTTTTTCTTTTGTAGCTGCTCTGGGGCATTCCAGAACCATCCCTGTGAAGTTTCAGAGCTCTGATGGCATTCCTGTTTAAAATGCAGAGATCTAGGATTTCTGCAAGTGAAACAGGCCCTGAGTTCTACACATCCAACAGAGATTCAAGCCAGCAGTTTGTTCTAGTAATCTGTTTAATTTCCAGTAATTTTTCTTCTAGTTTAAGTACTTGTATCTGCATAAAAACAACTGGAAAGTGATTTTTTTCATTTTCTTGTGTGCAAAAAACCAGGAATAAGCATTTCTCCCTGATAAAGTTAACAAAGCTGCAACCTCCCTGAGCACTGCCATTGTTTTATTTATTTTAGTAAACATTTTATATTGCTGATTTTACAGTAGTATCTGAACTACTTTATCGAGTGACTGAAGTGAATACTAGTGAGTGGGTACAAATGAATTGCCTTGATGTGGGTATAGGTTATTGTTGTTATACATGCAATTGGGAATGGATGACACTTCTAGTGGAATTATGCTCCCTCACTTGGATTAATTGCAGGCCATTTATTTTAACATGCAGGCATCTAATTTTAGTGCCAAGATGGTCTGATGCCTCTAGATGCTGCCATTACTAAGCACAACAAATCCATTGATAGATCTAAACCTCATGAGAATTGAATATCATCTTGCAAAACCTACAAGATAAGGTGGGTACATGAGTTTGTTAGCTGGCACAGGTTTTTAGAGCACAAGCACATCTGACTTAACCATGTGGGGATATTTTGTAATTAACATGATGTCTTTAGGTAACGCATTAAATCCCTTGCTTTATATTCGTTAACAGGTGGCCGCCCTTTCCCTCAACCACTAGAGGAACTCAAAAGATAGGTAGCACCCCTTTGTTCAGAAGCCATTCTCCAAACTATCCCAAATGAGCCACTGCAAGCTGTAGGACTCGGCTACTCTTTAAGTATGAATCTAGTGGCTTAATTAACATATCCGCAGACATTACTGCAGTTGAAAATTTTTGTCCATGTTGAAGAAAAGATCTGGTTATTTTAATGTCCCAGGGAACCTTCTCTCAACCAGGAACAGCAAGTCTGCCCTGAAGTATTTTTTTTCCAATCCTGACTTACCCTTTTGTCCATTAAGGTATACCTTTTTTAATACTGAAATATTGGTTTGCATGACACAATTAAGTTGTTTTAATATTGGCGTTTACAACAATTGTAGTAGGACAAATTAAACATGTTCATAAAATACAGCAAGGGAAACAGTGGCACCTAGAAACAGTTGTGAGCTGTTATTCACCTAATTCTAATAGAAGATGGGGGGAGTTTCTGTTAGAAACATTATTGTCGAAGACTGTTGCTTTTTCTTTACTGTGGTGGATACACTGAATTAGCTCCCTTGGGTAAGTTTTTTGTTTTTTACTGAACAACACCAAACAGGGATAGTGAAGCATTACTCCATTCAGCCATGCTAAGCACTGCTTCACCTCACTCCCTACCTTTCCCACATTCTAGGCCCATATCAATTAATGTATACTTATCTATCCATCCTATAATCCATCTCTGCATACAACTAAAACTACAGTCTATTAAACTCCTCCTCCACCAGTACTGCTATACTCCACCCAAATAATTTCCTCACACCAGAAACTTGACATAACCTACCCACATAGCTATATACTCCCATCTAAAGCTCTCTACTCACAAGCAATCCACCCCCTCAACATATTATTTAGAAAAAAATGCACAGTGCCTTCTTTGAAATCCTCCCACTGCTGTTTATATCTTCTTACTTCACTAATTCTCCTCCTCTACCTGACTGATACCCATCCAATAGAGCAAAATGAATCATATCTCCAATAAACATCACATAGCTATCTCAGCTCCCATCCTCCTACTTGAATGCTCATCCAAACTTGACATTTCTGACAGCAAAACAATTCCTACTATAATTCCTTCTCCTACAAAAAATACAGTGATCTTCCAGATTTACCTTGTAAACCTAGACTTAGGCAACCAATCAGTCTCCTGGTTCAAAAACTACCTCAGAAATAGGCAACAAGCAGTACTATGGCACAATAATTTGTCTCCACTCTTACCTGTCACACTTGGGGTACCTCAGGGATCTATACTGGGCCCCTTGCTGTTATCAATTTTTACAAATAATCTCCACTTAGCTTTATCCAATACACAGACAATTCAACTATAATATGTTGTGCCCCTACCCTAGAAGATATACACAATACAACCCAGGATAACTTCCACTCAGTTGAAAACTGGCTTATTGAGAATGGCCTCATACTTAACCCCCAAAAAAACAAGCTTCAGATATTTCATCCCTCACAAACTACCAATCCTATTTCCTCCTTCACCATTCACTCTAAAATGGTACCCCTATTTCACCTGAATCCCACAGAAAACTACTAGGAGTTACCATTGATAACAAGTTAAAATTTGATATACAGATTAACCTGGCTATTAAAAATACAAACAAAAAGCTAGGTAGTGTCTACAAACAGAAATCCTTCCTGACCCATAATACTAGATCCACAATGGCTCGTACCCACCTTCTCTCAACACTACTGTATGCATCTCCAATCTTGATCAATCTACCCAAAACAAAAACCAACAAAATGACCTCCTGCTACAATCAGATAGCCAAATTTGCTAATAACAGCTCTTTCAATACCCATCACTGTCAGATCCTAAAGGAATTGGGCTGGCTTGAACTGCCAAATTTACTAATCTATAACCACCTGATCATTGCTTACAAGCTGCTCTCCCAACCACATATAACACCTTCATTAAGTAACATAATCCAACAGTACTCCTGTCCTAGGCAACTCTGCTTCACAGACAAGTTACTGTTAACAGTTACTAGAAACCACAACCATGCTGGTGACTCCCTCTACTCTTCTTATATGTCCAAAATCTGGAACTCCCTGCCTGCATCTATAACCCTGGAATCTTCCCTACCTAAATTTAAAAGGTCTATCAAAAGTCATCTAAACAACAAATGGCTATGTCCCTGCTCCACACCAGACTAACTCCAGTCCCACTCCTATACTAATGCAACTCTTGCCTTAATACATGGTCTTTTGACTCACCTGCATAAACTTGTACACCACAACAAAAGATTAAGAATATATTTGTGTTAGTTTGCTTGCTTTATTGTTGTTTATAAATCCATTAATAACTGTACCTATCTATAGCGTGACACTGAATATGTGTTCTCAACTAGATACTCTTAGTGGACCTAGTTGAAATATGTTTTTAAGCATTGTCTGTATGTCTTGTAAATTGTCTCTTTGGAGCTTTTCTCCCTGGGCCTCCACTGAAAATGGACATGTATCCAAATGGACTATCCCGGTTAACAAATGTAAAATAAAATAAATAAATAAATAAAAATTCTCCATTAAAACTCTACTTCACCACCATTAAAATTATTCAGTCAGATAACATTCAACAAAAGCCTGGCCCTTGCCAGCATGTAATCACATCATCTAATTTCTGGAGTTTTGGTACAGATGCATACATTAAATTAAAGCAGCAAGGTGGCATCTATAAGCAGACGTGATTTGCTAAGTATGCACTGTGAAATGATCCACATGGAATGTAGGTTTACAGAGTATTAAAGAGTGTTTGGAAAGAATTATGAAAATATGACATTTCCATACTTACATTATTAATGCAAAAACAGAGTATAATACTGTAATGCCTAGGGTAGTGTATTCAAGCAGAGGATGTTTGTGACAATCACATTAAAACATAGAGGGTAATGTGAAGACATTCCAAGCTATAAATGTTTGTTCTGTAAAGCAATTATGACAATTAGCAATATTTTCATATCTGCATTTCATGAAAACTGAGAAACTATCAGGTGAACAAACTGTAACATTTTATGCAAAACATTAAGACACAAAAGGATGCCATGGATGCTTGCTATAGAACACTCATAGTTTTGTAGATTATATTGTTTTGAAATATTGTCAAAAATATATGCATAATTTGCATATACTATGCAATATCATAAAAGAGCTTTCCCCTTTTATCATACATCATTAGAAAGATCTGAAACAGGTGAACAATTTACCTGCTAATATCATAAATTTATCTTGCACATTTCCAGAAACATAACTATTTGTTTGACCATAACACAAATAATTTATGGCAAATAAAATACTACTTTCCTTTTATAAATCTACCTTCTACAATCATTATCTACAGACAGACTTTTGATGCTAACAACATTCATATTTTACAAATTTTGTAACCCACATTGTTTATCAGATATTGCATACCCTATGAAGTAAATATTCAGTAGAACATTTTGGAGCAAAGCTCTCAGGTAGTAAGTGGTTTCCCGGCTTAGAAGACATCAGGAACCAAGGGGACTAGTAATGTTCAAGACTGAATGAATTAATGCACATCAGAGATTTTCTAGTTACCAAAGCAGCAGGACTCAGTACATAGCGATGTAGTACAGGGCTTTAATTTAATGTATGCATCTGTACCAAAACTCCAGAAATTAGATGATAGGACCCATTTTGTTTTCTGTCTTTATCAACATCCCTGCTAGTGATGTATGCATATGATGTCTTACTAACAGAATCAGGTATAAACTTGATAGAATTACAGCAGAAGTCCCACTTTAACTTCGTGGGGTCTATATTGAAACACTGAACGCTTAAAACAGTGAACGATGTTTCACTTGACCCTTTTTCAGTGAAAGCTGAAAATGTCGACACCTCAGAACAGCAATTTCTTTCTTAGGGAAAGAAATCTCTGTTCTAACCAAAAAAAAACAGTAAACACTTCAAAACAAATACACACGTACCTTAACCCTAACTGTACGCCCCACCTAAAAAACAATAAACAACTGAAAACAGATATGCACAATGTAACTCAACCATACATCTAACAGAAAAAAAAGTAAACATTTTAAAACATATGCTTTTAACTTAACCGTACATCTAATGCAAAAAAACAAAAAAGTAAACACTTTCATACATATGCACTTACCTTAACACACACCTTAACCCTAAGGTCAGTAATTCTTGCACATTTACGCTCGGGAGCTACACCAGACAAGGGACCACACTACACTGCAGAACACTGCAAAGCAATGAAGCAGTGAAGCAACTTCTTTCCCAGGGAAAGAATTCACTGAACAGCTGCTTCACTATTTTGTCTGCTTGCTCTTTATGTGTTGACGAAAACGTATTCGACAAAATGTGTTTTCGTCATTCTAATAGGACCCCACTTCATGTCTATTTGTAATAGGATGTTCTTCAAAAGCCTGACATTTAAAAATGAGTAGCCAATGTCAAACTTTTCTATGGCTATTTAACAATAATGGTGACTAAATTCCTAACACCACTAGACAAACCTTATTGGGGCTAACATTAGGCCCTTCACTAATCTTCAGCTTTGCAAGTCTGCACTCAAGCACACTTGCTAGTAAAACTCTAACCAATTAGAACAATTCTGCAAGTAACACACATTCTTAACCCCTACATCAATATAAGCCCATGCACAAAATGTCCTGCTTTCAAGACTGGAATATAGTCTTCCACTGTTGACTTTCCACTCAAGAATGCATTCACAGGTTATTGAAGCTGTATTTAGCAAAAGATCTAGATTTGTCCTGGCCAGGTGTATACAACAGCTGGAGTGTCCACAGAAATTACTCACAAAAAGAATGCATGGTGTGGAAAAAAGCTCTATGTGGAGCACCTCAAACTGATCTCTTTCAGGCTGTTGACAGGTGACCTATGCCTGGACTATAAAGCATCCTCAATCCAGCTGTAATGGACCTACTGCACATCCATAAAACAAACAGCATTAATACCACCGCATCCAGGGGTGTAAACCTTGCCTACAACATAAATAGGACATGCTGGATGGACAGATATGTGTCACAGAAACTCCCACTTCTTTAGAACTGGCTTCACATCCATGTGAAACAGAGTGAAACTTGGGTCAGTGGATGGGGAAACATAAATATAGCCTTGGTCTCTATTAGAGAGAGGAAGCTTGTAAATGCTCAGCTAGGCTTAAAAAATACCATGTCCTTCTTGCACAATGTAGAACTCAACACTGCAACTTACTCATAGGCTTAAATTGGATGTCCACAAATTGCAGAGCAAGCTTAGTATTGGCTGTCCATAAATTGCAGAACAAGTTTACTGTTTGGCACTCTTATATTTAGAATTATTACTCTTAGCCTTTGTCCACATTTAAAACCAAGATTATAATTCAGTGAACAAAATCATCCACTGAGAGCTTGCCAAGATTGCGACCTGCACCTAGCTAGGCCTTGTTTCAAATCTTATTCCAGCAGTCTGGAACCACCTACCATCAGAAATCAGACAACAAACCCCATTCCAAGCATTTTAGAGTGAACTCAAAGAACACAGCAAAAACAGATTCCCAACAGAAACAAAACACTTGGAAAATAAAGAAATAATCCCAACAGTGACCTGGAACACACCAGCTTTATTGACAACAAAATATTCCTTCGACTAAGTGCTTTCGCCAGTAATTGGCTTCATCAGAGTCAAAGAAACCTCTAACTACAACAGAATAAATAGTGAAAAAAATGTACAAACACTTAATTAGTTAATTGATAAGCCAATCATCAGCCATAAAATAACATTAGGTGAACCACCCTTAAAAAAAGTGCTTAGTGCATATCATTTCATCTAAAACAAATCGAAGAATCCATTTAACAATGCGTATAATACCTAGCCAAATTTAAACATATCCACTAACTTCCACAAACAACAAAATTGGTTGAAAAGTTTAAGTGAACATATTAAAAGTACTATAAAAATTTATTCCATGAATTCAAAACATTGATATATAAAAAACATGTGTATAAAAAGAACATAGCAGCAGGCAATGCTAATAAACATACCCATGCTGAAAAACCATTAGCTTTTAACTTTTGAAGTTTGAAACAATACCAAACTGTGGTTTCAGACTTATTCAAAACACTATTATATCCCCATAGTGTACCTATTGCGGATACAAATTAAACATTGTACCCAGTATAGTAAATGTGCTAAATAATGTTATTAAATCTCTGCTTTAACATGGGCATGAGGGAAATACCTTCAATAAGTCCTGGTGGTCGCGTGGGGTTTAACATCAATTGCCACCTTGCTTCTTTGCTTTCAACAAGAAGTCTGTAATCGCCACCCCTACAGTTCGGTACCACCTGATCAATAACCAAGAAAATACATTTTTTAAAATTGGGACAACCAACACTATGATTGAATAGAGCATTCTGCCCATCTTTCCTTCTAATAGCCCTAAGATGTTCTCCAGTCCTGTCCTTTAGCTTTCGGACAGTTTTTCCCACATAGAAAGTATGGCAACTGACACACGTGGCAACATAGACCAACATCGTAGTATTACAACTACATCTCCCTGGGCATGACAAAGCATAATCATGCCCATGTATTGCCACATATGGCCCATCACAAACATAGCGACAAAATTTACATGACCCACATTTGACCATCAAAGACTTGTACCGTCTTTTTTTCTTGTCCTCCAGAATGCTTTTAATGCTTTCCCCCTACTGAATACCATCGTGGGTTGAGCCCCCAACTTCGTCTTAGTGTATTCATTGAAACAAACTTGCCACAATTTTTTGGTTGTTTCAATAAGGGGGGTACACAAAGGGTTGTATTTTAAAACAAGTACATCAGATTTATCCCTTGTGGTAGTACCCACACTTTTAATACCTGATGTTAAAATAGGAGAAAAAGATGTGGACCTTTTGGAAAGCACTTCACGTTTTGTATTTAAAACCAATTTTAGGGGATAACCTCTCTCTAAAAACATCCCTACTAAAGTGTACATCTCATCCAAGAAAATCTTCTCATCACTAACCAGTCTTGATAACCTCACCATATGACCCTTAATAATGCCTTTTCTCAGATGGTGAGGGTGGCAACAATTGAAATGAAGTAGGGAGTTGGAACATTTTTTTTCCTATGTATGTTACTTTGTAGCCCCTTATCAGTGATCTTGAAATGAATGTCATGATAATCTATTTCGGTCTGGTGCCACGTGTAGGTGAATTTAAGGAAGGTAGTGGTATGATTTAAGTACTCTACAAATGTTTTAACCTCCCTCTCATTGCCTTTCCACAAAATAAGAACATCTTCAAGGAACCTATTGTACATCAGAATATTTTACATAAAGTTAGTGCAAAAAATATGGGATCTTTCCCAATGCAACAAGACCAAATTTGCATAGACAGGGGCACATTTGGCACCCATGGCAACACCAGCAATCTGGTGAAACAATTCACCTTCAAAGGTTAAATAGTTGTTCCTAAGAACCAATTCCATTAGTTCCACCAACTGGTCAATCTTTTTTCTATCTATCCTATCACATGTGAGCAAGGATTCTCTGAACCAATTTAATCCCTCATCCATGGGGAATAACCGTAAATAAATTCACCACATCAATGGTGAGAAAGGAACATTGAGTGGCACTGTTGGTATGTCTCAAGCTCTCCAGACAGTACCATGAATCCTTCAGAATATGCTCAATTCCATTGACCACACATTGGGACCCAAAATCCACAAATGCCACCAAAGGTTCAGTCTACGAACCCCTGAATTCCACAATAGGTCTAAAAGGTGGGTTGCTGGCATTTTTGTGGATTTTGGGAATCCTAAAAATGACCGGTGTAAATAGGTGGGGGACTGTCAAAAATTTTACTTCATTCTCATCTAAGACACCTTGGTATAAAGCATCCATTAAGTATAAATCAACACCAGTGTAGGCTCTATTTATTTCATTTTTTGAAACTCTATGGTATTGTGTTTGTTTCATTCAGAATCTCGTGCATCCTAGATACATAGTCTATGTGCCCCCTAATGACCCCCCCACCCTTGTCAGGCTTCATAATCCTGACATCCCTGTTTTTTGCTAAATTACAAAGAGTTAGTCTTTCCTCATGACTGAGATTGTCATGCTGTGTAAAGAAATTAGAGTTGTTATTTTGAATAATTTCTCTAAATTCTTTTTGACACATCCTTTCAAAAATATGAACTTCCATGTGATTTGGGGGAATAAACGTACTTTTTCTTTTTAAGGTTCCCATACAATCGTTAGTATTAGTGTTGACGTGTTCAGAAAAAAAATCCTAAGATTAAGTTGCCGGGTGTAAAGCTTCAAACTAATAAGAACATCAGCTATGTCAAGTTTACAAACTGGGACAAATGTAGTCCCCTTACTTAAAAGTTTGAAATGCGCTTCATTAATTGTCAAACTACTAAAATTATAAATGGGGAAACCATTGTGCACAATAACTTCACCACTCATATCATCAGAATGTCTAGATGAATTAGCAAAACCAAAATTCTCTGAGTTATCCATGGTACCAAAGTCAAAACCATCAGTCCCAAGACATAGGCCTGAACAGTTGAAGTCATCTAATATCTGTTGTTGGTTTGCCTCTGGTACTTTTTGTGGTTGTAATAGTTCCTGCGCTGGTTGTGACCATTGTATTGGTTCCAAGACTCGCCCTGCCTCTGGTTCTTTAACCTCTCCGATCTCCTCAGAGGGGGCGGTTGTTCCAAAAAATGGTCACCATCAGAATTGTCGTTGTCCAAAAAATAACCCTCCTCATAGTTGTCACTTTGTTTGTGACTAGTAACATTGTCATTCGAGTGAGTAAACCTAGAGTATTTTGTGGGGTATACACGTTTGTTTTTGTAGTCAGCTTGATCTCTTGCCAACTTCTTACATTTAATGTTAACATTATTTTTGACAAAATCGTCAACATTTTTAAGTAGTTTTTAGTAGTGGGGGGTATATCATGGCAATAACAGATCATTCACAATGTTAGAATATAAAGCATTCATTTCTTTTTCCACTACTGCCAGCTTGCTATGATTGTTTCTAATAACAATGTCTAAAAGCGCCAAACCTGTTTTGTCAAACAGCTCGACCAGTTCACCAAACGTGCTGGATTCTTGATGTATAGCAGATGGTAACTTCCACAATCTCAACCCTTTAGGCACTTGCTTAAGTGCCAAAGATTTACTGAGGAATGCGATGTCCAACTGAAGTGCTCTGAATTTCTTACACACAGACTCAAAGTTGAAAAGTTGTTTTTGCAAAGTAGGTCTGTCGTCTGACCCACCATTGCCCTAGGGCCTATACAAACCTAGCCACAACAATTCCTTGGCCATTTCTTCCCACACTATTTACTTCCCAGGACCCCTGTCTAGCAGGGCAACTGACGTGATCCCTGGGGTGAATTTCCTTTCTCCCATCCAGTCATCAAGGTTCCTTTTGAAAAGGTTTCGGCTATCCAGCCTTGATTAGTGAAAAAGCATTTGTGGTTCTAAATGATTCATGAATATTTATAGAAATTACCAACCAATGAAAACATTGTTTAGTCCATCCCAAACTCAAATTTGCAGTCACATTCAAATCACTGTTTAGCCTTAATATAATAGAGGCATTATAAACATAATAATAGTACATCAAATGTCTGATACAGATTTTACCAAAAATACAGCATATAGTAATGTTTTATGTTGTACATAAATTTGATGTTATACAGACTCCTGATGAGAAAATCTTTAGAGTTGCATTCAGAGTATTATCATACACTGTAAGCAAAGTGGAAAATCCACAGAAACATATGAACATGGGGTGTGTTAATATACAGTCTATTATCAAAATAACACTAAAGTGTAAATATATGATATAATTTTGAATCAAAAATATAATATATAACTAGAACATTGAATATTCAATAACAGATACATAACCATACATAATAGACAGTCTCAACACAAAAATGCAATTTTTGGTCAACCAGTAGGGATTAACAATGGTACGTAATATTGAGACCCACATAATAATTTTACAAAAATATTTTTTAGATATCAGGAAAACCATATGATATAAAAATACATTAGCGTATGGCGAGTTATAATAGCCCTATACATAGATTCTATTGCCTGCCACCAATAGGCTTTAAAAATGGCAACATACATATATAAGGCCCTCATCGTTATTTGGCACATATATACAAATAGTATTTTATTTGAAATATGTCAACATGCATAGCTAAGTCATGAACAATAACAATGTTAATTGTATAATAAATCACATGGATGAAGGGCCCATATCTTGGTTCTATAAACATAATTCTTGACTATATACATATATATTCTTCCTGGATTTTATACATGTCTTGTGTGTATTATGGTTCCAGCATGTGTTATACCATTTACCTTTCATATATTATAGGTGGTCATTAAGACCCGGGGGAAATAAAGCCCCAAGGTGAATGATCCAATATTTTTCTTTATGGTTCAAAATACTATGCCAACCCTGTTGATTGCTCCTATCACCAGTAATTTTATCAATAATCATGAACATAAATCTAGCATTGGTATGTTTCAAAGTGTGTCTATAGAGAGCATTAGTCTCTTTTTTGTTTTTGATATCACTTTTATGTTCATTCATTCTTACTCTAAGTGATCGTGATGTTTGCCCTACATAGAATGCTGAACATTGACAAGTAGCTAAATACACAACCCAGCTACTGCTGCAGTTACCGAAGACTCTCAGATCGTATACTCTACTTGTATTGGCACTAGTGAATTGTTTCAATTTACTAACCTGGTTACAAGATCCACAGTGCCCACATGGAAAGGTGCCCAAAAGTTGGTCTCCAGTCACGGTCATCTGTTTCTAAATTGCACCCCCACTTTCTTTGTGTTTATAGTGGGAGAACAGGGCACCCGGCGTCTTGCCCTGTCTATATGAGAACTGACATTTAGGTCCCAAAATCTTTCTCAATTCTTCATTTGCTAAGAGTATGTTCCAATTAGAATCCAAAATGTTTCTGATTACATTATGATTTCGTCCATATGTAGTAATAAACCTCAGTGTAGGCTCCACCCCTGTGGTTTTGTGTTTTTTGTATTGTAATAACATGTTCCTGTCTTGATTTACAGACCATGCACTAGCTGTGAGTATGTCAAATTAGTTATATCCCCTTTCCAAAAATCTTTTCTGGAGATCCAATTTCGCTTCCTCAAAATCATTTTGAGAGGAACTAATGCATTTAATCCGCAAAAATTGAGATTTTGGTATATTGCAGATGGTGTGGCGTGGGTGCATGCTGGAAGCATGGAGCAAGGTGTTGTATTGTGGATATTTCCTATATGTCTTAGTACTTAGGGTATGATCATCATTCCTATAAACCGTAACATCCAAAAAGTCAATGATGTCCAAGTTATATGTTACTGTGAACTGAATACTCCATATATTGTGATTCAAATATTCCACAAACTCTTGTAAATATATAGAATCTGCAGGCCACACCATCCAGCAATCATCCAAATATCTACGCCATATGTCAATTTCAACCAAATATAGATTATGTAATGGGTTGTAAATCATGCAATCTTCAAAGTATGACATAAAAAGATCTGCATATATGGGGGCAAAAGATGTCCCCATAGCAGTACCTTGAAGTTGCCAATAACACTCCCCTTGAAAGTAGAAAACATTCTTGTTAAGCACATGTTCAGCCATACACACAAGTAGTGTATTGAATCCTGGTGGATATAAACCTGATTGTTCCAACCAGTATTGAAGTGCCTGTAAACCCACCCAGTGAGGTATGCTGGTGTATAGAGATTTAACATCCAAAGTGCACATAAGCCAATGTGGTTCCAATTGAATATTTTCTATATTTTGGAGAAACTGCGTAGTGTCCTGCAATCGGGCCCTGACCACTGTAAGTAATGGTTTCAAATGTTGTATCAAGAACACTGATAAACGTTCTGTAAGGGACCCGATACCAGACACAAGGGTCTTCCAGGTGGTTTGGAAATGGATTTGTGTATTTTTGGTAGCAGATATAAAATTTGTTTTTGGGGATCTGTTACTAATAAATGTTTGACCGTGTTATTAGTAATGATTTCTTCATCTTCTGCCAAACTCAGGAAAGTGTCTATCTCTTTTTTAAAGTTAGGGGTTGGATCAATGGCCATATGCATGTAACATCTGGTATTTGAGAGCTGTTCCTGACCTTCATTCAAATAGTAACCCATATTCATAACCACAATCACCCCTCCTTTGTCTGCTGGTAATATAGCAATGTTATGATTGTTTCTCAGTTCCTCTAAAGCCATTTTTTCAGATAAAGAAATGTTTTGACCCATAATATGAGATTCCATATGTGGAAAATGTAAATCCCTGAGGACTGTTTGTTGAAATGTAGATACATGCTTGTTCATTCGAGGTTGGAATTCAGATTTCCGAAATCTGAATTCATTAGATCTTTCAGATGATTGAGAGGTTTGTTCTGAAAAAAAAAAAAACAACAGTTTTAGATTCAAGTTATGACAAAAATTAATAACATATGATACAATATTGTATTCATTAGAAAAAAAGCCTGGTACAAATCCAAGACCTTTATTTAGTAACTTTTCTTGTACATCTGTCAATGCCACATCCAACAAATTCAAAACATTTTTGTATTCATTGTCAGTTATCTCAACAGTGTTTGTATCAGTCCCTCTACAGAATCTGTTCTGCTTCCCATGTTTATGTTTGCTGCCACCCTGCCGCCTTTTTCTACATCTAAAGGGTGTGTCGAGTTGGACTTTTTGCACATAGGTGACTCCTGGGGCTGGACACTTTCATTATCCATATAGGAGGATTCCTCCACTGATGTGCTTGCAAAGGATCTATCATTAGATTTGAGAATGGGCCTGGGTCTCTTTCTAGTTCTGCCCCTTGCCGTCCCCTGGCTGGTATCCATAAATCTAACCGACCTATGTGATTCAAATGGGTGTCCCCTTTGGTAATCAGTGATATCCCTGTTGAATGTTTTAATTTTCCTCTCCCTTGTTTGTTTCTCATAGTTTGCCAATTCCTTTGACAGCTTGGTCACTGAGTCTTCATATATGGATAATGATTCATATTTCTTACATTCCTCACAGACTACTTTAACTTCCGACAGGTTAATATCAATCATTCTCTCATAATATGAGGCAAGAATTTTGACAAACATCATGGACGCTTGTTGTAAAGCAGTATTCCATTCTGTGGTTAGTCTCTCTTCAGATCTACCAACCAATGGCTGTCAATGTATTCTCAGACCCCTAGGGGCCATATCCCTATTAATATATGCACGAAATAATCTAAGGTGCCAAATATTGGCTCTAAGGTTTTTTAAACCTTTGCTTAAGTTGTTAAAAGCCACATCACAGCCATCTGATGGATTGTTAATAGTGTCATTCAGATTACTGCCTGAGATGTTGTCTATCCCAAAGACACCTTTGTCATCCTGATTGGCACATAATCCTTGAAGAATTTTTTCCAAATCCATTTGTATATGTCGGTATCTAAAATGTATAATAAATTGGCCAAATCAATATATTAGGCCAAGAAATATTGAACAAGCTGCCAACTAAATCAGCCACTTTTTAATCAATTTCTAATGTAAGGAAACAAATGTAGAAAAGGGTAGATCACTGCTACCAAAGAGCTAATATACTATGATTAAGGATACCAGTCAGGGAACAACAACGTGTCCAAATCCAAAAGAGAGCAAGCCTAAACTGATAGCACATAAGTTTCACGTTAGTTACTATTCCCAATATTATCCATATAGTATCAGAAAATCAGTGTTTCTATAACAAACAGAAATCACATGACATTATGCGCCATGTCTGAAAACTGTATACAGTAAATTTCAATACCCATGTGTTTTAGATTAGGATGTTAACAAAATAATCAAATCTCAGGAGATTAAGATCTTCTCTAGTTATACATAAGTTCTATATAGATATTCTGTCCATAAAAATAAGGCATATCCAAAATATAACATGGAATACTGCACAGGAAATAACTAGTAGATAGCTTCAAGATTCTAACAATTCAGCTATATAATTTTCTTGTTTAATTTTGTCTTCTAAAAAATCTATGCTTATATATCATAAGTTATTCAATTTATACAATATAAACAACCAAGGTAGAAGACAGTAGGTTAAACACACTTGCATATTATTTTCTGTTGTAATTGTATAGACCCGTCTCTAGATTTTGAGAAATCTCACTCTTCCCTGTATAATTGGTCTATTAGTAACAGCAATATTCTTGATTGTTAATGGAATATATAAAACAATGTGACTATATGATATTCACAATAATTGAATGAATGTAAATACATCATCAAATTTTTGTTATATAACAATTTTCAACTGTTTTGTGTATGTATGTGTCCTGTGTCCCTAAGTCTCTTATCACACAGTCTCTTATACATAGTGGGCACTGTAGATGAGTTATAATACTGTGGGTTTATTATATGCCTCTCAACCATACAACATTAAAAAAAAAAAAAACTCACTTCAGCCTTCATTCAGAACCAGCCACAAAATACTACCTGAACACTATAATTCACAATTCCTTTTCTGGCAAGGAGGGCAGGATGTCAGTCAGGGAGAAGAAGAGAGAAATGTGAGACAAACACACAGATAGTTTATTATTTAGTTATACTTAGACATCTATGCATGCAACTGCATGTGCATGGAGTTCCAATTCCTTTTTCTATTATTGCATCAGATTATCTCAAGCTACTAGTATCCGAGCAGCCTGAATGAAAGTGGAAATAGTAAACAAAATGTACAACCATTGGAGCATTTTTTTAAATTTAATTAAAGTCTTTTTATAGCATATACTTGCCATTTCTCATCAGTTTGTGGATGGCTAGGAAGTATTATGGTTTTGAGTGAAATTGATTCTTGTGACTAATTTAACAGTACATTTTCATTAAACTAGTCTTCATATAGAAATTGCACAAATACAAGTGCACAAGTGTTCAAATAGTACAATGCAATATGCAGTTCACTCAGTAATTATTTCCAGAAGCTGCTGCAACTATAGAGTAATAAAGGTAGTACATCTGGCTTTGCATCTTGCTCAGGCATGCTATGGCTCCTGCGATGTGAGGCTTATTTTACTTCGTTCTGGAAAATAGAGAGTTCACTATTAAGACAGTGACATGTACAAGGTTAAATGTATCATTTTCTGATGGTAATGGGTAGTGAATTCTCTATTTAATATCTGCCATTTAGAAACCCAGTGAAGAACTTACTCCTACACATATTTTTAGGTCCTAATCAAGTCCTTTAAAAGCTTCTATGCTCTTTCTTGACAGTGAAACCAAACACTCTGATCTGTTGATAAAGGGTATCCACAAAATGTAAATGTAAAATGTTTTCCACTGTTTTCCAATCTGTAAAAGAACTGAACTACTTTTAGTGGCAAGTTTACAGATGCAAGTATAACAGAGGTTTATGACATGAATTCTACTAATGATTTTAATGTAGTCTTTTCAAAAATTTTGGAGCACAGACCTGCCAAATTCATTATTAATAATGTAATATTGGCTCTTTGATGCAACAGTAGAACTGCATACATGGTCTTGAGTTTATGTGTGTGTCTGTGTGTGTGTGTGTGTGTGTGTGTGTGTGTGTGTGTGTGTGTGTGTGTGTGTGTGTGTGTGTGTGTGCCTGCATGTGTGTGCATATGTGTGTGTATGTGCATGCATGTGTGTGTGCGTGTGCATGTGCGTGTGCGTGTGTGTGTGTGTGTGTGTGTGTGTGTGTGTGTGTGTGTGTGTGTGTGTGTGTGTGTGTGTGTGTGTGTGTGTTTGTGTGTGTGTGTGTGTTTGTGTGTGTGTGTGTGTATAAGGATGAAATAAATTGGGCAATTATTATTTTATAAAAGTTTGATATATGTGGTGCTGGATAAATTGGTTATCTGTTGATTAAAATTACTGACCCTGCTGCCATTTTCTCACATTAAACAGTAATTGTTCTGGCTTTACATGAAGCATGATGGAATATTTTAATATGGCTACTGTTTATAAGTTGAAATACATTGCTGTGGCACATCACTATCATTATACTATAATGGTTGGAAACAGAATCCTACTACTATGCATGCACATTCTCTGTATAATAGAGGTTCCTAAAATTTCTTCTTATTTGCTCAAAATGTACAGTCATCATCCTGGATTTGAAAGACTAATACAAACCTGTGTGAAGCAAGCTGTTTTGTGTTGCTGTGGCTATGTTTTCTCTGAAACAAAGTTAAAATACAGCAATGTTGCCATTCCTTTCAACCACTATCAGAGATCAGAATGATGAAAAAATTTGGCAGAACTTGAAAAGTGATGCAAAAAAAGACAACTGAAGTACAGTACAGTACAGTACAGAAAATATGTTGAATAATGCTTATAACCATCAATAAACAATGGTAGAAAATGGACACATGACAGGAAAAACTATGGCAGCGTCCTGTGTTGAAATGAACTAGGATGTCGTTGGGATCTGCTACAGCAAGTTCCAAAATATGTAGACTGAATAGCCAAAAGATCAGACCTATATATATTAAGTCTCAGATGCTATTTCTTAGAATATTCCCATTTCTCTGAGGTATGTCAATCTACAAGTTGGTATATATAAGTTTAGGGGAGGGCGCAGAGAGGGTTTGCTCCCATGCAAAAAAAAAAAAAAAGTTTAAAGAAGAAGAGCGACTTTTCAAGATTTGTTCTTCTCCTGTGTTTCAGGTCTTTTTTCACCTTGTTGGCACTTGGCATTTTCAGTGCCAACAAGTAGGAAGCAATGTAGGGTTATATATGATGTAGGAAAGAGGAAAAAAGCAATGTGAATATGGAATAATTCTTGCATGTGTATTTGTTTATGAAATGCAAATATTTTTGATCATTAAAATATCACAGACAAGTGTCTTTTACTGAACATGTTATGAAGTACACAAATCTAAGTACTGGGATACCAGTGATGGTGGCACAAAGGCATGAAAACCTGGCTCTAGCCAGGTGACCTGGGATCAGTTAAAGACTCAGTCACTTCATTGCACAAGCAGGGGAGAATAGATGTGTCTATACTAAGGGGGAGGGGATAATCTCCTGAGTGGATTTCTTGCTGAGTTCTGTAGCAGGAGAGCCTTCAAAGAGAGTGGGCTAGGCATGTCAGATGGCTGCAGATGTTTGCTTGCTCTGGACCGGGGATGGACCCCTCCTTGAGTCACTTCTCATAGCCTGTCTGACCTACTAACATACTGGAGAGAGAGGGAAATAGGGCTCAGTAAAAATCCTTGGGCATGTATTTCAGAATGATACTATAGGTGCCTGACTTGTCTCCCGTTCCCTCACATAGGTCTCTAATTCCCTTTTTAATCCACTGTCAGCCACACCCATGGAACAGAACTAGCCAAAAAGGTTTACACTGCCTCCATCTCTATGGATTTCCCTTCCCACTTTTCCGGTGGCAATATCTGGGTGTAGTATCAGACAAGAAAGTGGTGATATAGAAGTAGTCACCATGTAAGCTGATGGGCAGCTGTGTCAAGGGATGTTAGGGTCAATATCCCTTCAGCCTTCAATGAGAAGCACAACAGTGTCTCAGTGATTTGCTCACCCCATTTTAGAACATAACACCATTTAACAACATACCCAAAGAAAGAAATTCAAAACTTCAGTGGTGTTCATTTAGAACACTGAGACCTCGGCACAACCCACCAGTCAATTAGAACAATATTGATTGGTATGGCATGACTAGAGCTAGACAATGACAGCACACTGCTGTAGTACTGCAGATAGATGAGTACAGGGAGTCTGGATGTGAGGTTTCCAGCTCATGCCCATCTCCTAATCTTTGCCTGCTGGGCTAGCATGTATCAAATCTCTCCTGTTCCACAGCTTTGTTTATCTAAAGCCCTACCCTATGTGTGTACTGCCTTTATTTCTTTTAATAGCTATTTCATCCAAAGTCTGTCTTACTCATACACTCACTTAACTTCTACTGTAACTACATTCCTTTCTCTATCATTACTCCTAATTGCTACATGCTCTTAGTCTTCTTTTATGTTTTACTTATTTATTTTACTTTGTTAACTTACTTGGAGTGCTGGTCCATGGACCCTGTTCAGCCATGACCAAAGGCCCAAATGTAACTGAGCATTACTTAAACAATATGCACATGTGATGACAATGACAGAACATAAGTTACAAAAAAATCACATACAATTTTCAAACATCACAATAAATCAAAAACATATTCAGATTTAGAAGCTGTAGCATATGCATTTGTTTCATTACATATAAGTATATATATATTTCACTTTATAATCATGGAATACCGAAAGGTCTAATTTCAGTATCTCGAGACCATAAAGTCAAATCCACAAAACACTGACAGCCCAAAACCGTGAAACTTCAAATCGTGAACACAAACCATACATCAGACCACACATGCACCACAATACCCACACTACAAAAAAAAAACCACACACACACACACACACACACACACACACACACAAACATAACACCACACATCTACAAACCTACACTACATATAAGCAGGGGTCGAGCCCCCTTGCACCCCCCCATGTGGGGGGCTGTGATCCACACCCCCCCAACTTATCCTACTTATATATACTAACTCCGAGATCACACAAACAGAAAAAAACAGTAAACTCACACCCAGACAGTCTACAGTCCTACACACACACACACACACACACACACACACACACACACACACACACACACACAAACACATATCAGACATATAAAAACACCACCACATCCAACACTTAAACACTCATACTTTTACCTGCCTACCCTAACCCACAAGTACAACTTACAAACACACTCACATACACTCAAACACGTACCCAAAACCCTTACAAAACACTCACTTACTTTAAATTCCACCTAAATCCACACACTACACCGGACACCATCCACACAGTACACTACACATCATGCAACATAAAGCCATAACCACAAATTCGACTTGGTCATATTTGAGATTGTGCACTTTCTCTATTTTGAAGATTCGACTTTATGGTCTCAAGATACTGAAATTCGACTTTTCAATATTTCAGGATTATAAAGTGAATATATATATATATATATATATATATATATATATATATATATATATATATAAAAAAACAGAATATTGGATATCTAGTTGTTGGAGGCAGTGCAGTATCTTCATTATACTCCTGTTTAGAAATGTGCATCTTTGTTTAATTGATGCTTAGGTGATACCTAATCAGTCTTTGTCTGTTTGGGTGCATCTGTACTCCTTGCTTATATCGTCAAAGATGTTTGACTGCAGTCTTCCTTACATCTACTAATGCTGCATACATCTTTTATATGTGACTGTAATGTCTACTTTTGTCTGTTTTATGTATATATGTACATATTTGTTATGTATATGAGTGTATAATGGTTCATTTTTTTGGTTTCTTCCTTATTAAATAGTTGCTGCGTTCACTACAGAATTGCTACCTGCACATTTTTGAATGTTAAGTACTATCCTGCACTATATATCCATTTGCTGTCATGCTTTATCGACTCGAATACCTTCAGCAGAAAGAACAATGGCAGGATTATGTATCTGTTTTTTGACGATAAGTATGCACTGTATTTAGCTCAGCTGGCCAGCTCCATGACATAAAAATGGACAGCACAGTGGTGCAGTGGTAGCATTGTTGTCTCACAGCAAGAGGTTCTCTTATTTGATTTTCAGCTAGAGAACCTTCTGTGTGGAGTCTGCATGTTCTCCCTGCATTCTTGTGGGTTCCCTCCAGGTGCTCCGGTTTCCTCCCCCATTACAAAGACATACATCTGAAGCATTTCACCCCGGGCCTCCGCTGAAAATTGGCTTTGCCTCAAGTCAGACTTTCCTGGTTAACAAATGTTAAATAAATAAAATCTGACCATAATCCCAGATTACCCCTCTTATAGTACTAGTCTGAGCACTGAAAGGGGTGGCCAAAAAGTATGAGAGTGAGCAGTATGATGTAGGAAAGGAAAAAAAAAAAACAATGTGAGAGATTAGGAGGAAAGCTTGTAGAATACCTGAATGAAAAACAAGTGTTGTCAGCACTGGAAAAGAATACTTTATTATTCCTTTAGAAATATTTATGCACTTTGTGAGTTTCGATGAACTCCTTGTTAATCCCATTTTCACAAGTGACTTCCTAAGTATACCTAATTTCAAAAATGTTTAGAATAACATTAAAGAATTTGTTACTGCCATATGATTGTGCATGTACAATACACCACACATGCCTACTACTTGCCTTACTTTTTTGATTGTACACAGCTCATACCTAATGTTGCATTTGTCTATTCGGAATCTTACATCTAGCAAAATGACTGCTATTATCTATCATTTTATGCACACAAATATATCTATACACATACACATAAACCACTCATTCCTCTCATAACATCTTCCCTATTTCCTTAAACAACCTCACAACTTTAAATAGTTCCATGTTATCTTAAACACGCTCAATATAATATTTACTAAACCATTTCATGTGTGTAATGCTTACATCTCTGTCCTAGCTAAATGTGGAATTTGGTGATGATTACAGAATTTGCCTGACAGGATGGAACCTGGAAGTGGAAGACACGATGGTAAGGAAGAGGCTGGATGTTCCATGTATCCAAGAGAAAAGAAGAAAGGGCAGAACAGCAAAGCCACTTTACGTGGGATCCAGAGTTTACTACTCAGGAGGAGGACATGCTAGAAACGGTGTGGGAACTGCTGTGCAGGAGAGGTTTTAGAAGACAGTGAGGGTTGTCATCAGAATTAGTGACACACTTATGGCAGTCAGACTGCAGTCTAATGATAGGCCAGTATTAATAATCTCAACCTGTGCCTCTCAGCAAGTTTATAATAGCAAAGAAACAGTGTGCATTCAGACAGCAGTTGCAGGACAACATGAATTGCTATTGATAATGAGTGAGTTTAATGCACATATTGGGACAGGTAGAAGAGGATATTAGGACTGCCTGGGTCCACATGGGTGGGACAACATGAATAAAAAAGGAGTGGCCATTTTAGTCTTCTGTCTGACAAATGGCTTGCTAGTAACTAAGACTGGTTCAGAAAGAGACACTTTCACAAGATCGCATACAAGAGTGGACAACATGTAACTGAGGTAGACTTCCTCTTAGTAAGGAAGAGAGCACTGGGGTAGGATCAGTGAACACAAAGTCATCTCCAGTGAAACAGTTGTCCCACAGCGTAAATCACTGGTTGACACAATCATTTGCAAGCAGTGGTTAGAGAAGGCACTAAGGTCAACAGAGACCAGGCTGAGGACCTGGAAGTTGACAGGAGAGAAAACACATTTCATGAAATTACTCTAGCACCACAAGAAGTAGAAGAGGAAAATGGGGGAGATGAAGAAGAATGGCAGCGCCTCAAAACAGCATGCGTGAGGACTACAGAACAGATATGTGGCCAAGCCAGGTAAGGAAATAAGGTACATAATGAAAGCTGGTGGTGGAATGCAAAAGTCCAGCAAGTCATCAAAAAAAGGAGTACAGACAAAGTGAGAAATAGAAAAGATGGGCCAGGCTAGAAATGAATACTGGCTGGTCAACTCAACAAAGAAGCTGAAAAAGGAGTTGTAATACCAATTAACAGGGCATCAGAAGCACTCTACCTGCTTCTAGAAAGTAAGTTAGTAGCTGGAACAAATAAACTATATCAGGTTGCAAGGCAAATGCAAAAAGATAAAGAAGATAGTCAAACATGCTTAATATGGGATGTATGCTCACCAGCATGCAGGACATCAAGGGCAGCTAGGAGTACTTCCAGCTGCTTCTGAAAGAAGAAAATCCCACAGAAGCTGCACTGCCCCAGACACAGCCCACAATGAGAGGAGAGGAGGAGCCCACCACTGAAGAAGTGAAAACAGCACTAAGGAAAAGTATGTCAGGAAAAGCAGCAGGTTCAGATGAGACCACAGCAGATATGATACAGATGCTGGGTGAAATAGTGGAGAAATGTATACTGAGGGTACCCATAGCAGTGTGGAGAGATAGGCGTATCCAAGTTGAGTGGAGAATAAGCATAGTGCTGCCAGTGTTCAAGAACAAAGGAGATATTCACAACTGTGGGCAGCACAAAGGTAGGAAACTCCTGACACATTGCTTGAAAGTTCTGGAGAGGATGACAGATAAGTGGATATACAGAGTAGTAAAAAGTAAGATGGGAGATGGATTTTGATCAGGATGCAGCACAACTGATCCAATGATTGCAGTGAGACAAATAGCTGAAAATAAGCTAGAGATGAGGAAAGAGTTCAACTGGTCATTCCTAGAATTGGAGAAAGCACATGCCAAAGTTCCAAGAAAGCTTATTTGGGTAGTCCTATGGTGGTTCAATGTCCCAGAAACATTGTTAGAATGACTGCAAGCTAGGTACAAGGACCCAATGACTGAAGTACTAATAGTCTTCAGTCTTACTGAGGGGCTCAGAGTGGGAGTGGATGTGCATTAGGGTTTAGCTCCGAGCTCACTGCTGTTCATACTGATGATCGTCTACATTAGCAAACAGGTCAGAGGGGAGAGATCAATAAAGTTGCTATATGCAGACGATGTGGCATTACAGGCAGACTCTTTGCAAGAACTTCAGCAATGGATAGAAGATTGCAATGCAACATTGAAGGTAGATGGGATGGAAATGAATACAGATAAGACAGTGACAATGATAACAAATAGGGGAATTCAGCAGAAGCTGAGAAGTGAGGTAGAAGGGAAGATAGTAGAACAGGTTATCAGCTTCAAGTATATGGGCGGAGTGGTTGACGAGAAGGGAACTCTGAATGAAGAGGTCAAGGCTAGAATTAGAGGGGTTGCAGCCAGCAGGCACAGAGCATCAGGTATAGTGCATGACTGAATTAAAGAAGCTAAAAAGTAAGATGTACAAAACAGTGGTGTGACCATTACTACTGCATGGTACAGAAACCTGGGCAGTAATGGCGGAGCAGGTGAGGAAGCTAGACATAATAGAAATGAAGTGCCCGAGAAAGGTGATAGGATGCACACTGTGGGACAGATGAAGAAATGAAGACATTAGAGCAGAAGCCCAAGTAGCTCCAATTGCAGAGAAGGTCAAAGAGAACAGATTATGGTGGTTCGGGCACATGTGCAGAAAAGCAGAAAACAATCTGGTGAAGAGGATTTGGGATAGATAGAAACAAGGAAATTGGAAATGAGGGCATCCAGCAAAGAGGTGATTGAATTGTGTGACAGTCAGGCATGACAAACAACTGCCACCTCATGACATAACACAAGCAACGCATAGATCACAAATTCAGTGTGCAAATCAGTCACAGCCCTTAAGGCCAAACACAATGCCAGACACACTTGTCATAGGTGACTCCATAGTCAGACATACTGACGTCCCACTCACCAGACTGAACAAGGAGAGGGTCACAGTAAGCTGCCTGTCAGACGCTAGAATCCGCCAGATAACACAAGCACTCTGGTCACTCCACAGCAAGTACAAGTATGACTCAGTCATTGTCCATGCCGGTGTGAATGACCTGAGACGTACCTCCCTGGACTACATGAAAAGAGACATAAAGGAGCTCTCAGATTATGTAGCCCAGGCTGGTATGACCCTGACCCTGAGCAGTATCCTACCTTCACCAAGAATGATGCCACAATACAGAGACAAAATGATCAGTTTTAATAATCGGCTTAATTTCTGGTGTCATTCTAAGGGGATCCAATGTCTGTCTGCCTGGAATGACATGCTTGACAAGCCACGCTTCTTCGCAAGGGACGGCTTGCACCTGTCACCCCTGGGTTTCCGGATATTGGCAAAGGCTCTTGCTACCCCCATAGTGCCTTTTTTAGACAAGGCTCAAATTCTAAACCCACTGCCCTAGAAAACAATAATGGAAAAAAAACTAAGGGTAATGCTGCTCAATGCCAGAAGTCTAAATCTCAAGATGCACGCCCTCGAAGCCCTCCTCAGTATAGAGAACATCGATGTCTGTGCTGTGACTGAAACCTGGTTCAAGGCTCCTGAGAGCACCCCGGCACTATCAGGTTTTACCTCATATCATGCGTTCCGGCCCCAAAACCCGGACAGTACCACAAAAGGAGGGGGTGTATCCATATTCATCAAGGATACCCACACCTCCAGGCTGGTGGCAACTCACGAAGCATCAGAGACCATTCAGGTGCAATTAACCATAGGCAAAACTGCTCTACAGTTTGTAGCATGTTACAGGCCACCCTCTCAAACTCAGGAACCCCACACAGACTTCCTGAAGACACTGGAGAGTATAAATGTCTCTCCAAACACCATCATATTGGGTGACTTCAACTACCCAAACATAGACTGGGAAAATTACTCAAACCCCAATACCCTAGCCCAAAGGTTCCTGGAGTTCATAAACTCAAATGCTATGGAACAACTTGTCACCATTCCCACAAGAGGTGAAAATATACTAGACCTGATCATCACAAACATGGGGACAAAATGCTCCACACCGGAAGTATATCCCTCATTGGTGAGATTAGACCATAAACTAATCTCACTGGAGATCCACATCCCGCCCCCACCCCCAACAAAAAAGACCACAGTGAAGAACTTCTCAAAAGCCAACTTCACACTGGTGTGGTATCCTTCAAGGCCCCTGAGCCATTGGAAACCACAACCCACGCTGCTGAATCCCTTACAAATGCTTTCTACGAGCACCTCCAGGATTGCATGGATCAAGCAATCCCAAATAAAATCAAGACCCTTTCCACCAAAGGCAAGTGCCCGATCTGGTGGACCCCAGCCATAAACAAACTTTACAACAAGAGGAGAAAGCTACTACAAGATAGAGCAAAATCCCTAAAAGGGAAGACATCTCTGATCAATACTAGTAAAAAACTACGATCACTCATAAAATCATCCAAGGCCAATTTTGAGAGAAAAATCGCCAAGGACTCAAAAGACAATCATAAGGCCTTCTTTAGCTATGTTAGAAATCTGGGTGGAAACTCCCAGATATGCTCAGAATTAGTCCAAAATGATACAAAAATCACTGAACCCACAAACATTGCAAACATACTGGCAGACAGGTTCAGTGAAAATTTCTCCCCTCCCTCCCCCCCCCAAGGAGAAATATCTATCCCAGCAGAGTGTAGCCTCCCCATCATCTCAAATGCCCAGGTGAGAGCTGCTCTCTCTAAAGCTAAAAACACAGCATCAATGGGACCGGATGGTGTCCCCGGCTGTGTGCTACATGAACTCAATGAGGAACTAAACCCACACATAAGGCTGCTGTTTAATCTTAGCCTTACCACAGGATACGTACCCAAAGAGTGGCGTACGGCAACTGTGGTCCCACTCCACAAAGGCGGTGCTTCTACGGACTCGGTAATTACCCCATAAGCTTAACAAGCCTGGTCTGCAAAGCTATGGAGAGGATCATAATGGAACTCATAAATAAAGACATAGGGGACCTACAGACATTGGATCCTACCCAATTCGGCTTTGTCAAGGGAAGATCATGCCTCTTGAACTTGGTCGACTTTTTTGAAACAGTCACCAAGGCCATTGATGAGGGTAAGGCAGTTCACACAGCCTACCTTGACCTTGCAAAAGCTTTCGACACAATACCCCACTCGGGTATCATAGAAAAGCTCACCAGCTTAAATGTAAACCCATATGTCACAAGATGGGTTGCAAACTGGCTCAAGGACAGAACCCACAGGGTTAGAGTTGCTGGTGCCATGTCAGACTCCAAGCCGGTCACAAGCGATGTCCCACAGGGCTCAGTCCTGGGCCCCCTCTTGTTCAGCATCTACTTTTCAGAAGTGCAGGCAAACATAGGAGGATTGTGGCTGACAAAGTTTGCGGATGACTGCAAACTGGGCCATAGTTGAAAATCCATCAGACACAGATATCCTTCAGAGAGGTCTCATAGAAATGGATAACTGGTGCCAGAGCCATGGCCTTAAGCTAAACACCAAAAAATGTATAGTCATACCCTTTGGTAAAAACAAGGTAACCCCAAGTTACCACATAGGTGGCAATCCATTAAGCACAGAAGAGGTTATCAGGGACCTGGGGACCCAAGTTGACAGTAACCTTTCTTTTGACACTCACATTGCCAAAGTGGTTAGGAGGACCTTCTACATTGCCCACCTGATTATGAAGGGATTCACATCCAGATCAAGGGAGGTCATTGCTCCCCTGTACTCTTCACTTATCAGACCATTGATTGAGTACAATGCCCCATTCGGAATGTATCTTACCCGACACCTGCAGCAATTGGAAAGACCCCAAAAGTTCCTCACCAAAAGGATAAAGGGGCTCAAAAATATGCCATATGCTGCCCGACTGAAGAAACTCCCGCTCTATTCAGTCGCATACCGTCTGCTCAGAGGTGACCTGTGCCTGACATACAAGGCCATGTCCAACCCGGAATTAATGGACATGCTCCACCTAAAAAAATCCAAATCCACCAGAGCCACAAGAGCAAGAGACTTAAACCTCAACACGGATATAAATAGGACATGCTGGAGGGACAGATTCATCACCCAGAGACTCCCTATGCTGTGGAACAGAATCCCGGTCCATGTGAGACAGAGCACCTCGCTGGCTCTGTTCAAGAGGAATCTTGACCAGTGGATGGGAGATCGCAGGTTTACCCCGGGGATCATCTCTGTATCACTGCTGGACAGAGGCACGGCAAACTAATGGGTATAGTATTTTTCAACCTAAGGGGTGGTGAAAGCCACACAACTCTGGCTAGGCTTATAAATGCCCTAGGGCAGATAGCCTAGTATGAACCTATGAACCTATGAGTGTCAAAGAAGGCAGGAGAGTGGCACTGAATAGAGAGAGATGGTGACAGTTGACATGACATCCTGACCCCATGTAGAAACCGGGATGATGATTATGATGATGATTATGATAATACAAAATGTGCCTGCTTTTTTTGTGTGTCCTTAACTTAGGCAACAGTTTCCAGGTCAGGGTTTCCTGTAAAATATGCCATTAACATTTGTGTGACGTATTCAGAAATGTATTTGCATACTCTACATGTTTGGTCTACATGTTAATGAATTTTCACTAGTAAAATAATGCTTGTTATAATGTGTTTTTCATTATCAGTTACATTTTAGCTTTAATTTATTTCGGATGGGCACTCCTCTAGCCAGTAGCTTTCTAAAATCATATGATTATCTTCTTTTTAGGTACTTGCCATTGTCATAGTTACTGAACAGTTCTATGACTTACAATGTATATATGACCTGAAACATGCATTTGAAATAGGCCATGAGATGTTTACTGAAATAGGCTTTGCATCATCTGGAACTTTACTGATTTTTCTCTGGCTTATGGCATTTCACTAATGTTGTCCACCAATGAATAAAAAAACTGTCACTAAAACCATTTAAACTTGGTTGCTTATTAAGTCACAAACCAATTTTTTGTTAATAAAACTGGCTTTTCTTTGTCACAGATCTAGAGCAGTGACCCTTAGCTTTGTTCCACATGTACTGAAATATGTGGTCTCTGCCTCCAGCACAGAAGTGTTGAAGTGCTGTCCCACAGGTCATATTGCTTAATTTCTAAAATGCTGTCACTCGTACATTCTGGAAGTTTGTCCATATAAATATCTTTCGCTGTGATCGATGCACAGAGTCAGCAATCTCTTTGATGTCTTCTCTGAACCATAGAGATCAGCATCTTAAGAAACCTTTGCTCCCCCTTAAAAAGTCACATATTAACTCTTTGCCTTTTCAAGTGTCAGAATACAATTTAGTGTCGAGAAACTCATCACTCTTAAAAAAATACTTCTATATAGAAGGAAGTTCTGCGTCCCAGCATTCTTTGCACTAAGACCATCCTTCTCAAAAACTAAGTTAATATATTCTTTTTCTTTATTTACTCACTCACTGTTGTCTAGCACAGCAACAGTTACACAGCAACTTCAGAACACCTGAAGAGAGAGACCTTGCTAACTCCACTCAAGGAATCCTGCACTATGGTAAGTAAAGTTTCTATACCAAATGTGTATCACATCAAATAAGGAATGTGAGTCTGTCAGCTAATTCAACAGCTCCTGCAACTATCTAGTAATGTATGAGTACAAAGGGGAGTTGTGGAGATTTTAATGAAATATCTGCAAGGAGCAATAGCTTTAAGAACCAAATGTCTATCCTAGTAAATGGACGGCTACAGTCTGAACTGTTTCCTTTTACATTCACTGAAGCATTAAAAAAGTATTCAAAAACCTTCTGCTAGCCCCCCAACCTTTCATTGCCCATAAAATACTGTACCAGCCTAGTAACACCCCTATACTCTCAAATCTGTTAATCCCCTATAATAATCTTACTTCCCTTTGGTCTTCTAAGAAACTCTTGACCAGTATAACTAAGTCAAACAACTCAGCTGGTGATTCTCTTTTCTCTAACACAGTAGGAAGGAGCTGGAATCTGCTACCCAGTGAAATAACCCTTATCACATCTTCACCTCTTTTCAAACAAGAAATCAAAAATTACTTCCAAAGTCATTGGCTCTGTTCATGTACTGAACCTGACTAATCTTTTCCCAGTATCTTGTCTTCCCCTCTTCTACTATCTTGTAATCTCTTATTTTAGCCAGCATTGCACCTACTCTAACTCTTTTACCCTTACATTCTTGCTTAACATCCTTTAGTCTTTACTTTCTTTTCTTTGTACCCTTTCCTCTCTTAACTGCTTTCCTTTTTTTCTCTCTTATATTCTTGATGCTCTCTTACTCCTATATTACTTATTACTACTGTCTTTACTAACATCAAAGTCTCTTACCTCAGCTTTTGTCTCCTTCTTCTATATGCTACTATCTAATCTTACATCCAGGAATTTTTGTTACCTAAAATTATTATAATTTTACTTAGGTATTTTTATAAGCATTTTTGCTTTTGCTTCTACGGTATCCTTACAGTTTATTATAATTTTTATTTGTAGGTCTTGTTGTATTTCTATTTGCATTTTTCTGTATTTTGTATTTTTTGTATGTTTTTATGTGGAGCTTTTCTCCCCGGGCCTCTACTGAAAATAGAAATATATCCAGCTAGACTAGCCCGGTCAACAAATGTAAAACAAAATAAAATAAATAAATAAATTTATAGTACTCTCACCATCTTCTTACTGTGACATCAAGTGAATATTGAACAAGATGTATCATTATTTTGTAGTATTGAACGTATATTCTGTTGAAACAGAGGAAAGCATACATACTCACACACACACACACACACGCACACACACACACACACACACACACACACACACACACACACACACACACACACACACACACACACACGCACACACACTAAACTCACATGCATATACTTACTCTTTCTCTATATGCTCGGTACACATGCTTGTGTGTCATTCTAATAATGCCTATATCTCTTCTTCTATTTAGTAAAATATGCTATTTGTTTTCAGATGCCTCCATTGGGCCTAGTTAAAACATTGAAATAAATCTGAATTTGAACTTTCAATCAGTATCTATAAATGTCTTTCTTTCCCTCATTGTCACGTTGTAGGTTAGGCAAAATTATTTTGATTTGTGGATATAACTGCCACCTTGAAGTATCTTATTTTTGGAATAAAGACTAGCAACAACTACACGACAGCTGTCAAAATGACAAAAAAAAAAAAAACAACCCTTCTCTGTATGACAAAATAAGCAAACCTACATAAACAGCCCTGTGTTGTTTTTTCCTGTAGCATTACTTGATTTTCCACATTAAACCAAGCAGCAGTAACAGTTACACTTCTGTAAAAGTGGATATGTATTGTCTCTATAGCCTGCATGAGACAGGTTAAAGTTGAACAGTGCATCCTGGTCTGTGAGCTATAAAATTATTTTATTAGTTGCTTATAGCAGTTGCATTTAGAAAAGTATTTTGGAAAGCATGTAACTGAGTTTTCTAAATGTTGTATTGTACTTATCTGTATAAAATACACAAGTGTTAACAAAATTTATGCTTGAGATATTGTTAACTATTTTGTGGATTCAGTTTTAGAATATGCTGACAGGTATGTTTATTATACAATATGCCTTTTCAATTGAATATGTCATTAATAATTTGTTATGGCATCATGTGAAATGTGTTGCTTATAAACCATGGCACTGAATCTGTAGCATTTTCAGAAATTCACAAAACAATGTTGCTGGTATGTCATTAAGCTTAAATTATTATTGGCCATGCATATTTTGTCATAAATATATCAAATTACAGATATGTGAGTTATGTTTGCAATGCAAGTTAGTACTGACCACTATTTAACAAAACTGAAAGCCTGGCACTTTAGTTATAAAAAATTCTAATGGAACAGATTTTATTTCAGGAAGCTCTCAGGTAAGTGTATGCATAGACATCTAACATAAAGAAACTGAATGTTTTCAATTTTAGCATAAAAATCTGGCACTTTGGTATAATTTGGACTGTACAATGGTGGAACAGTGGGGTAGTGGTTAGTTTAGTTGCTAAGCAGCACTTGGTTCTTCAATTCTGTCTTGCATGCCGAGTGTTTTGTGCAGAGTCTGTGTGTCCCTCCATGTGTCCATGTGTATGTTTTGCTGGGTGCCTCACTTTCCTCCCACACACTAAAAGCACAGAATAGCACAATCAGCAAACATGCAAAATTTCCCATAGGTTTGCATGTCATGAATGAGTATATATGTACATTCTGTGATAAACTGACTTACTATTCAGGATAGATTTCTATGCCTTGCGTTCACTTAGTATCCAGTTATGTTTTGGTTCCTCAGGACTCTGAAATAGATCTAGTAGTTAATCAGAGCAGAAATAAACAAAGGAATAAGCAAATTCATTAAAAGTAGTAGGAATAAAGGGTTTTATGGAACCAGGCATTTTAGACATGATTGCTCATTCATCTGCCTTGCATTTGCTATTATATTTATTAATTGTGCTACTATCACATCACTCTAGTTAAGGTAGTGGTTTTAAAATATCTTTTTATTCTCCTTACATATGGACATGTGATAACATTTTAATGAAGTCACTGTAATATCCAGAAACTACTCTAGCAATCAACATTATAATTCCATCTGTCACGCTATTAAGACAGAACTATTTTTTGTTTTATTATTGCAAACAAAAATACTGAAATCAACACTGTGTTATAAAACATAGCAGTGCTCCTGCGGTTTCTGAAGGCAGTAGAAAGGCAAAATATTAGGTTATTCTGCCAAAACAAGTACTTACCTTGTATCTGATTAATGGTAATCTTAGAGGTGACTGTCATAACACGTAGGGTTTATAGAGTCAAAGCCTCTAACATACTGCGTGCAGTGGTACTACCCCCCCCCACCCTGTATAAAGCAGTAATTTCAGACAAAATGTCTGTAGTCTTACAACTGCACTCAGTGCATTCAAACTAGAACATTAACTATTATGTGGGCATCCTCTGAACATCCTCTGAATAACTAAAAATTATGTTACTCACGATCTGTATAATTCTAATATTCACTTAAGGAGAACTAAATCAAGTCACCGTATCAGTAACAAACAGGAAAGCTTGTCAGAATGAAACCTGTTATGGTGCACTGGAAAATGGTACTGGTTTCAGTCCACTCAACCTCAGGTTCTAAATACTGTCAAGCATTTCATGTTCTGTCAAAAAATTATGTTTTCCTGAAAAATTTGAGTTGACTCCAGACAGCTGCATGCTGTATGCTGTTATGTTTCAGAAGTGTCCTACAAATAAGATTCTGATTCACTTCCTGCCTACTCATGAAATTTAATACTTCAGGCCATGTTCTTCTGCAGCCTGTGTGCGAGGTCATCAAATATCTATTATTTTTTGATATAGTTGTTTTGATAGAAAGAATGTTACTTTATGCTCACATGATGTAGAAACCTTTTTGTTATAAAACAAATAACTACAATTGCATCTAACCTATATTTTACAGCTAGCCAGTGAAGAGCTGATTCTAATATAGAGCATATCATTATAATTCTCATTTCAAATAGAAAAAAATTGTTTAGGGTTAATATTACACACACACACACACACACACACACACACACACACACACACGCACACACACACACACCCACACACACACACACACACACACACACACACACACACACACACACGCAGACACACTGGAAATGCAAATATATCTATCCTTTCATACTTTGTTAATTATGTACCATCTACAAAAATGTCACACACCATGACATATGTTACCATATTAACACAATCTATAAAAACTGCAATAAAGATGAGAAAACATGGGACCAGATTCTGGGGGGAGGGTTATTCATAGTTCAGCGCTTCACATTTTCATAGTTTTGATACATGAAGAGTGGAGTGGTGCTACATGACTATTCAAAGCCTGGAATTTCAGGATGACTACAGAAATGTTGAAGACTTTTTGTGAACATGTCCCTCTTTCGCAAATTCATAAGGTGATTAACACATAAAGGACATGGAGAGGGACTATACACATATGAGTTTGATTCATAGACATAAATCTATAATTAACTCATTTGCATACAACGTGTGTAAATAGTGCCCTTGAATATATTCCAGAAAGCAACAATTTTCAGTCAGAATACAGAGGTGCTTCTGCATACCTGGACATTTTTACTGAAGGGGTCACTTGGGTGACTTTAATTTTGGTGCATCTGCATACTAGGGCATGTTATTGAAGGGCTTTGCTTGGGTGAATGTTTCACTTTGGTGCTTGTGCATAATAGGAGATGTTACTGAAGGGGTTGCTGGGGGAAACAATTCATTTGTGTGTTAGGGAAGTGCTTGTGCATACATGGTCAGACTGCTGAAGTGATCACTGGGCAAAATAATTTATTGTCTTATTTTAATGCTTGTACAAGCTTAATACAAACTGCTGATGGGGTTGCTAGGGGAACTAATTCATTTTTTGACAGAGAAGTGCTTGTGCATACTTGGAAACACAAGTTCATGGATTGCAACTCCAATAATAAAGGTGAGACACCATATTTAACAATGGATGTGTGTACCGCAGGAACATCGGACTATGAATTGCAAAGCTGCCTCATTAACATACTACACTATACGGCATTTCTCATTTGCATGTCATTATTTTAAGGTCATTCACTTTAGCATAAATAGCCTCAATGAATCTTGCTTTTGCTACACTCATTCGCAAGCATCAGGAATACCCCTATTGCATTTGTGCAAGTGACTATGCATAGTGGCCCAAAACAGTTGCTCTCAGTGTAAGTCTACCCTGATTCTGAAAGACCTACTGTCAGACTAAGTGACTTACTTTGGTGTAAGGCTTATCTATAAATAGGCTTATTATGTGGACCAGATTCCCAAAACACCTGCTCTTAGCCTGCTGTTAGTGTAAGTGGTCACTTACACTGATAGCAAGTCTTTTGGAATTGGGGCCATTATTACAGACAGCCGTGGTGGTGCTGCAGTAGCGTTGTCGCCTCGCAGTAAGACGCTGTCCGGTTCGATTCCCAGCCAGAGCGTCTTCTGCGTGGAGACATGCGTGAATGGGCACACCTTCGTTGAAGGTTGTGCATCAGGGCTGGTAACTCGGCATGTAAAACTCAACTACCAATAATTAGCAGACCAGAGTTCCGCTGTGGCGACCCCTAACTGGGAAAAGCCGAAAAGAGACAACATTATAGACAGCCTTAATAACAGCAGCCATGCCTTGTTGAGCATTAGGTAAATGAAGTCATGTAGACAAATTCTGAACAGCTTTAAGGTACAGGTTAAGCATATTCTAATATTTTAACACAGAAATTGTAATGGGAAATGGTTTAATCTATAAAACACTTTTATTCTGCATTGTTGACTGCAGAAGATTGGCTCCTTTTTCCTAATGGCTTTTTATGCCACATCATTTCTATACATGTCATTTTACTTTGTGCAATTAAAGGTGTTTTTCTAATGTTTTACTGTTTATCAAAATGTTTAGTTTTGTTAAGGTGCTTTGATGCTACTGCAGAAGTAACATTTGCTTAACACAACACTTAATGAATGTGTCACTGAATGAATAAGACTCACAAAGCAACTGTCAATGTGGCATGCTCTTTAAAAGCACAAATCCAACATTTCCGTTTCAACATGCAAGTGGCAGAATATATTATACAGGCAACAATGCATGCATGTCAAACAGTGCAGATGAAAAAAATCTGCAAGGTCAGAAACCAGTTCACACACTGGGCTTACAATAGCTTTTTACAACTAAAGTTTGTATAAAGCAGAAATTCTACAGCCTAGCAGTCAAACAACATGCTAAGTGCCTGAGGAAATAATGAACTAGGCACCATGCAAAAATTCAGTAAACTCTGTTTAATTGTTTATTGCAGGAGGAACTAAAAACTAAGATTGTTAAAAAGTAACTGCTGCTTCCATGCTGTTTCTGTGAACCAAGTGACCCACAACAGGTCATCTAAGAGTTCTACTTAATACATTTTATTAGTGTTTTTACCTTACCTGGTGATGGTCTTGCAAGTTAACAAATGCTGATTTAGCACTCTGCTGAATTAGGTTCCTGTCTGTCATGAGAAGCATGATAGTGTAGCATCCAATAGAATGATATAAGGAATGTGAAGTTATTTGAATATGAATGGTAAATAGTGAAAAACGTCAAGGGCAGCACATTCACTAGAAAAATAATTTTCTGTATAGGGACATATTTGATGCTTGCTTGTGGTCACGTAAAAGAAATTCAGCCCATAGTAAAGTATTTACATTTGTTTTTTTGCTTCAGTAAGCATGTGTGTGCATGAATACACACACACACACACACACACACACACACACACACACACACACACACACACACACACGCGCACTCACATGCACACACACAATGTAAGAACAAACTTTACTGATCTTTTAACTGTGAATCAGTGAGAACTAGAGTTGAGGGCAGTGGTGGTCAGTTGCTGTTACACACAGGCTGCATTCAAATCACCATTTTCTGAGTGTATATCTTATTGCGTTACCTATAAATGTACTTCACTTGCATGTCATTACTGCAGCCCCTTACGTATATATGTATATATATATATATATATATATATATATATAGATACATATATATAGACCGATCCCAGTTCAGGATCAGACTCCATATTCATTGAAACTTTAAGAGTTACTTCTTCTTATTACACAATACAATTTTTAGTTAATTCAGCTAAAAATTCATCCAGCAATATTTAATAAAAGGCTGACCTGTATGTTTTCACTGCTGACTATGGGAAATAATAAAATGCCCTTGTGCTGAGCATTTGCAGTGGATTGCAGGAGGAGTCTGAGAGAGATCTTGTGACTGATCTCCTCAATGAGGCTCGGGCTGACACCTTGGTGGAAGGGGCAACAATGTCCTAGCAGCTATCTCCTACCCAGGTTTGAGAAATCCGAGCAGTGTTGCAGGAGTTTGGGGGCATGTTCACCAGGATACCAGGAAGCACCCACCTGGTGCAGCACCAGGTGGATACAGGACCCCAAAGGTCTATCAGGCAGGCCCCTTACAGGGTGCCTGAGAGAGTCAAACAGACTCTGAGGGAAGAGGTACAGGAGATGTTGGAACTAGGGGTGATTCAGGAGTCCAACAGTCCCTAGGCCTCCCCAGTGGTACTGGTGCCAAAGAAGGATGGCAGCACCAGGTTCTGTGTGGATTACAGGAAATTAAATAGTCACACAGATTTGGATGCTTACCCCATGCCTAGGACAGATGAGGCCCTAGACCAACTGGGTGTGGCTAAGTATCTTACAACTATTGATCTTACCAAGGGGTACTGGCAGGCACCCTTGACTCTCAGTGCTAGAGAGAAGTCAGCCTTTGAGACTACATTTGGCTTGTATGAGTTCACAAAGATGCCCTTTGGGACGAAGAATGCCCCAGAAACTTTCCAGAGGCTGGTAGATCATATCTTAGCAGGAGTAGGAGGGTTTGCCCTTGCTTACATGGATGATATTGCTATCTACAGCCATTCCTGGCAAGAGCACCTTCAGTATGTTAGGGATGTGCTGGGCAGGCTACAGAGGGCAGGGTTGACCATTAAGCCAAGCAAATGTCAGGTGGGCAAGGCAGAGGTCTCCTACCTAGGAAATAGAGTGGGGAGTGGTAAGATAAGGCCAGAACTTGCCAAAGTGGAAGCTATTCAGGAATGGCCTGCACCTGTTACCAAAAAGCAGGTGAGGGCATTCTTGGGGACAGCAGGGTACTACAGAAAGTGTGTACCCAATTATAGTACCATAGCTGCTCCCCGTACAGACCTAACAAGAAAGAACAGGCCAGATAAGGTAGTGTGGACCCCAGCATGTGAGCAGGCATTTCAGAAGCTTAAGGAAGCTTTGGGAGGACCCCCTGTGTTAGCCAGTCCAGACTACAGCAAAGAATTTGTTGTGCAGGTGGATGCTTCAAACTACGGGGTGGGGGCTATACTTAGCCAGATTTCTTCAGAGGGAGAAGAGCACCCAGTGGTTTATCTCAGTCAAAGGCTCCAACCCAGGGAGGAATGCTATGCAGCGGTAGAAAAGGAGTGTCTAGCCATAGTGTGGGCACTACAAAAACTTCAGCCTTATCTGTATGGAAGAAAATTCACTGTGATGACAGATCACAACCCTCTAACATGGTTAAAGAGAGCCAGTCAGCAAAACACCAAGTTGCTAAGATGGAGTCTGGGGTTGCAAGCATATCATATATCAGTGCAGCACCGCAGTGGGAGTAGCAATGCCAATGTAGATGGGCTCTCAAGACAGGGAATGGGGTGAGGTAAACCCAAATAGACCTGACACTCTCAAGCGATGTTTCTCAAGGGGCAATTGAAAAACTTGCTTCAGTTCCCCGGGGGGGGGGGGGGTGACGATTGGGGAGAGATGGGCGAAGGCTGACAGCCTAGTCAAATAGAATTTGATATATAATTCCGGCATTTGTAAATAAATGTAAAACACAGGCATGTTTTCTTGAGTGTAAAAGAACACTGTGAAATGTGGAACTGCAAAATATGTGACAACATTGCACTCTACTGGCCCAGTGAAGAATGTTGTGACCCTTTCATGTTAGAATTTGGCTCCAGTGCATCTGGATGAAGGTTTCATGCCCATTGTTTTAAGGCTAAAGTTTATGACCAGAATTTAGATGTGGAATGTGCTTTATTGCTCTAGTTTCTGTTAGGATATACATGTGAAATGTCTTGTATTGTTGTAAGTTTCTGAGCAGGTGTTAGATTGCTAAATAATGCAGTTTGTGGTCTGTGAACTCAGACCATGTGTTAAGATGATCAATATGAATACTGGGAAAACCGAAGTGTCAAAAATGATGTAATTTGGGAGGACCTTAGAGAAATGTTTGGTAGTAATGTTTAAATACTATTTCTCACAAGAGACTAGAAAGCATTTTGTCTTTGGACATCTAACTCAGCACTCTGCCTTATGCTCACATGTAAGTTTTAGCACTTCTGTGTCTCTGCTGGACAGTGGCACAGGAAAATAACTTTCTTGGGTGGTGTAAGCTATGGCACCTTGCTGGCTAGGCTTACATAGGCCCTTGGGTCAATAGCCTAGTACCTACCTATGAGCCTATGAACCTATAAGCCAGAGGTGACCATCTTCCTCTGCCCCATAGATAAGTAAGTCAGCAAAGACCACTCATTCCTACCTTCTATGGCCTGTACACTCTTGGTTTGTTCTACTAATGAAACACAGATCGTATAGCTCACAGTCAGAGTTTCATCCAGCAATGTCATAGACTAGGAAGCCCTTGGTATTTTACCAATCCCAATATGCCTTATATGTTCATACATTCTTGCTCCTAAGACACTCATCGTTTTCCCTATATAAATAAGACATACTAAATTTTCACACAATATATATAGACCCTTGATATGATGCTGTTGAATTATTCATTTGTTCTGGTACCATTCTAATTTTTGCTAACCGTCACCTAGTTCTAATTTAACTGGATGGTCTCTTTAAATGATTTACACTAGTGCATGGAGTTTACCCACACTATTTTAAGAACAGTGAGCTACTGCAGGCATATTGCATGCTACTGGAAATAACTGTCAGCTTTTCTTTAACACTTAAGAAGAAATGCCTTAATGTATTTATTATTTATTTATTTTACATTTGGTAACTGGGTAGTGTCCAACTGGGCAAAAAAACAAAGCCCATTTTCAGTGGACACCCAGGAAGAAAAGCTCCCAGAGTAAAGATTACAATATTGATTGTCAGATTTGTATGTTACAATACAAAAAAATTACTAAGAACATTTACATAATTAGATAGTACAGTAAAGATCTAGTGAACAATAGCTGATAAAACTAAAGCAAAAAACAATGCAAATTTCATAAGACAAAACAATAAATTAAACCAATATTGAGTTAGAATAGGCTGAAGGCAGAAGTAGTGTAGTGTGTTTGCTTATCCAGAGGATGTACAAGAGCATAATCAATGATTGGAGAAATAATTAGTAAGGAGCTGTTTGAAGCTATATGTGTTGGGTATAGAAAGTAGATGCTGGGGAAGGGAATTCCATGTTTTTGCTATGGAGGAGCTGTATTAAGAATCACCAAAAGAGTTGTGGGTTTTGATAACTTTAAGCAAGCTTTTATCAGCTGATCTGATTTAGGTAAGAATAACATAGAGTTGTACAAAGTTGGATAGGGCTGGGCAATAGTCAGGTTTATGGATATTAGAGTGAACTACTGTTAGCTGGTTTAGGGCTAGTAAGTTTGGGAATTCAATCCAGTTTAGTTTTTGTAAGAGATACAATGATGAGATCTGTGGGGAAGATTATCTGCAAATTTGGCGATTTTATTATAGCAAACTTCTAGGTTATTCAATTCAGATTGAAGGGTTGTGAAGACTTGAGAACAACAGAGAAGGCTAAAAAGTATGTGAGTTCTGTCAGTAGCTATTCATGCATAGTTAGTAAGATATGGTTTGGCCATGTAGACTGCACCCAATTTTGTGTGGACATTTTTGATTGATACAGCAATATGTCTGTCAAATTTTAGATTGCAGTCTAAGGTAACACCAAGGAATTTAGCGTGTTCAACTGGTTCAATTTTTGTACCATTAGAGGCGAAGATAGACAGGTGAGTTTGTTGTTTTTTATTAGAGGAATTAAAAACACCATAAGTTTGGTCTTGTTAGGGTTTAGAATGAGTTGGTGGTCTGAGAGGTATTTCTCAATGTTATGGAGGACAGTCTGAGATTTAACTTGAAGCTCATATAAGGAGAGGGCAGAGGAAATAAGAGAGGCAGGTGGAGCTGCAGTATAAAGGTTATTGGTAAAGACAGTAAACAGATGTGGGCCTAAGACAGATACTTGTGGGACACTGACAGTGATGGGCAAAAGGGGTGATAGTTTGTGTTTTCATATGGTGACTTGTTTACAGCTGGAGAGGTAGCTGTGGAACCATTGGAGGGTACTGGAGCTAAATTAAGAGAGGCAAGTTTGTTTAGGATTATTTGATGGGATACAGTGTCAAAGGTGTTTGACATATTAAGGTAGGTGGCAGCGACAAGGTGGTTGTTGTTTTTGAGGTGGTTTACAGTGTTTATTGGTACTATATTTGGGGCAGACACCATGCTGAGTAGAAGATAGAAGGTTATGTGTTAGGAGGTGGTCTAATGTCTGTTTATTTGGGAATTTTTCTAAGATTGTGGCAAGTGGAGAAAGTATAGCTATGGGCCTATAATTGGAAAGGTCAGTAGAGGGGCCTCCTTTGTGCAATGCTATGACATGAGATATTTTCCAAAGTAGGGGGACATACTGTTCAGAGACAGAGTGGTTAATAAGAATAGATATAGGATAAAAGCTAGATTTAGGAGCAAGTTTAAGAAATTCACCAGGTAATTAATCTGCAGCAGGAGTGCATGGTTTTATTTTTGTATATAATTAGTATGGATTGTTTAAAGAGAGAAAGAAGAAGTACTGGGGTTGGTGGAGGGAGGTGGTAAGGATTTGTGGAAATGGCATTGTTGTTAAGTAATGGGGTGATGGAGGTGATAAAGTGGGTATTGAATTGTGGAGCTATACAGTCAGTAAGTATATTTAGATGTTGGGTGTGGTGGGGATGGTTTTCCTGGGTTTAGGATGAGGTTGACAGAGTGCCAGAATCTTTGGGGGATGTTTTGGTATTTAGCTGGCATGTTTGGAAGTAAGTCTTTAATGTACACTTATGAGACCCCCCTGCTATAACCAGCCATTTTTAATGCCACTTGTTTGACCAACCATTCATGAAGACAGTAGTTGTGACATTTCACTGTTAAATGTCTTGAGTTTTGATTAGCGGTAGAAATTTTTTCCTACAGAGTGTTCAAAGTCAGGTTACATATCAACCTGTACTTCATTTTCAGTTACTATGTTTAGCCATGGTCCCAACAAATTGTAGTGGACTGAGGTCTTTTACTCCTTCTTTATGATGGGTTAGACAAAGATAGGATAACAGTAAGTTGTCTTTCATGTGAAGGGATCTCAGATACCTCAAAGATCCTTAGCACCCTAGCACCAGCAAAAATAACTATGATGTGGCAGTTGTATAGGTGAGATAGATAACTTGTGGAGAAAAACCCTGATGGAGATATAGAGAGACATCTGAGCTCTCTATCCATGTCAGAAATGCAGGCTTGCTAGTCAAGCAGATATGGCTAGTAAGACTAACAGGTCTATCATTGCCAGCATTTGTCAAAGGGTCACTCTTCTGGAGAGTTATAACCACGACAATTCTCCAAGCTTCAGATGCATTTACTAGAAATGCTTTCAGATGCCTTACTAGAAAGGCTCACCCAGACTCTGTCTCACTTTGCTGTGAGGGAAAGGTTAGTTTGCTTTTTATTTGTTGTATTACTTTATTGCCTTTTTCTATTTTAAATACTGTGATTTGTTTATTTAAATGCATATTAAAACTTGAAAAGAGACCACAGCTCTGTCTCTTGTGAGTCAGGCAGAAATTTTCCCCCCACCCTCCCACCCAGTTATTTTAGTGTTCTTAAACACCACTGTCTTTCTAGTTGCCTGCCTCTTATGTTAATTGGATCATATACCTCATTTCCTCTCTGTTATTACTGGTTTGTGTGAGTAAGCACAACATTATCATTTTGTGAAATCACTCCCCTTTAACTATTTAAATTTATTGGCCATCCTACTGTATTCCATAGTACCAGAATACAAAAGTGACCACCCCCTTTCGATCTATCTTGCTGTTTTAAAAATAGTGACTTTCCACTAAAACTTAACTTTTTAGACAGGTAAAACTTAAGTTACCTACTTTCACATCTAACTCCTCTGGTGCACACTGCAGTGTTTAGGATAAACCATTCTTTTTCATCTTACCTTTAAACATCCCTGTGACTAACACTTGCTTTAAAACCTGCTGGAAAGCACTAGGAAGTCTTAAACTGATACAAGCACTCAGCTCTCCTTGTTAATAAGGGGAAATTAATTGTAGACACTAAACATCCTATAATTGCAAAGTACCTTGCTAAGGTAAGGGAAAACAGCACTTGTACTTTACAAAAAAAGCACCAAACCAGGCATGTCCTAGGGTCAGCTTCTGATGATTTCTCCTGTCCACTTGGTGAATCTGTGCATACTGGGGCAATGCAGCAATTGCCTCATGTACACAGATAACTCTCTCCTCCTACCACCCAAAACTACAACCTGTGAGAGATGCACTTACATAGCCAAACTGGAAGCAAAGCTCTCTCCACCCAAGATTGTGCTAGACAGTCAAGAGGAGAAGGTTAACACCTACCTGCACTACACCTCAAGTAACACATAGCCCTTCTAAACCCACACCACCAACACCCATACATAGCAAAACTAAACCCACATATGTGGAGGCCCTTAACATTAACCTGCTCAAGCAACAAGGAACCACCAGGTGAATCTGGACATACTGGGGCAATGCAGCAATTGCTTCTTGTACACAGACAACTCTCTCCTCCTACCACCCAAACTACAACCTGTGAGAGATGCACTTACATAGCCAAACTGGAAGTAGAGCTTTCTCCACCCAAGATTGTGCTAGACAGTCAATAGGAGAAGGTTAACACCTGCACTACAATTCAAACAACACATAGCCCTTCTAAACCCACACCACCAACACCCACACATAGCAACACTAAACCCACATATGTGGAGGCCCTTAACATTAACCTGCCCAAGCAACAAGGACCTCCAAAGCTGAAACGCAAACACCAATCACAATCAAAGTGTCACATATCTCACAACACTAGTGTGCCACCCAACAACAGCCCCTAAGGCAAGACAACATACCCAACACTTTAGTCATAGGTGACTCTATAGTCAGGCACATTGATGTCCCACTCACCAGGCTAATCAAGGAGAAAATTACAGTCAGCTGCCTGTCGGGTGCCAGGATCCACCACATAATGCATGCAATCAAGTCACTCCACAACAAGTACAAATATAACTCTGTCATTGTCCATGTTAGAGTGAATGACTTGAGAAGTACCTCCCTGGACTACATGAAAAGAGACACGGAAGAGCTTTCAGATCATGTGGTCCAGGCAGGTACAACCCTATCCCTGAGTAGCATCCTGCCTTCACCCAGAGTGATACCACAGTATAAGGACAAAATGATTAACTTCAACAATTGGCTAAGCTTCTGGTGTCATTCAAAGGGGATCCATTATCTGTCTGCCTGGGATGACATGATCAACAGACCACAATGCTTTGCCAGAGATGGTCTGCACTTGTAGCTCCTGGGATTCAGGTTACTGGCTAAGGCTCTTGCCACCACTATAGTGCCTTTTTAGGCAAAGTTCAAAGGACAAAACCACCACCGTAACAGGTACAAGCATGCAAAATCTGAAGGTAATGCTACTCAATGCTAAAAGTCTAAACCTCAAAATACACTCTCGAGGCACTCCTAAAAATGGAGAACATCGATATCTGTGCAGTAAATGAGACCTAGTTTAAGGCTCCAGAGAGCAGCCCTGCAATACCAGGCTAAAACTCTTACCACACTTTTCGGCCACCAAACCAAGACTGAAGCACTAAAGGTGTAGGAATGTCCATATTCACCAAGGATATTCACAACACCAGGCTAGTTGTTGCCCAACACAATGCATCTGAAATTCTCCAGGTGCAACTAGCACTAGGTAAGACTGCAGTCCAAATTGTAGCTTGCTACAGATCCCCCACCATGCCCCAAGATTCTCACTAGACCTTTTTAAACATACTGAAAAATATTATGATACAACCAAACACCCTAATACTGGATGATTTCAACTACCCTGCCATTAACTAGGAAAACTACTTGTGTACCAACATCTTTGCCCAAAGGTTCTTGGAATTCATAAATTCCAATGCCCTGGATCAACTAATCCTTAGTCCCACAATGGGATCCAATATCCTAGACCTGGTCATTACCAAAATGGAAAATCGATGCTCCATACCTATGGTCACCCCCTTGTTGGTCAGGTCTGACCATAAGCTAATCACTCTTGACATCCACATCCCGCCCCCACCCCCCAGTAAGGAAACCTCTGTAAAAAACATATCCAAAGCTAACTTCATGCTACTCAAGTCAGAAGTGACATACTTCATGACACCCATGCAGATGGGAACTGAAAGTTTGACTGCTGAATCCTACACTAATGCACTGTACAAGTACATCTGCTCGTGCATGAATCGTGCCATCCCCAATAGAACCAATATGCTCTCCTTCAAAAAAAGGAAGCCCGATCTGGTGGTCTCTTGCCATAAACAAACTTTACAACAAAAGGCAGAAACTGCTGCAGAAAAGAGGAAAACCCCAGAAAGCAAAACACTCCCTTACCAGCCTCAGTAAGAAGCTGAGATCCCTCATAAAATCCTCCAAAGCTAGTTAAGAAAATGAAATTGCCAAAGATTCCAAAGTCAACCACAAGGCATTCTATAACTATGTCAAGAATCTAAATGGCAATGTTCAGATCTGCTCTGAGCTACAACAGAATGACATTAAATATACTGATCCCAAGGATATTGCCAATATCCTGGCAGATTGATTCAGTGCAAACTTCACCCCCCTTTCACCCCCTAAAGGTCCCATCTCAATACTGAAATATTGCCAAATTCCAGTAATAATGGCCACACAGGTAAAAAACACCCTCTCCAAAGCTAAGAATACAGCATCCATGGTACCAGATGACATCCCAGGCTGTGTACTACATGAGCTACAAAATGAACTGGCACCTCACCTAAGTGTCATGTTTAGTCATAGCCTCAACTCAAGCTTTGTGCCCACTGAGTGGTGCACAGCTACAGTTATCCTACTCCACAAGGGGGGATCCACCTTGGATCCAGGGAACTACCACTCCATCAGTCTGATGAGCCTGATCTGCAAGACCATGGAACATATTATCATGGAACTTATAAACAAATACACTGGCAACCTTAAAACACTGGACCTCATGCAGTTTGGGTTCGTGAAGGGCAGATCTTGTCTCCTGAACCTGATTGACTTTTTGGAATCAGTCTCCAGAGCCGTGGACAAGGTTAAGGTGGTCCCCACAGCCTATCTGGACCTTGCCAAAGCCTATGACACCATCCCCACTCTGGAATCATAGATAAACTTACTAAGCTGGGCATTAATCCCTACATCACTCGATGGGTTGCCAACTGGCTTACTGACAGAACCCACATTGTAAAAGTAGCCTACTCCAAATCCAGCTCTAGACAAGTGACAAGTGGAGTACCTCAGGGTTCAGTCCTGGGACCACTCTTGTTTGTCATCTACTTCTCTGAAGTACAGGCCAACACTAAGGGAATCTGACTAACAATGTTCACAGATGACTGCAAACTGGGAGCCATTATTGAATCCCCAAATGACATGGATATTCTACAAAAGGGCCTTACAGAAACAGATGCTTTGTGCCAGAGCCATGGGCTCAAGCTCAATGCCAAGAAATGTATAGTCATCCCCTTTGGGAAAAAACATGTACCCATGAATTACCACATAGGTGGCAGTACACTAAACACTGAAAGTGTGATAAGAGAGTTAGGGACACAGGTGGACAGTGGTCTCACCTTCAATTACTGCATCACCACAACAGTCAGGAAATCCTTCTATGTAGCACACCTCATCACTAAGGGCTTTTCATACAGAAAAAAGGAGGCCATTGTTCCACTGTACTTATCCCTCATTAGACCCATTATAGAATACAATGCCCCATTTGGTATATACCTCTCAAGACATCTGCAACAACTGGAAAGGCCACAGAAGTACCTCACTAAAAGAATCACAAGCCTAAATCAGATGCCCTATGCTGACCATCTAAAAAAACTTCACCTACACTCTGTCGCATATCGTCTACTCAGAGGTGATCTCTGCTTAACATACAAGAGCATGTCAAACCCAGAGCTGTTGGACATGCTACACTTAAAGAAATCCCAATTGCTCAGAGACACACTCTTCAGGATTCTAAACCTTGTCATCACAATGAACAAAACATGCTGAAGGGATAGGTTCCTGACCCAGAGACTTCCCAGACTCTGGAACAGACTGCCCATACATGTCAAGCAGAGTGCCTCTTTGGCCCTCTTCAAAAGGAACCTTGATGATTGGATGGGAGATAGGAAATTCACCCCTGGGATCACGTCAGTCACCCTGCGAGACAGGGGTACAAGGAAGTAAATACTGTGGGAAGGAAATAGCCAGGGAATTGTTATGTCTAGGCTTGTACAGGCCCTAGGGTCGATAGCCTAGTACCAACCTATGAACCTATGAACCATAGCCTGCAAATAGATTATGTCTAATTTGGAAAGTGTTGGGCTATTTGGCACTTAATAGTTGCAAAGATGCATTTGGAAAACTTGCTGTGACCCATAAAACTGATATAAGTTTTATGGGTCACAGCCGGGGATCACTTATGTGGTTCTGCTTGACAGGGGCACAGGAAAATAATTTTCTTGGGTGGCGAAAGCCAGGGTACATTTTTGGCTAGGCTTGTATAGGCTCTAGAGCCAATAGCCTAGTACCTACCTATGAACCTATAAACCTATGATGTGACTGGAAATAGGGTGATTACAGGTGAGATAGTAAAGGGGAATCAGGGGTTATGGGATGGGTAGGAGGCATACAATTAGAGCTAAATTTGAAAGCCAGGATACTAGCTATGCTTTCTAGCTGACTGTATAGTATATCACTGTAGTCAGTTTGGGACAGGACTGGGCATATCTTCTGAGTTTCCTAATGTAGCTGAAATACCTTGCAGATGTTCTTCATATTGGTAGTTATTCTAGGTTTCTATTTGACTTTGCAGTCCTTGATGGTAAACCTAAGTGTTTTTCTTAATGATCTTACATGACTTCTGTAGTGAGGAAGATGTTTTTTTTTCTACAAAGAATAATGAGCTGTTTTTCTCTTTTGTGTGTGTTTTTTATAACAAGATTTATATGATAGCTCCAATGAACAGGCTTAATTTAGACTTTATCTTAATTATTGTAGCAAATATTTCTTCAATTAATTTATTCTTGAAGGAGTAAGACACTACAGACTTTGCAGAAGCGAAGATGGAATCACAAATCACTTTGCTTGATGGGTAGTGCTAGTTGTGGCTGCCCAGCATATAGGTAAGCATGTCCATAGCTGTTTACTAGGCTGACAACCCCAGGGAGGCTTTTTAGGCCTTTCCATGCTTCCCAAATGTATCTGACTGGTTTTGATACAGTAGGGTTATTTTAAGGGGTGTATGTAGGCTAGAGCATGGGTGGTTAAGAATTTGCAGGCTGCCTCTGTCTAACAGAGACATAGCTGGCTTCAGAATAATCCTGTAATATGGTGTGGGCAGGGTACCTTGCATTAAGGCAAAGGTTACAGCTAGGAAGTCTGATTTAACTAGAGTGATGGTGACATGCAGACTAGTACAGGAGATGGAACTGTTAGTAAGGGTATTATAAAATTGGCTTATGCCACTGGAGGGGACAGGGGTGATTTATAAAAGGGAGTTGGTATTTACAAAAGAAGGAAAACAGTAGAAGTGCTTACTGATGGATGACTAGATTAGCCAGGTAAATTAGGACAAGTCTCTCAACCTGAAAATAGGTGCAAAGATCCTTGAAAAGTAGGTACATCCAGCCAAATATATGGACTTCTAATTAGCATAACATTTGAATACCCAATAGCACATAACCCTGCTTGGTTCCAGTGGAAATGTGGGATAATACTCAGAAAAACATGATTAAAAACAGAGAGTGACACAATTGATGGAAAAAATAAGCACATTATTAAAAACAGAGAGTAAAATATGTAGACTTTAATGAACTGCACTGCAAAATTCTACCACACAAGGTCACCTATTTTTGATTCTGAAAAAGAGAAGTGGAAGATGTGAGTCCACTTTCTTTAAATTAGTAATGCCAGTTGTATGTTAGTCATGAAGTGTGTTTTTTTGTTTACTAGACAGCTTCATAAATCATGTGTGATGAGTGGAGCTTGAGAAAAATGGTTGAAGGGTCTGGAATAGGGGCATACCCCACAATATGTTCTTCATATACACTGGTAAATCAGGTCTGAAAATAGGAATACTCCTCCAGAACAGTGACTGCTGAGAGGTCTGATGGAGTGGTTAATGAAGTCACCAGTGGTGAAGGTTTGTGAAGTAATGAGGAGCTTTTTAAGTTGACTATCATACAGTACGCACTGAAATGGACATAGAAGGTGATCTGTAGTTAACAGTGATATGGAACACTTTGTTGAGGTATTCCAGAAATGTTATAGGTTCCAGACTGGTATTATGTAAGAACTGACATGAGACAGTAGAGTTCCTGCTAAATATGGATATTCCTCCACAGTTTCTAGGGGTCCAGAATACGTGGTATAATGATCATCATCATCAACCCCCTTTTTTCTACTTTTGCCATGGGGTTGGAGTCATACCTCTCAACCTCTTAAAGCAAAAAGTCTGGACAAAGCCTAAAATGATGGGAGGACAAATAGGGACAGATTTTAAATATTGCTCTTATAAATTTAGGAAGTTGATAGAATAATAGGTTTTGCATTAGCTTGAATTTGCTGAAGAATGTGGAGTCTTAAACTCAAATGTTTGTCATTATCTAATGACTTCACTTCTTAGCTATTTGCCAGAAAGGTACAGATTTTAGGTGGAACACACCAAAAATATGAGGCAAAAATCTGGACCTTCTGTGAAAATCTGTACAGTTGAGAGGTATGGTTGGAGTGTCATGTCAACTGTTGCCATCTTTCTCATTTCAATGCCACTTTCCTGCTTTCTTCAACAGTCATGCCTTTCGCAGGTATTATCTCACACAAGTCAGCCATCTCTTTGCTGGATGCCCTCAACTCCTTTTTCTTCCTGTCTGTCCCAGATCTTCTTCACCAGATTGTCTTCTGCTTTCCTGCACATGTGCCTGAATCACCATAATATGTTTACTTTGAGTGTGCATCCTATCACCCATCTCAGGCATTTCATCTCTATTACTTTTAGCTTCCTCAACTGTTCTGCCTCTACTGCCTCGGTTTCTGTACCATACAGCAGCACTAGTTGCACCACTGTTTTGTACACCTTACTGTTCAACTTCATTGGCTTTCTTCTGTCATTCACTACCCTTGACACTCTGTGCCAGTTGGCAGCAGCCATCTAATTCTAACTTTGACAATTTCATTCAGACTTCTCTTCTCCTCACCCACCCCTCCCAATTACATCAATTTGTTAACTTGGTCATCTATTTTCCCTTATATCTCAGTTCCCAGTTTCTTCTGATTTTCCCATTTGACTCATTACAGCTGTCTTATCTCTACTCAGTCTTATCCTGTGTGCCTTCAGTTTTTCATTCCATTCTCCTATCCTTTGCTGAAGGTCTTGTTCTGTGCCTCTAATGCCATATCATCTGCACAGAGCAACTTTGTTGATGTCTCCCCTGTGACCTGTTTGTTAAGGTAGTCTATCAGCAGAGCAAAGAGCGGTGAGCTCAGAGCTGACCCCTGACTCAAACCATCTCCCACTGGAAACCCCTTTGTGAGTCGCAACATTGTTTGTACTTGTGTCACTGGGTGTTAGTACATAGCCTGCACTAATTATAGCAATGTTTCTGGGACTTTGAACCATCAAAGGACTACCTAAATCAGCTTTCTTGGGACTTTGTCATATGCTTTCTCCAAGTCTATGAATGCCCAGCTGGACTGTATCCTCATCACCAACTTTTTCTCAACTATCTGTCTCAGTGCAAACATCATAATGGTTTTGCTCTATCCTGTTCTGAATCTGAACTGCTCATCTCCCATCTGCTTTTTACTACTGTGCTTGTTCATTTATCAGTCTACCTCTCCAGAGATTTTCATACAGTGTGACAGGAGATTGATACCTCTATACTGCCAACAGTTGTGGATGTCCCCTTAGTCTCTTGTACACTGGCACTACCATGCTTATTCCCCAGTCATTTGGGATACACCTTTCTCTCCATACTGCTATGAGTACCCACAGGAGCCATTTCTCCCTTATCTTACCCAACATATTGATTTTATTTATTTTATATTTGGTAACAGGGAAAGTCTGAGTGGACACAAGTTCTTTTTCAGCGAAGACCCGGGAAGAAAAGCTCCAATTATAACAAAGGTTAATAAACAAAAGCAAAAGGCAAGGAGGTAAAATTCACTCCAGTTTATTGTGCAAATAAAAGTAAGTGCTTTCGGTCACACAAATGTGAAACCTTCATCAGACCAGTTCTTACTGGTCTGATGAAGGTTGCACATTTGTGTGACCGAAAGCGCTTACTTTTATTTGCACAATAAACTGGCGTGAATTGTACCTCCTTGCCTTTTGCTTTTGTTTAAGTTTGGTTTGCATTGTTTTTAACAAAGGTTAATAACACAGCAATGATAACACAGCAACCACAAATCTAGTCTCACATAATATTCAGTCTCACACATAATATTCAGTCTCACATAATAACACAGCAACCACAAATCCAGTCTCATATAGACCTATTGCATCTGCATACCCAACACATAAACACACAAAAACATACTCGGAGGCTCTAAATAAAAATCTACCTAAACAGCAAAGACCTCCTAAGCAGATATCCAAGCAACAGCTACTCCTCAACAATTCCCACGAATCACATATCTCACAAAATCAGTGTGCCTCACAGTCACAGCCCTTAAAGCCAAACAACACACCAAATACACTTGTTATAGGGGACTCTATTGTCCGGCACACTGACGTCCCACTCACCAGACTGAACAAGGAGAAGGTCACTGTCAGCTGCCTGTCGGGTGCCAGGATCTGCCATATAATGCAAGCACTCAGGTCACTCCAAAGCAAGTACAGGTATGACTCCGTCATTGTCCATGCTGGTGTGAATGACCTGAGACGTACCTCCCTGGACTACATGAAAAGAGACATAGAGGAGCTCTCTGACCATGTAGCCCAGGCTGGTATGACCTTGACCTTGAGTAGCATCTTTCCCTCACCAAGAATGATGCCACAGTAAAAAGACAAGATGATCAGTTTCAACAATTGGCTAAAGTATTGGTGTCATTCAAAGGGGATCCAGTGTCTGTCAGCCTGGGATGACATGCTTGACAAGCCACATTGCTTCGCTAGGGATGGCTTGCACCTGTCACCCTTAGGCTTTCATATACTGGCCAAGGCTCTTGCCACCCCCATAGTGCCTTTTTTAGGCAAGGCTCAAAGGACAAACCCACCTCCATAGACAACCCAAGGATAAAAAAACTAAAGGTAATGCTACTCAATGCCAGAAGTCTAAACCTCAAGATGCACGCACTCAAGGCTCTCCTCAGTATGGAGAAAATCGATGTCTGTGCAGTAACAGAAACCTGGTTCAAGGCTCCTGACAGCACCCCAGCACTACCAGGTTATAACTTATACCATGCGTTTTGGCCCCAAAACTCAGACCGAAGCACAAAAGGAGGGGGAGTATCTATATTCATCAAAGATACCTACACCTCCAGGTTAGTGGCACTGCACAAAGCATCGGAAACCATCCATGTGCAACTAACAGCGGGCAAAACTGCCTTTCAGTTTGTAGCCTGCTACAGAACACCCTCCCTATTACAGGAACCCCACTTGGCATTCCTGAGAACACTGGAGAATATGAAGGTTTCTCCAAACACTATGTTATTGGGTGACTTCAACTACCCAAACATTGACTGAGAAAACTACTCAAGCCCAAACACTCTCGCCCAATGGTTCCTTGAATTTATAAACTCTAAAGCAATGGAACAACTGGTCACCACTCCCACAAGAGGGAACAACATATTGGACATGGTCATCACCAACATGGGGACTCTATGTTCCACACCAGAGGTAAACCCCTCATTGGTAAGATCAGACCACAAACAAATTTCCCTGGACATCCATATCCCATCCCCACCCCCAGCCAAGGAAATCACTGTAAAGAATTTCTCAAAAGCCAACTTTGCACTTCTCAAGACTGAGGTGGAATCCTTCAAAGCCCCTGGGCCAGAGGATAATACAGCCAAATCCGCAGAATCCTTTACAAATGCATTCTATGAGCACCTGCAGGAATACATGGATCGTGCTATCCCAAATAAAACCAAGACTCACTCCTCCAAAAACAGGAGACTGGTCTGGTGGACCCCGGCCATAAATAAGCTATACAACAGAAGGAGGAAGCTACTACATGACAGAGCAAAATCTCAAAAAGGGAAGGCATCTCTGATCAGTATTAGCAAGAAACTTCAATCCCTCATAAAATCATCAAAGGCCCGTTTCGAAAGAAAAATTGCCCTAGTCACTAAAGATAATCACGAGGCCTTCTTTAGTTATGTCAGGAACATGGGCAGAAACTCCCAGCTATGCTCTGAATTGTTGCATAACGGTACAAAATATACTGAACCTACAGACATAGCCAACATCCTGGCAGACAGATTCAGCGCAAACTTCTCCCCCCCTTCCCCCCAAAGGAGAAAATGCCTATCCCAACTGAATGTAACCTCCCTGACATCACAGATGCACAGGTGAAAGCTGCCTCTCCAAAGCAAAAAACACAGCATCTATGGGACCGGACGGTGTGCCAGGCTGTGTCTTACACGAGCTCCAAGAAGAACTGAACCCTCACATTAAGTCACTGTTCAAACGTAGCCTTACAACAGGATATGTACCCAAAGAATGGCATACAGCTACATGGTCCCACTCCACAAAGGTGGTGCCACAATGGACCTTGGAAACTATCGCCCCATAAGCCTGACTAGTCTGGTCTGTAAAGCCATGGAGCGTATTATCATGGAACTCATAAACAAAGACATTGGGAGCCTCCAGACACTGGATCCTACCCAATTCGGCTTTGTTAAGGGCAGATCTTGCCTCTTAAACCTAGTTGATTTCTTTGAAACAGTTACCAAAGCCATAGATGAGGGCAAGGTAGTCCACACAGCCTACCTGGACCTCACAAAAGCCTTCGACACAATACCCCACTCGGGCATCATGAATAAGCTTACCAGCTTAAATATCAACCCCTATATCACAAGATGGGTTGCAAACTGACTCAGAGATAGAACCCACATGGTCAGAATCGCAGGTGCCATGTCCAAATCCAAACCAGTTACAAGTGGCATCCCACAGGGCTCAATTCTGGGACCTCTCTTGTTCGGTATATACTTCTCTGAGGTTCAGGCTAACACAGGGGGATTATGGCTGACAAAGTTCACAGATGACTGCAAACTGGGGGCCATAATCGAATCTCCAGCTGACACAAGCATCCTCCAAAAGGGTCTCACAGAGACAGATGCTTGGTGCCAGATCCACGGCCTCAAGCTAAATGCTAAAAAGTGCATAGTCATCCCCTTTGGGAAAAACAAGGTGCCCACAAATTACCACATAGGTGGTAATCCATTAAGTACGGAAGAAGTAATTAGAGATTTAGGGACCAACGTAGATAGTAATCTCTCCTTTGATAATCACGTTGCCAAAGTGGTTAGAAAGACCTTCTATATAGCCCACCTTATCACGAAAGGGTTTGCATCTAGATCAAGAGAGGTCATTGTACCCCTCTACTCATCACTTGTCAGGCCCATAATTGAATACAATGCCCCTTTTGGGATGTACCTTACCTGACACCTACAGCAACTGGAGAGACCCCAAAAGTACCTCACCAAGAGGATCACGGGCTACAAACAGATGCCCTATGCAGCTCGACTAAAGAAACTCCAGCTCTACTCAGTTGCTTACCACCTACTCAAAGGCGATCTATGCCTGACGTACAAAGCCATGTCAAACCCAGAATTAATGGACATGCTCCACCTCAAAAAATCCAAGTCCCTTAGAGCTACACGCTCCAGGGACCTAAACCTCAGCACAAAAATAAATAGGACATGCTGGAGGGACAGATTCATTTCCCAGAGGCTCCCCTCACTCTGGAATAGAATCCCAATTCATGTTAGACATAGCCCCTCGCTCACTGTCTTCAAGCGAAATCTCGATGCGTGGATGGGAAATCGCAAATTCACCCCTGGGATCTCTTCTGTGTCCCTGCGAGACAGAGGCACAGTAAACTAATCTTAAAAGGGTACCTTCTGTGACCTACTTTACAGAGGCACAGTAGACTAATCTAATAGAGAGGCGGAAGCCAAATACACTCTGGCTAGGCTTATAAATGCCTTAGGGCAGATAGCCTAGTATCTACCTATGAACCTATGAACCTATGACAAAAGATTCCATGAAATTTCATGTGAACAGAGTGTTAAAAATAAAGCTATGATTCTGCAATAGAAAGCAGAACAGTAAAACCATACACACAGCACTACAATTTATATTCAGTTTTACTGAGTAAAAACTCAGAATGATATAATTCTATGATGTAAACATCAAACAGTACATCAGTAAAACACTCAAAATGATATAATACTATGGTGTATGCAAGTAATGTTGTGACTTGACAGGAGGAGAGGTGTGGAAAGAACAGAAAGTGGCTTAATAAGAGATAGCAGAAAGAATAGAAGTATCAACCTGATAATAAGGGAGAAGGACTTTGCTAGGGAGTAGGATTAGCCTGGGGTGTCACATTGGTAAGCCCAATTAGTGTAGAGGTGTGTTTTTAGAGATTTCTTGAACAGAGATAAGAATGTTGCAGCTGTTATGTTAGTGGGCAGAGTTACATTTCTTAGCAATATAGTTTGAGTAGCGAGAGGCCCCTGCAGAGTTGCTGGATTTAGTGACTGCAAGATGAGGTTTGTTGGAGCATAGAACTCTAGTACTGGAGTAAGAATGCATTAGGTTTTGTAATGCAGGGGTTTTCTTGGGCTAGTTTAAAATCTTATAGGTTAGTGTGAGCTGATTGTAAAGGAGGAGATGGGGAAGTTCTAGCTAGTTGAGTTGTTTAAGGGCTAGGCAGTGGTGTGTTTTGTAAGGGCTATTGGTGGCGAACCTTGCTATTTTGTTATAGCAGGTGTTAAGTTTAGTTAGATCTGATTTTCTGAGACTGATGAGAATGGGAGAGGCATGTAGATGTATAGACATAAGATGAGTCTGTGCTATTTTATATCTGGTGCTGTTTGTGAGGAATTTTTTATTTCTATATAGTCCTCCCAGTTTTTTTTGTGTACCTTCTTTATGGTGAGAGAGATGTGGGTACCAAATCTCATGTTGCAGTCTATTTCTACACCTAGTAGCTTGGTATGAGCAACTGGGGAGATGGTTGTTTTGTTGATAGAAAAGATGGTAAATGAGGGAAGGGGCGTGGAGTGATTAGTAGGGCTGAAAATGAGACGTTTGGTTTTATTTGGATTAAGTATTAATTGATAATTGGTGAGCCATTTTTCCACAGTGAGGAAAGAGGCTTGAGTTTGGTCTTGCAGTTCTTGGTAGGAAGGAGAAGAGCAGATAAGTGTTGAGTCATCTGCATATTGGATGACTGAGGCCTCTAGAGTAGAGGTATGTAGGTTATCAGTGAAGATAGAGAAGAGTAGTGGTCTGACGATGGAGCCTTGCGGAACTCCTAAAGAGATAGATAATAAAGGTGATAGTTCCTCCACTGAACTGCTTGCTGTCTGCCTATCAAGTAGCATTGGAACCAGGAAATGGAGGATGAACCAAGATTTAGTTCAGAGAGCGATTTAATCAGAATGTTATGATTGGCCATATCAAATGCCTTGGAGAGGTCAAGAAAGACAGCAGAGACATAGTTGCCATTATTTCGGTGGTTGTTAACTATCTGAGTGAATGAAACAAGTGCAGTTGTGATGCTGTGATGTGGCCTGAAGCCATGTTGATGTTTGTGAAAAGGTTGTTGGTGTTAAAATAGCCCATGAGTTGTTTGTGTATGCACCTCTGTAATATGTTGGACAGAAATGAGGGTATAGCTATGGGTCGATAGTCGGTTAACTCTTTTGAGTTACCACCTTTGTGGAGAGGTATGATGTGTGAAATTTTCCAGATTTCAGTAACTAAATTATCAGATACTGAACAGTTGATGAGAATGGACACAGGACAGGCAATGACATTGACAGCTATTCTCAGGAATTCTGCTGGTAGTTTATCGTCTGCTAGGGTGGTAGGTTTTAGTTTCTTAAGTAGCTTTTTAATAACGTCAGAAGAGACAGGTTGGAATGTTAAGCCTTTAGTATTGTCATGGTACTTGGGTATTTGGTTCAGGGATGGACAGGTTTTGGGCATTAGCAAGAGCAAGAATGGATTCGGTGAAGAATTTGTTAAAAGTTGTGGCAACGTTGAGGGAAGTGTCAGTTAAGGCAGGGGTGGGAGTGTCTGATTTGCCAGGGAGGGGAATATTGTTAATAGCTGTCCAAAATTTTTTGGTGTTATTTTTGTATTTGGTTTGTATGTTATGGTAGTAGTTAATTTTATCTAGTTTTACACATTTCATTGCTTTATTACAAAATTCTAGATATGCCTGCTTGTCTGTATGAGAACTGGTATTATGCCAGTGGGTCCATGCCTTGTCTCTGATTTTAGAAGAGACCTAGTTTCTTTACTCATGCAGGGAACATAGTTGGATTTTACTCTGATAGTTCTGGATGGGGCTTGGGAGTTAAGGATATCTAGGAAGGTAAAGTTGAAGTATTGTACAGCTTTGTTAAGATTCAGAATTTTAAGGGGAGACCAGTTACAAGTCTGTAGTGGATTAATAAAGTTGGCTGAGCTGAGTTTCTTATTGTCTGGTAAGTGGTGGGCTTTTCTTGATATGCACAATGTCTTATTACAAAAGTTGGTAGGTGGTCACTTGAGCTGTCAGGGAGGCAGCCAGATTGCCTGATAAGTTCAGGTCTGTTTGTCAGAAACCAGTCAAGTATTGACTGTTTTTTTGTTAGATTTTGTAGTTCTAGTGGGAGATTGGGTGAGTTGGGAAAAACCATGGAGGTTGGTGAAGTTGGTGGGAGAGTAAGAGTTACAAGTTAACAGATCAATGTTATAGTCCTCCAAGATGATGGTTTCTTGATGTAGGTTGTCAGAGGCCCATTGAAGTAGAGTCTCCAGAGTGGGGAATGTTATTCCCAGGGGGTAAATAGCAGCCAGTTATAATGATACCTTTCTTGGGGTTAAGTGTTAGTTTCGCAATTATAATTTCTGTATTGGAAAAATGTGGAATCTCGATATTTAAGTTTTCTATGTTTAATTCATTTGGAAATAGTAAAGCTACCCCACCTCCTTTTTTGGAGGTACAATCATTCCGTAAGATATTATAGCCTGGTGGTAGAATTTCGTTATTGGTAGTGGTGGGTTTAAGCCAGATTTCAGTTAGTAATACTAGGTCAGGTGAATATAAGGAAAGCTTAGCATGAAGGTTGTGGACTTTATTGCAAATGCTTCTAGCATTTTTGTTTAATATGAGAAGGTCATTGTGTTTTCTGCATAGGTGGAATGAGTTAAGAGGCCTGGATTAGGATGGATGTCTCCACTTAGAGAGAGTGTGGCTGCAATATGTACTTTGGTTCGTAACAGGTAGTGACGTACTTATGATATTTAGAGGATAGTTTGTTGACATGGTGGGAGGGTAGGGTGAATTTAACAGTATAAGGGTATATGTGCATGTGTATGATAGATGGGGAGATGGGGAAATTGGGTGTTATAGATTTTGAGGTGTAAGTAGTAGAAGTAGCTTGGTAAGGTACAGAATTGGGATGTAAGCTGTGATACCTGGTAGTGTAAGTAAGTAGTGTGAGAGATGTTATTAGTATTGATGTTGTGTAAATATTCTTGTGGAGCATGATGTGATGCTATGTGTATGTGCGTATAGAGCTATGTGTGCTAGATAGCACAGTATGCATTGTGGAGTGTGGTGGGTGTTGGATATAATGGCTAAGAGGTAGCTGTGCATTCCTGCTTGGTTGTATTACTTATGTTGTGAAGGAGGAGTGACTATTGAGCTAGCAAGAAGCGATAGAGTGGGAGTGGTGAGGTGATGTCTGTGTAGTGAGTGATGATTGGATGGAGGTGGGGTGTGGGAGTGGTTTGTAGAGTATAAATCTAGGCAGAGTGGGGGATGGGTGGGAATAGGGTTAGGGTAGGGGAGCGGAGTGAGCCCAAGCACAGCAAGGGCAAAAGGAGTGGGCAGAAGCAGCTGGAAGAGGCAAGAGTGCTGGAAAACAATCAACCAGGTACAGCACTAGTATACTAGATATCAGGTAAGCTGTACTATAGCTGTACTATAACCTGCTTCTTTCCCTTACTTCATTTTCCTTACTGCTGTTCTTACTTCCTCTATGGTGAGCTATTCTTCTTCTTTCATTGTTGGTTGTGAATGGGGAAGTACAGTGTCTATGAGGTTTTCTTCATTCAGATATTGCTAGAAGTATTCCCTCCATCTGCATTTAATGTCTTGTGTGAGTGGTGAACAGGTTCTTGCTGGAACCTTTTATGATAGGTGTCTGATGACGATATTCATTATCTTTCTATCTTTGCCTTACAGCCTGTTAAAGTTTCTTTATGCAATCTTCTGAGTCACTTTCCATAAGCTGGTAGATTGCTTCTTATGATTTGTTCTTTACCTTAGCAACTAGCATCTTAGCCTCTGTTAGTTATCCAGTATTCCTTCTTAGCTTGGTCCGTCTTTTCTATCTCCGACTTTTTCCTGTACTCTTTCTTACTTTTGATGACTTTATGGATTTCTGCATTCAACCAGCAGCTTTCATTATGTAATTTATTTCCATGCCTGGTTCAGCTACATAGCTGTCCTGTAGTCCTCACACATGCTGTTTTAAGGCTCTTCAGTTATTCTTTAACCCCATGTATTTCCTTTTCATTCTGAGGACCTACAGCTGTGAATATTCCCTTGCACTATTGTGTTTTCTTTCCAGTCAACTTTGAGATTTTCACCCTAGTGTCTGTTGACCTTAGAGCCTTCTATGACTTCTGCTTGCAGCCAGTGGTGGCAATCAGTGGTTTATGCTGTGGGCTGACAGTTTCAGTGGAGGTGACTTAGCAATCACTGATTCTACCTCAATGGTCTTTCCTTACTTGGAAGACATCTTTCTGAGTTGCATGTTGACCACTCTTGCATGTTGTCTTTTGACTGTCCCTCTTGGTGAACCATGTGTTGGCCACCATCAAGCCATTTGCAGGCAGCAGTCTAGAATGGCCTCTCCTTATTTAATCCAGTTGGCCTACTCATGTGAGCCCAGGCAGTCCTGATATTCTGTTCTGTCAGTCCCAATATGTATACTCAGGTCCCACATTATCAATCTCAGTTCACGTTGTTCTGTTTTATATAGTAGATCCTGCAGCTACTGTCTGAATACAGTCTTTTCCTTACTGTCACAACCCTGCTGTGAGGCATAGGCTGAGATTATGTATACTGCCCTATCTTTACACTGGTGTCTGAATGCCATAAGTCTTGACAATAATTCTGCTTACATTCCTCACTTTTTGAAGCCTTTTCCTTCCCATAAGTTCCACAACATTTCTAGTCTGTCCTCCCCTGATCCCAAGACAAGTGGCTTTGCTGCACTGTCCTTCCATCTTGTCTCCTGGATGCAGAGGATATCTAGCCTCCTTCTTGCCATCATGGCATCAACTTCCAAGCTCAATCCTATCAGTGAAGCTATACACTGAGTGTGCCAATCCTTAGTTCCTTTTTGGAATGCTGATCGGTTTTACATCCAGCTTTCACTCAGCGAAGCTATCTCAGGAAACCCAAGATGGGAAACTGCCAGTGGCCATCAATTAGTTTATTGGCATATGGCTGATGGGCTTATGCCATGCATGCACTGGCCAACAGGGGTATATAGTCTCTTCCCACCATTAGTATGGGTCGCTGTCTGAGGTCTGAGCGGACCACGTCCTCAACCCATTTATCATCCACTTTTAACTGACAAACACCCATGTCCGTTTTTTGTCAGCATTCATCAGTGCAATCAAATCACCTAAAGACATTTTTTACACCATTAAGTGGCTAGTCCATGCACAGAGTGCATTCTGTTATCCATGTTCTCCTATCTAGAGAATACTGCACAAGCCCACCCACCCCCACCCCCAATAGGCACTCAGCATGTTTTTGAGAGGTGGCAGAAATCTCAATGAGACACAGAGAAAATGTGCAAACACCATATAGGCACTGGCCAGAGGTCAGGATTGAATTTTGCACCATGTGTAATGGAAGCGAACAGCATAACGTTATGCAGACTGTGTCTAGATGTCAGGTGAGTACAATAGTGTAACAAAGAAAGAGTGCTATCATTGTACTGAAACAGATGTCTGTATCTACAAAAATATGGATGCCTTTGATGATGAGTTAAGCTCCTCACATTTTATTGAGCAGATGAACCCTAGTATTGTTTGAACTGGAATGTGCTAGATGGGTATACTTTTGAGTTGAATAGTGCTTAAAAATGGACTATAGGGAAATGAAGTTTCTTCCCAATAAACAAGGGAAATGTAATAAGATTTGCAAGTTGTCCTTACCGAAAAAATAAGCATGACTTGACCATCTAGTTTTAGGCAGAGATACTCTTCTTTCCCTAGAATGACACCATTTAACCTGCCATTTATTAAAACCAATCATTTTTTAAACATAGGCATAATTCTTAGAGAGGGAAGAATGCCTGTCAGCACTAGTGGTTTACCTTCTTCATAGCTGTATTTGGCAAGCTCATCTGTTTCCGCTGCATCTTATTAGAATAAAGCACTTGAGATTATTCGCCACCACATAACAACAGAGTCACACTCATTCTTAGAACAGTGACATTTCCTGACCCTGGTAATGTTCCTATTTGCAGTATCAGAGAGACAACTAAGTATAAACCTGTCCTTAGTCAGTCCATTGAGTGTGATACCACAGTATCTGACAACAGAATCAGCTATAATTAAGTCGTCATGATTTGAAGAAGACCTGTGTAGTCTTAAAGGCTCAGACATGACGTCTTGTTAATTCCTTCTATAGATTTGTGTAAGTACAGGTGTTTGCTGTTATTAATGCGGGTACAAATATTAAAGTATCCCCAGATGGCTGAGGTCTTCTAAGTGCTTACCTGGGAAGGCTTAGAAAGGAACTGTTGACAGGATCTGCAGCATAACACAGTGTGGTAGCATGTTGTTTACCCACAGTATGAAAACTTGAGAAACAGAATTCCAATCTGCACAGATAATTGCATCTCTCATGGACCAAGTCAGAAATATCTAACAGTAATGGTTGTTAGTAAATGAGGCAGTTCCTACACTACCTCAATATTCAATACTCTTGGTACTAACAAGCAGCTGAGGTGAGAGGAAAGAGCCTACAGGGTTAAATTAGAATGCAGTGCTAGGGGACCTGTCCTAAGATAAAGTGCAATGGTAGAGTGCTGACAAGGTTTAACTTAAATGTTAACGTGCTGACAGGGTTAACTTAGAATGCTGTATTAGGGAGCTGGCTTTATAACTTACAATTACACAGGAAAGTGTGGTGAGGGAAACAGAGGAGAAACTGATGAAGCAGTAAACAATAGTTAGTATACAAGTTATAGTACTTGGCTTGAGCAGAGATTAACAGTACCAAAATGGAACAGGATTTGAAAATAAAAACATCAACAACAGTAATATGAAAGGTTTAAATCGTTTAACTTTATGGGAAGTAAATAACCTAAAATAACATAAAGTGTAACAGAATCAGCAACAGGAAAAACATGTTTAAGGACAAAAACAGTTTAAAAAAAACAGTAGGAATAGCAGTATAAGAATAAAAACACCAGCTGGAATAGCAGTAGAGGGATAAAAAAAAACCACAACGAAAGTCAGTAAATGCTGTACTTGTTACTGGGAGCTTTACAATGGGATGTAGACATAAAGATAATAAACAGTATCTAATCAGCAGGACACTGATAGTGATATCAGTAATTAACTGGCAATTTCACTTCAGCAGTCACCACAGGGTGCAAGAAGGTTGCAGTCTGTACAAAATTCAGCAGCAGGTCAGGGAACATATATGAACAGATAGTGAATCACAGATGTTATAAAAATAAACAAGCACAAAATTAACTAGGTTTCTCCTGTTATAATCCTGCCTCTATCCTTAACATGTAGGCTTGAAAAAGTGGTATGGTAAGGTGCAATCCTTCACTTCCTATCTAGGAGCAAATCTCACAGGTGAAGAGATACAGAGAGGGAGAGAAAGAGAGAGAGACAGAGAGACAGAGAAAGAGAAGGATAATTTTCTTGTACTAATTCTTGAACTACTCTGAAAACAGTTAGAACAGGGTTTGTACAACAGAAGGTAGGGAAATGCTTGCTATTTGTTAAATTAACCAGTGGACTTCTATGTGGTCTGTAGTTTAGTCAAACACAGCACTAGTTTGCATAACTTTCCAAATTTAAAACTCTAGGTGGCCCTAGGTGAAATGGTGCAAGACAATATGCAGAAAATCAAAACAACCTTCTGTTATACATGCAATAAAAATACAGAAATTTGACTTGCTTGGAAAATAGTATGTTAACTAATAGTTCCAGCAGGTCCAAGTAGGCACCTCAGGATGCACAGAAATCCTAACCAAGTTCAATATAGTGTAGCCCAGTGTGGAAAATGGGCTTGTAATGCAGTACATATCTTCTCTTCTTCTCGGCTTCTCATCTTCAGTGTCTTTTCAATATCTACTTTGTAGGGCAGTACACAACTCTTCCAAAAAGAATGCAAGTTTGTACAATTGTCCATATTTAAAAATTCAAGTGATCTAGTCAAAATGTGATCAAGCCCCTCAGCAAAGACTAAAAGAAGTTTGCCTTTCCTTACAAATATATAAATATATCAAATCAAACACACTAGGAAGGTCAAAGTAAGCAACTCATACCGGAATCCTCACAAAGCATAATGTTTTGTAGTCACACATGTAAATATGGCTTGCAAAACTGTAGATTTCTGTTCTACTTCTCTGCCTTATGAAGATGTGCATTTTAGAAGAGTCTGCATCTAAGCCAGAAAGAGCAATACACTTCACAACCATAAAAACATAGAAATCCAGGCAGTACCAGATTAAGCAGGAGTCCAGTGTGTAACATGAGCCAACCAATCAGTGAAGGATAAAGTGGGATCCCATCCTGTCAAACTGTCATCCAGAATAAAGTCTTTCGGTTTTTCCCGGTTAGGGATCACCACAGCGGAACTCTGGTCCGCTCATGATTGGCAGTGGATTTTTACAGTGCCGAGTTGCCAGCCCGATGCCCAGCCTTCAATGAAGGCAAGCCCATTCATGCTTGCACCTACCTGCATGTCTTTAGCATCATTTAAAGAGCATTATCTTTCATCTCACAAAAGGCATGCTAAGAAACACTCCAGGTAGAAAAAACTGTGTGGAATCCTCACAAACTCTAGGCACAGGCCCTTATAAATATTATCTTCTGGTGACTCACTAGTATAAAAAGATTAGATAAGACAAGGACAAACTTCAAATGTCAAAGTTAAACTACAAGCAGGAAACTCAAGAGCCTCTGAATTAACTGCACATGTGGGGTGGGGAGGTAGAGTAATGTGGGAAAATTCCAAATAGTTATGGGGCAGCAGGCACATGTCCCAAATCCATACTGTTTCTCCTTTCAGAGATGTATAGTCTGACAATTAGTCGCTTGGATTTCTCACTGCTTTATTTTTGAATAACAAGTTTGGACAGTTCACAGAGTTATTATACTGTTCCCCATTTTTCCTAATTGATGGACTGGATATTATGTGAGCCTTGTTTTGGTTTTGATATATATATATATATATATATAGATATATATATATATATATATATATATATATATATATATATATATATATATATATTATAAACACATACAGACAAGATGTATACACACACACACACACACACACACACACACACACACATATATATGTATATATAAATGGGGTGCAATAGATGTGGTTGTAATACACATTTATCATGTGACACTTTTTTTATAATTTTTGTCACTGATGCAAGTGGTCAGATTATCTTACAGTAAAACTACTACAATTCGACTGTTATATACTTTTAAGAGCTATCTCTTTCTCTGCAGTTGTGTGACTGTGGAGTTAGTATATTTAAATTCTGCTGGTGTCAGGACAGAGCCCCTATGTTGGGGGTAAAGTTGGCAAAGCTCTTTATGTAAAAGCAACATTTCTAATTATTTTAGGTGATCTCAAATATAACACATTTGTTTCATTTGTGATCACTTTACTTCAATGTTTTTTTAGATGAAAGTGATCGCCGATGAACTTTTTCAATGTATTTACTGTTGATGAAACTTCATGGGTGATGTAATAACATATATTCATATATATATATATATATATATATATATATATATATATATATATATATATATATATATACACATATACACATGCACACAATGTATTTATGCAAATGCATATGTCTATCTCTGTAGATAGATAGATACATAGATAAAAATATACATATATACATAATTGTAACCCAACACTTCATATTGTTTGCACTGGCAATGCTTCATTGAATACTTTTGCAGTTGTAGATATTTGTTGCCTTCGTTTAATTGTCTTTGCAATAAAACTCCATTATTTCAGAGTCAAAAGAACTATCTCTGTATGTCTACTTGAAAAATAAGCCAGACATGCTTATTACATTTTTGGTGTCTCGTCTTTTGTCTGATTCATGTTGAACTAACTAATATTTCTGTAAACCATTAAACCATTACATAGACCTGACTGTTAATAATTTATTAGCAAATGCAGGGATTGGGATAATTAGGTTAGTATTAATAAGTCATTAAAGTAGAGCATTTAGGCATGAAGCATATTTTAATCCAAACTGCTGACTGCTTAAAATATCATTTTATTGATGAGTGTAGAAAGATTGCTGGTTATATAAAAATGTTATCTGTATAAAAGTGTTGCATTTCAAGCTTAAGAAAATTAATGCTTCAGATGTTTACTAGATTCCATAATTATCAATTTCAGAATAAAATGTTCACATCTTTGCAAACTATATCATAAATGCTCATTTTAAGTATCTGCAGACATAAAATAAATGCTGCATGGATCTCGGGAACAAAGTTCAAAGCTACACAGTACACTAATTTTCAGATGTCAAATCAGCATATTTTAAAAAGAAGTGTCTTGCACAGGATTAATGTTGTTATTCATTTGTACTCATTATCTGGGAGTAACTACTGGCTGAGTGCCACATTTAAAAGAGAGATACATTGTGAAAGCAGCAGCGAACATAGATGCAAAAAGGTATACAAATAGTAGTGCTGATGGAGGAGTCTGTACATAATCATCTATATTATCACAACATTCCTGTAAAGATTAAACTATTTATCATATAAACAATCTGCTATTCTTGCAAAGGAGATATCATTAAGACAAACTTGAGGGGAGATTAGTATATATATTAACCCCTCAGAATGTATGATGGCCCAAAACTGAAGGTTATATAGGGGATCATACAATGTTCAGATGCCAATTCTATCGAGTGCCATTTCAAAATATAACTATACTGGTGCATTGTCTTTCAGTGGAGACATTTTACCTGGTGGCTCATTTGATGTATTTCTACTGTAGGCTTTTGTTACAAGGTGATATAAATGTTGCAGGACTACTGAGTTGGGGATGAGACTGATTAACATAGTAGTCCTTCAACAAACTTGTGTGACTTCTGTCTTAGTGTAGATTGTATGAGGTTTAGGCATGTACACTTTATAGAAATATGCATATGCTTAAACTCTGCATGAATGTTGCCTTTGGCATTTTGTTATTTACACTGTTTCTTGCTATATTTTCCTTTGCTTGAGTACTCAATACATTGGGGATTCATTGCACAGGGACTGATGAAGTGACTGTCTGAGGGAGGTAGCATGGGTAAGGTGGAAATGGATTGCTTATATGTGCATATGTGTATATATATATATATATATATATATATATATATATATATATATATATATATACATAGGCATTGCCGCTTAGATAAAGTCTGCTCTTCAAAATTTCCCTTAGAACTGCCAGTTTTTTAGTTTTAGCACTAAAATCTGTTTCTTTGAGCTCAGCACTTGTTTAGAACTCGTAAGCAATAAATAAGCTACAAATTACTACATCACTCAACTTTCCTCACTTGTCTACAGGAAAACAGTTTTTAGTACTTAATAAAGAAGCACCTATCCAGAGATGTCTCAGGGTCAGCTCCCGGTGTTTTCTCCTGTCTACCTGATGAATCTGGGCATTTTGGGGCAATGCAGCAGTTGCCTCATGTACACAGACAACCCTCTCCTCCTACCACCCAACACTACAACCTGTGAGAGATGCACTTATATAGCCAAACTGGAAGCAAAGCACTCTTCACCCAAGACTGGACTAGACAGTCAAGAGTAGAAGGTAAACACTTGCACCACACCACACTCATCACATAGTCCCTCAAAACCTACACCACCAAAACACACACATAGCAACACAAAACACACACCTACATTCATTGAGGTTCTCAATAAAAATCTGTTCAAGCAACAGAGACCTCCAAAGCAGAAACACAAGCAACCTCCACCCCCCAACACAACCCAAATGACACATAGCCCCCAAACTCAGTGGGCCACTCAACCACAGCCCATAAGGCATAACAACATACCCAACACTCTAGTCATAGGGGACTTTATAGTCATGCACACTGATGTTCCACTCACCAAGCTAAACAAGGAGAAAGCTACTGTCAGCTGACTGTTGGGTTCCAGGATCCACCACATAATGTATGTACTCAGGTCACTTCACAAGAAGTACAAGTATGACTCTGTCATTGTCCATTTTGGTATGAATGACCCAAGATGTACCTCTCTGGACTACATGAAAAGAGACATGGAGAAGATCTCCGACCTTGTAGCCCAGGCAAGTATGACCCTAGACCTGAGTAGCATCCTGCCATCACCCAGAATGATACCACAGTACAATGACAAAATGATTGACTTCAACAATTGGCATAACTTCTGGTGTCATTCTAAGGAGATCCAGTATCTGTCTACCTGGGATGACATGATTGACAGACCACGATGCTTTGCCAGAGATGGCCTGCACCTGTCACCCTTGGGATTCCAGGTACTGGCTAAAGTTCTTGCTACCCCTATAGTGCCTTTTTCTAGGCAAGGTTCAAATGACAAATTCACCACCATAACAGGTACAAGCAAGCAAAATCTGAGGGTAATGATACTCATTGCTAGAAGTCTAAACCTCAAAATGCATTCACTTGAGCACTCCTTAAACTGGAGAACATAGACATCTGTGCAGTGACAGAGACCTGGTTCAAGGTTCCAGAGAGCACCCCTGCATTACTAGGCTATAGTTCATCCCACACCTTTCGGCCACCTAACCTGGACCGAAACACTAACGGTGGAGGCTTGCCCATATTCATTAAGGATATCCACACCTGCAGGCTAGTTGCGCAGCATAATGCATCCAAGATTATCCAAGTGCAACTAACTCTGGGCAAGATCCAAATTGTAACTTGCTATAGATCCCCCACCATGCACCAGGATTCCCACTCCTCATTTCTTGATACACTGGAAAATATTAGGGTACAACCCAACACTCTAATAATGGGTGGTTTCAACTACCCCACCATTCAATGGGAAAACTACTCATGTATCAACACTTTTGCTCAATGTTTTCAGGAATTCATAAATTCCAACACCTTGGATCAACTTATCCACACCCCCACCAGGGGCAGAAATATCTTAGACCTGGTCATTACCAACATGGGCGACCGGTGTTCCACAAAAGAGGTCAATTCCTCATTGGTCAGATCCGACCAAAAGCTAATCACCCTAGACATCCACATCCCTCCCCCAACCCCCATTAGGGAACCAATGTAAAATATTTCTCCAAAGCCAACTTCACACTTCTTAAGACAGAAGTGCCAAACTTCACGACATCCATGCAGATGGACAATAGAGGTATGACTGCTGAATCCTACACAAATGCACTTTATAAGTACTTACACAAGTGCATGGATTGTGCTATCCATAACAGAACCAAGATGCTATCCTCCAAAAAAGGAAGCCAATCTGGTGGTCCCCTGCCATAAACAAGCTCTACAGCAGAAGCAAGAAACTGTTGCAAAAAAGAATAAAATCCCATGATTGGAGGAACTCCCTGGTCAGCCTCAGTAAGAAGCTGAGATCCCTCATAAAATCCTCCAAAGATAGATATGAAAACAAAATCGCCACTGATTCTAAAGGCAACCACAAAGCATTCTATAGCTAAATCAATCTGCTCTGAGTTACAGCACAATGGCACTAAATATACAAAACCAACTAATATTGCCAACAATCTGGCAGAGAGGTTCAGTGCTAACTTTACTCCCCTCTCACACCCTAAAGGGCCCATCTCTATACTGGAAGAATGCAAAGTTCCTGTAATCACGGCTGCACAGGTAAAAAATACACTCTTCAAAGCCAAGAACACAGCATCCATGGGAGCTGACAACATCCCAGGCTGCATTCTGCATGAACTACAGAATGAACTGGTACCCCACCTAAGCACCATGTTCACTCATAGCCTCACCTCAGGCTTTGTGCCCACCCTGCAAAGGGGGAGCCACCACAGACCCCGGGAACTACCGCCCCATTAGCCTAATGAGCCTGGTCTGCAAGGCCATGGAACATAACATCATGGAACTTATAAACAAAGACATTGGTAATCTCCAAACTCTGGACCCCACCCAGTTCAGGTTTGTAAAAGGCAGATCATGTCTCCTAAACCTGATAGACTTCTTTGAAGCAGTCACCAAAGCCGTAGATGAGGGTAAGGTGATTCATACAGCCTATCTAGATCTCGCCAAGGCTTTTGACACCATAACCCAATCTGGAATTATAGATAAACTCACTAAACTAGGTATAAGTCTCTATG
>NC_056729.1:632519778-632557278 GCF_019279795.1 Protopterus annectens | reverse complement strand
TAGTTCGGCATTTTACTGTTTGTCCCAAATCTGCACTGTGTGTGTGTGTGTGTGTGTGTGTGTGTGTGTGTGTGTGTGTGTGTGTGTGTGTGTGTGTGTGTGTGTGTGTGTGCGTGTGTGTGCGTGTGTGCGCGCGCGTGTGTGTGTGTGTGTGTGTGTGTGTGTGTGTGTGTGTGTGTGTGTGTGTGTGTGTGAGCATGTGTGTGAGTGTGTACTATGTAACTTGACTATGAATACTGGTTGTAATATTTGTACATGATGCAGTCAAAGAGAAGGCTATTAAAATGTATGTATGTATGTATGCGCTATATAGGATAGTGTTGGATTTTTACATTGTTTCATTGTTTTCTGGCTAGAATTAAATGATATATCTTACTTCTATATATGCAGCTAGATTCTAATATCTAAAGTCAATATACATCTGCATTACTTAAATAAAACATAATGTTGGGAAAATATGGGTAACATCACAGCTTGCAGTGCTCTGTCAGTCCTGGTAATGCTATTGATTTCTATTACACCTTTGGTTTTAAATGATTCATTAACTGAGATTTTGTCTGAATTCTTTTTGCAACCAAAAACACCTGTTGCAAGTAGAATTCAAATGCTTCTCTTCCATGGGGACTTGGCCCCATGCAATCCTTTAACAAGGGTGTTCACCAGCTGAAACTCTTTTGCATGATGAACTCCAGGTGAACTACATCTTAGGAAAAAAATAATTCCTTCTGCAGTGACTACTATCTGTTAGAATGTGATTTTTGAATATGTTTACATTTTCATACAGTTGCATGATTGCACAACTGGATGATATGGTATTCATATTGTATATCACCACTTGAAATACTGAGCATTTCATGAAGTCACTTATAAAAGTATGCACAGGTTGCATTTGATTGGGTATGGTACAAGAAGAGAGGACTGCTATCTGAAATGACACTTCTGAAAAATATACTGTCCAAAACAGCATTTGCACAAAGCTGTTGCACTTCTGAGTTTTGTTAGAGTGACTTCTCCCGTACCCTTTGTGCAGGTGATCTTACCTGTTGCTCTCTCTTATAGAACATTCTTAACTCTGAGTTGCTGCAACTTGAAGATAAGAGGATTTCCTCTTTGCATAGCAAACCAGATTCTAATATGTGTGTTGGTCATACCTTGTCCATTGAATAGCTGCTTTTCAAACGTGTATCATTCTCCCAGGAGACCCCTGTATTCAGTGAGCTTAGCTACTAGTCAGACGAGTACATATTTAATCCTCTAGGGTATTTTCTTCAGTCCACATAATATTATTTAATATTATAAATATTACCTGTTTTTCAGTATTTAAGAGGTTCTATAAATAAGGAAAATGCAGACTGCTCTGAAAGATCCTTCCCTTCCTGCCAGTTTAGCAGGGAGGATCAACTATGAGCTATTGTGAAACTCTTTGCAGTAATCATGGGTATGATTCCTTCATTCTTCATTGTCTTTCCGTGCATGCCACAAGGATGCTACAAAAAATACACCTGTAGCCAATAAGTATATCTCAAGAACAAATAACAAATGTGCATATAGGTGAGCGGTGTATAAACTTGTAGATTTTTTTATCTCCACCTCCCCCTTTCATGCTAGCCATCTGGTCATTCATCACATCAGATCAGTCTGTTTGTTCCCTTCAGGGTGAGAATCATGACATGATGGGCATACAGGCAGCCATCAAGGGGCTTTTGCTATTCAGCCCTAATATCCCCCGGTGTGCCATATAAGTGCTAAGAGCAGAGGCATGTAACAAGTGAAGGTTGGAGTAATCATTCACTTTAGCAACTGAAGTAGCCCTCAACAACCCTGCACCCACTAAGTCCTGTGAATGTATTGGGGATTAATTAGAGACTTATGAACCCAAAAATATGACTCTCAAGCTCCACCTTGCAGGGATATGTGAAAAGGTATGACTTCTTCACTCCTGTCTTTATCCTAGTTGGCACTTCCAATACTTGCAATCTTATCTGAGCTTGATTTGACGGAATACTAGTTAGGGCACCATCTATCTACATCATGGGGAAATAAAGTCATTTCCTGCATCTTCATGATAACAGAGACTGATATTCGGATTCCAAAGTATAATTATAGTGGATCGCTACCTTATGCATGTGATGATCAAGCAAACAAAAATGATTTGATAAGAAGATCACATCAGATCATTTAAGCCATCATGTGCACCTTTACCACTGCACACAGTTGCAAAACAACCAGTGTAAATGCAATGCCTGTCTCATGGTCAAGTACAGACTGGAGGAGCTCACATCAAATATTTGGCATGCCAAACTCTGTGTCACTATGCATGACCCTGTGGTCTGGCACCTTCAATTGTAAAGGAATAAAATCAGTATAAAAAATCAAGCTCTATCTTCTATTTACTCAAAGTCCCAGTGCTCTGTGGAAGAATATAGCAAGTAACTTGGATTAGTCTTAATTGTCCACTATACCTCCTGCTATCAAAATATTTTTTTCTTTGTTTTCTTTTCTCTTCATTTCTTTTCTTCTCTGTTTCTTTCTACTTCTCTTTTTGTTTATCTTTATGCACAGTTCCATCTGGATCCCTACCATTTACTGTTCTTTCCCAGCAAATTTGCCACTTTACCACATTGTCTCTATCTACAGGCACATATGTATCTTCTCTCATTGTTACAGTTTAGTCACCTGATTCCAGCTATGAATTGCCTTATACCCCATTTTGTTGTTTTTCAGTTTATAAATAGCGTACATTATGTGATTCATTGACAATGTACAGTATATTATCTGACTACATTATAAGGCAATTTTATAGTATAAAAAGGTCAGTTTAACATTATTATTTCACTCTTCCAGTCTCCTGGTTGGATTTCTTGCATGCTTCTCCTCCATCTTGTTGTTGTATCTTTCAGCTTTTCCCGGTTAGGGGTCGCCACAGCGGAACTCCAATCCGCTAATGATTGGCAGTAGATTTTTACGTACCGAGTTGCCAGCCCTGATGCACAACCTTCAACAAAGGTATGCCCATTCACCCATGTCTCCACACAGAAGACGCTTTAGCTGAGAATTGAACAGGACAACGTCTTACTGTGAGCCGACAATGCTACCGCAGCACCACCACCGCAGTCTCATGCTTCTCCTCCATCTGTGAAGGTATTTTGAGTCTTGTAGCACTGAGACAACATTACCTTCACCTGAGAGGTTAGCTTTGCCACCTCCCAGCAAGAGGATCTCTGGTTCGATCCTTGTCTGGGGTGCCTTCTGTGCAGAGTCTGCATGTCCTCCCTGTGGTCATGTGGGTTTCCTCTTAGTGTTCCAGTTTCCTCCCACATCCCAAAGACATGCTGTAGGTGGATTGGATACTCTAAATTGGCCCTAGGCATGAGTTTGTGTGTGTGTGTCTTCCGTGGAAGGTTGGGTGCTGGGATAGTAATTCAACACAGTACAACTTCACTGTCAATCATGAGCAGACAGGTGATCTGATGTGGCAACCCCTAACCAGGAAAAGCCAAAAGAAAAAGACACAGTGTTGACCTAGTTAGTCATACTAAGCCAATGAATACTTCTCAACTCTCCAAATTTTAGAAGAATATCCATATTTTTGCCTCATAATTTTGGTCAGTTTCTCATAAAATTTGTGTTTTTTTTCTGGCAAAATCAGAGGACTGATGTCACTAAGTAATGATATACATTTGATTTTCAGATTTCATATCCTTCAGTAAACGCATGTTAACACAATTCCAATTGTTCTAGTGACTTTTTAAGTTTGTAAGCGCAATATCTAAAATCTGTCCATATTGTCTCCCAATATTTGTTTATATTTCCAGACTTTTTGCACTAAGAGGTTGAGAGGTATGGACCAATGCCCTCTTTTCAGGTGAGACCCTAGTTGGCATTCATACTGAGTAGTGAAATGTAACTATTATACTGGGGAATGTCCACTACTCTTTTTTAATAAGTGCTGGGGGATATTATATGTTCACTTGAGCTACCACCAACTCAGGTGGATGGGGCTTCTGTTTAACATCTCGTCCCAAAGAAAGAAAGTGACAGTTAACCAAATTATACCTGAAGATTCATTCTTAATGCTATAAAAGAGAATTCCCATACTACTTACACATGATGTAGCAATGCTTATTAAAAGGGTCCACTACAATCTCTACCCATCTATTGTTGATTAGCTGTCTGTGTACTGAAAGTAACTAAGTTATTAAGCAGAAGCTACACTGAATCCATACCTATATAAAACATCTTTCAGAACCCCAAAATATGTACTTATTTTTGCATTTACCTTCTTACTAAAAGACTGTCCTATTGCTTTAAGAAGTTGCTTTATGCATTCTGTTTGGCAACAGAACTGTAATATTGCTAACAAAGTGTGACCTAATTTTCAAGTACCTTGTCATATGTGAGGTGGTATGATACATACTGAGGTGATAAGAGTAAACAGGAAATAGGAGGTCTCTTTCATGTGTATGTACATTACTGCTTTATTAATGTATGCATATTTGTGGCCTTGAGTTGTTACTGGTATTAATGGTTGTGTAAATGTCTTTGTACAAAGTACAGATGCAGAGTGAAAGATTATGTCTAAGATATGATTTTATCCAGCCTATCCAGCCCTCCTACTTCTGTCAGACATGATGGATACTTCCACTGCTTTAAGCAAGTTGGCCAGTTTATTCCATTAGGGCTGAGAGACGAGCATCCTGGATAAGAATAAAGTCCTATGATCCATTTGCTCCTGTATGGAGAGCTTAATCAGCCCATATTTGACCGAGGATAATCTTGCATGAGTAATGAAGAAATCCACATTCTGTTTGAGATTTTGAACCGTGTAGTGGTTCCCTTGAGCTCCACTGTATTACGCCTACTGAAGAAAGCATGTATCCACATTCAGACTTCGCATCAGGACACTTTTGATTAGATGCAGTGTGCACTCTGTAGGTCTATGCTCCATGGGTGCAGCACCTAGTTCTGCTGCTATTTGTTACCCAAATGGGAAGCCAGTTCCACTACCCACCCTCTAGAATGGACAAGTCAACAGGGGCAAGTCACTCCTGTCTTCCCACTGCACAACTTTTGCAGCACCCAAACTGATAATTAAACTTTTGTTTCTCAGTAGTACTGAGGTCTTCATCTATCTACACCACAGAGCTGACATCCTATAATATTATGCATAAGAAACATCTGAAGCACAGAGGATAAAAAAATTATATATTTTTTAAATATTCAGTGCTCTGAGTAAAATCATTAGGCCAAAAACTATGACTGTTTATCAATACATAACTATAAACACAAGAAAAACCTCCTTCATGATTTTGATACAGGCAAGAGGGTAGCAAAATTATTGTAATTATTTTGCCTGTGGCTATCCCCAACTGACAAGATCAAAGGTGTAAATAATTAGATGGCTGGCTTTACCTGAGACTGTGACTTAGAAAGGACAGTAGACAACGCTCTGCATCAGCTGAAAATAATACATCAGTTTCTCACATTAATCTTTCAGGAGGCCAACAGCACAGCAGGAATTAATTTGCTAGTGTCAAAAGTTGAATATTCAATAACAGTTGTGGAGCTGACTCCATTTAGTAACACAAACCTATTGCAAACAAGCCTGAATAAAATGTATAGATTTCTGTCACTCTTTCAAGTCACAGACCATCGCTGTGTCTCCCTCCTGAAGGCACACTAGCTCTGTTATAATTTAAAACTTGAAATTCGGACTCCTTTACCTAGACTACTGCACAGGATAGCTCATAAATCAAGAAGGGGATCATCTGATTATCTTCAAAGATGCAGAATCAAGATGCATTAGCTATTATACTTGATTAAACCAGAAAACAGGCATTTGTTGAGTCTTCCAAAAAGCTGTAACTGCTACTCGGGACATGTTGTTGATTCATATTAGGAACTGATAAATCTTATGGGAATTTAGGGCCAACCTACTGGAACATGAAACAGCTGAATACAAAGTTATTTGGCTCAGATACAGTGGGTCACTGCCCTATACAGAATACCCTTATATCAGAATGGTACTTCTTTGTATTCATGTGGCTGATGTCACATGACTGCATGAATTTTGACAATGACAGTTTTGCCAATGTAAGTGTTCATGTTGTTGTGACCTTACTTTTCATCACTGCATACATGTATATTAAACTCCATATGAATGCTCCATAAGAATCGTTCTATTTATGTTTACGTTTTCTGACATTATGTGATATGTGTCCACTGCTGGGATGTGGATGAAAATTGATCTCAACTTTGCAGTTATTGTATACATTCTGCTTTATCCTCCTTGTCCAAATTGTGGTTGGAAATAATTGTTGAACCATTATTAATTTCAATAACAGTTATTTTAGAAAATGTGTGTAGAAAAGCAAAACAGAACAAGGTCAGTACCAAAAATCTACAAAGGATAATGATAAAAGAGTTTGGGACAGATTAAAGCATGCATTATGTTTGTCTTCCACCTGAATCTCATTAGCTTAGAAATAAACATATAACAATAACATTCATGAGCGACATTACAAATGGCTTAGAGACAAGATAACATTGAAATAAGATAAATGGCTAAAAACTTTAGTATGAATGCGAATGCAGCTATATAACCAATGTAAGAACTGACAATTCTTGTGGTGGGGGGCATCATCTAATGGAGGGCAGAGAAGGGAGTTCAAGCTGCAGTGACTATCACAAGAATGTGCTGTGGCTGATGTGACCCATTCTTAGACTTCCTACTGCACTAAATGCATAATATTGCATAATTACTAAGGTCATGCACAGTTGTTTCTGGGTATATTCATTCTGAACTGCATTTGTCAATAATTAAAGTAGATACAGATGAGTAAATGATCATGAGGCAATCAAAAGTGCAATGTTACATATTGTGTAAACAAGCATTTTATCAATGTGTCTTTTATACCAGAGGGCTGGATGGGAATCTACATGTGTGTGGAAGGCTTTTATAAAATGGATTGAAGTACAGTAGACTTAACTTCAATGGTTTGGGCTTGACAAAAGGTGTTGTGCACATTAATTTGTCTTCCAGGGACTGAAATGTGCTGGGTGGTAGGGGTAATGAAACTCAGAGATGAGCATTTGAAAATGAAGTCCAAGATGGGAAATGAGTGGGAACTCATCAGCTAATATCTTGTTCCTGAAAATGAAATGTATAAAGGTTGCATCCTCAGTATCAGTTAAATGAACAACACAAAAAGCTATGAATATAGTATTTATTTGTGTGTGTGTGTGTGTGTGTGTGTGTGTCTCTATCCTTAGAGGTCATTGTCCCTGACATTTTCCAAATATAACTTATGTTTTGAACATTTGTAAGGGGAAAAAGTACTTATCCTGCAGCCATTTTCACTATATGGCTACTGCTGCACTTCTGACTGGAATATGAAAAACAGGAAAGAGAGAATATCACAAAAAAAAGGAGGCAGACAGGAAGAGATATTTTTCCAGTTGCAGAAAAATATGAGCACACTAAAGCTGATATTCATAGTCACTTGTGCAATTAAGGTAGGGGTATTCCTAATGTTTATGAATGAGTGTAGCAAAGGCGAGATTCATAGAGGCCATTTACACTAATGTGAAAGGCCTTAAAATAATGAGATACAAATGAGAAACGTTGTAAAATGTAGCATGCTAATGAGGTGGTTTTGCAATTCATAGTCCAATATCCCTGTGGTAAAGACATCATATTAAGTGTGGGGCCTTCATCTTTGATGTTGGACTTACAGTCTCCATCCTTATGTGTCCAAGTATGCACAAGCACTAGCAACCCCTTCATTTGTTTGTAGTAAGTATACCTGAGCACTAAAATTACACAATAAATGGGTGATGCAATGATGCAGCAGTTAATGTTGTTCATAGGTTCATAGGTTCATACTAGGCTATCTGCCCTGGGGCAATTATAAGCCTAGCCCGATTCTGTATGGCTTACGCCACCCCTTGATTTGAGTATACTGTGCCCTTTTTAAGGTTTAGTTTACTGTGCCTCTGTCTAATAGTGACACGGGAGTAATCCCTGGGACAAACCTACGATCCCCCATCCACCTATCGAGAGTCTTCTTGAAGAGATTCAGTGAGGTGCTCTGCCTCACATGAACTGGAATTCTATTCCAGAGCGAAGGGAGCCTCTGGGTTATGAACCTGTCCCTCCAGCAAGTTCTATTTATTTCTGTGCTGAGGTTCAAGTCCCTCGAGCCTGTGGCTCTAAGGGATTTAGATTTACTGAGGTGGAGCTTGTCCATTAATTCTGGATTTGACATAGCTTTGTATGTCAGGCATAGATCGCCTCGAAGTAGGCGGTATGCAACTGAGTAGAGCTGGAGTTTTTTTAACCGAGCAGCATATGGCATCTGTTTGAGACCCCTGATCCTCTTGGTGAGATACTTTTGGGGTCTTTCTAATTGCTGCAGGTGTCGGGTAAGATACATCCCTAAAGGGGCATTGTATTCTATGATGGGCCTGATGAGGGATGAATAAAGGGGCACGATTACCTCTTTTGATCTAGATGTGAAACCCTTCGTGATGAGGTGGGCTATGTAGAAGGTCTTTCTACCCACTTTGGCAATGTGGTTTTCAAAGGAGAGATTGCTATCAACTTGGGTCCCCAGGTCCCTAATAACTTTCTCTGTACTTAATGGGTTTCCGCCTATGTGGTAATTTGTGGGCACATTGTTTTGCCAAAGGGTATGACTATACATTTTTTGGCATTTAGCTTTAAACCATGGCGCTGGCACCAGTTATCTGTCTCTGTGAGACCTTTTGAAGGATGTTTGTGTCAGCTGGAGAGTTGATTATGGCGCCCAGTTTGCAGTCGTCTGCGAACTTGGTGAGCCATAGTCCTCCCACGTTTGCCTGTACCTCGGAAAAGTATATACCGAACAAGAGTGGTCCCAGGACAGAACCCTGTGGGACGCCACTTGTGACCGGTTTCGAGTCTGACATGGCTCCAGCAACTCTCACTCTGTGGGTTCTGTCTTTGAGCCAGTTTGCAACCCATCTTGTAACATAGGGGTTTATATTTAAGCTGGATAGCTTATCTATGATGCCCGAGTGGGGTATTGTGTCAAATGCCTTTGCAAGGTCCAGATAGGCTGTGTGGACTACCTTCCCTTCATCTATGGCTTTGGTGACTGTTTCGAAGAAGTCAACCAGGTTCAAAAGGCAGGATCTGCCCTTGACAAAGCCGAACTGGGTAGGATCTAGTGTCTGTAGGTCCCCACTGTCTTTGTTTATGAGCTCCATGATGATCATCTCCATAGCCTTGCAGACTAAGCTAGTCAGGCTTATGGGGCGATAGTTTCCAGGGTCTGTAGAGGCTCCACCTCTTGCCTCACAGCAAGAGGTTCTCAGTTTCTGTTCTTGGCTGGGGGTGCATTCAGTGTGGAGTTTGCATGTTCTCCCTGCGTTCAGGTGGGTTTCATCCAGGTACTACGGTTTCCTCCATCATTCTAACAACATGCGTCTGGAGTGTTTCTCCCTGGGCCTTTACTGAAAATAGGCTCTGTCCTAGTCAGACTTTCCTGGTCAACAGATGTTAAATAAATTATTTTGCCCAACATTCACTTCAGAAAGTCTGGCCATGTATAAACAATCACTTCCTGACACGAACATTAATTATTTCTCCTAGTGACGCATTCAGTAAAATTTTCTAGTATGCATAAGCACTGAAATGAAGCATTCACCCAAGCATCCCCTTCAGTAACATGCTTTAGTATGCACAAGTACTAAAATGAAACATTTACTTGAGCGACTCCTTTAGTAAAAATGTCCGGGTATGCAGATGCATCAACTAAGCTCTTCTCACATGTTTGTATTCTCCCTGAAAACTGCTGTCTTCTGGCATAAATTCAGGGCTATTTTCACACTTTGTACATGAATGAGTTCATTATAGATTCATGTCTATGAACTGAGCTCATGCACAATGAGCATGCATATAAAGCCCCTTAACAACGGAGTATTTGTCTCCCTGTTGCTCATGCATTAATCAAGTTATGCTCTTGCGATAAGAGGGGGCATGTTCACAAAAAGTTCTTTGCATTTCTGTTGTCATCCTGAAAGTCTGGGATTTTTATAACCATGTATCATCAATCCTTACAGATCACCGCTACCACAATGTGAAGCTCTGCACTATAAATACTGTCCTAAGAGTTACCATACTCTCTAATGGTCACTGCAGTAGATAATGTCAGTATAACTATAAACATGTTTCATGACAAATGCTTCTACACACTTATGTCAATCCCTGTGTGTATAACTAGCATGTATGCCTTTTACCTCTCAGTACTGTAGAATTGATGAGTCATGATAAACATACGAAAGCATTTAATTTGCTGAAAAATAAAAATGTTTCATATACATTGAAATCTGAACATGCACCACTCAGCATAGCCAAGAAGGAACAGTGCATGTATAAAGTGATGCCGGTATGAATGCCTTTTTTTTTTTACTTCGACTTGGCTATCTGCCGCATCTTTGCCTATGCACGTATGTACCATACATGAACCTACCAGAGGGGTTGTTGTACTACGCAAAACCTCCAGTAAAAAACTGAAATGGTGTTGGGCTGGAAAAGCCAGAGAAAAACAGGATTCCAATAAATAAATAAATAAATAAATTATTACAAATGTTTAGCTCTTTTGCCCAATTTTCAGGACTTCATTAACAACATTTTAAATTTAAAAAAGCACTTATATAAACTAAGAACATCACAGGACTCTGGTTTCCAAACTAGATATTGAAAGTAACAGTTCTGAAAATTCACTAAAAATAATTTATCCTAAATACTCCATCGAACATGCAAAAAACAAATTCAGTCCAAAAAAAAGTGTTGTTGTTGTGTCTTTTCTGCTTTTCCCAGTTAGGGGTCGCCACAGCAGAACTCCGGTCTGCTAACGATTGGCAGTAGATTTTTACGTGCCGAGTTGCCAGCTCTGACGCACAACCTTCAACGAAGGTACACCCATTCATACATGTTTCCACACAGAAGGCGCTCAGTCCAAAAAAGCGTAATATAAATAAAAATAAAAGTAATAAAATACATTTATATATATATATATATATTTATATACATGGGTTCTATACACTAGATCGAATTTCCACTAATTTGAAATAGTGCATGTAATGCTCACTGCAGCGAAAGTGCACTTAATCGAAAGTGCACTTATGCGAAGTTCAGTACAACGAATGGGTGTTGTACTGAACTTCCATGCAGTACTCACGTACCTTAGGGTTAGGGCATGGGTCATAGTAAGGGGATAGCCCATAGGGCTATCCCCTTACCATGACCCATGCCCTACCCTAAGGTCCATGACGAATGCAGCGCAGTGAAGGACATAGCAATGTCCTCCACTATGGTACGATAGTCACGAACCTTAGGGTTAGGGCATGGGTTAGGGTAAGGGGAGAGCTTTACTAACTATCCCCTTACCCTAACTCGTGCCCTAACCCTAAGGTCCGTGACTATCACACCATAGTGGAGGACATAGTTTGTTTTTTATGTCCTCCACTGTGCTGCTGTGTTTTCGGTGAAGTGTACTTATGCAAAAGTTTACTTTCATTAAAGTGAACTTTCGCAGAAGTGAGGCTTCCTATTACAAGTTCGAAGTAGTGAACTTTCGTTCTTGTAATAGGAATCCATGTATATATATCTATATATATATCTATATATATATATATATATATTTATATATATATATATATATATATATATATATATATATATATATATATATATTTATATATATATATATATATATATATATATATATATATATATATATATATATATATATATATATATATATATATATATATATATATATATATATATATATATATTCAATTCACTTTTGTGCATTTTAAACTGTAGCTGCCAGTGTTATTATAAATATCTAATACACTATGGTGACAGCAGTGAAAAGGAATCTAAGTACTTAGTGTGGGACTAGAGTAGCACAGCCTTCTTCACTTCCAACACTAATGGCATGTGTGCTATCTGTTAAGATACTGACACTACTCTTGAAAGAAGAGATATTATTTTTGTCTTGTCTTTTACAAACTTTGTCTGCTATTAAATGATTTATTTGACTAGATTATTTTCAGTTATAAATTAAGAGTATTGTAATAGGATATGTTTTAATCCATATATGTGCTTTAGTCGGTTTTGATATTTGTTATGATAACATAGCATTGTTATAGTGTATTTTGTACACTGTTTTTATAAGTTATACTTTTGTTTGAGCAGTGCTTGTTGAACATGCTGAGAGCCCAGTTTGTACAAGTGCACATGTGCTAGTGACTCCTGACACACTTGCTTTCAGCCACTTAGTGCCCTCATTCCCACTGACCCGATCCTAGTGAATTACCTAGCCCTCCCACCAGCCAACCCTACTGATCTATATAGCCGTATCAGAACCCTAATTCTATCCTTAAACCCTTCCCCCACAGTTCTCATTCATTACCATAGCACTCCTGTCCCTAAACATAAAGTCTCCAGTTGCTCTCTAACTTTAAAATTCTGCTGCTCCCTCTAGCTTACCATTAACTCCCCTCATGCTTTCTAAACCTAAAGTTCTCAATCACAACCTAACCTTAAAAGTCTACTCCTGCTACCTAAACATAAAACTGTATTCCCACTCTGTAAACTTAAGGTCCCTAATTGCTCCCTAACCCTAAACTTCCCTCCCTAAACGTAAAGCCTTCCCTCCCCAAACCTAAACCACATTCCCAATCACTACCTGGCACCCTATCCTGCACTCCTATCCTTCTTACTCTTTCCCCATGGCTGCTCTGCTAATCTTGCCTGAACTTGAGCTGCCACAGCTCATGTGAACACGTAGTCACATTCACATGTGAACAGCCAGCATTGTGAGCTACAGGATGTGACTCCCCCTGGCTGCAAGATAGAGGTATTCAAGTGCCTAGGACTCTGCTGCTTGTAGAAGACCCAATAGCCTACTGTGTATGGTGTTATGTTGCTTTTTGCTATGTTGTTTTCCTAGGATTGTTACTTTTTGCATCTGTTATTATTGGCATGTCTTGATTGTTCTGACTGTTGGTTATATTAGTAATAAAGTTGATTTGATTTGTTGTGGAGTCAATGGCTTAGGTTAATTTTATACATAAGAAATATTTAGAGTGCTATTTACAGCCTTTACCATTATTTTTTATTTGCATTTTTGGGTTACTATTAGAACGACGAAAACGCATTTTGTCAAATGTCTTTTCTTCAACACATATAAAGAGAACAGGCAAAACAGTGAAGCGGCTGTTCAGTGAATTCTTTACCTGGGAAAGAAGTCGCTTGACCACTTCATTGCTTTGCCGTGTTCTGCAGTGTAGTGTGGTCCCTTGTCCGGTATAGCTCCCGAGCGTGAATGTGCAACAGTTACTGATCTTAGGGTTAGAGTGCGGGTTAAGGTAAGTGGATATGTATGAAAGTGTTTACTGGTTTTTTTTCCGTTAGATGTATGGTTGAGTTATGTGTGTATGTGTTTTCAGCTGTTTACTTTTGTTTTGGGTGGGTAGAATTAGGGTTAAGGTAAGTGTGTATGTTTTTTGAACTGTTTACGTAAATGTGCAAGAGTTACTGACCTTAGGGTTAGGGTGCGGGTTAAGGTAAGTGCATATGTTTTAAAATGTTTACTGTTTTCTTTCTGATAGATGTATGGTTGGATTACTTGCATATGTGTATTTAGTTGTTTACTGGTTTTTTTGGGGGGTAGAGTTAGGGTTAAGGTATGCATGTATGTGTTTGGAAGTGTTTAATGTTTTTTTTTTTTTTGGTTGGAATAGCGATTTCTTTCCCTAGGAAAGAAATCACTGTTCTGAGGTTTTGACATTTTCAGTTTTCGCTGAAAATGTGTAGATGAAACATCGTTCGCTGTTTTCAGCATTGAATGTTTCAGTATAGACCCACATTTTTGCATTCATCAGCAATTATTAGGTTTGATAAACATCCATTAAAATTTCATAATGCATCAGAGTTCACATCACATGAGAGTCACAACATCTCAAAAGGTAATAGCTTGACCAACACACATTCTTCTAAAACTGGCAATCCAGCTTTTCACATTAGAAGCTAATATGGTTCTGATAATATTTTTTTGTTAGGTACAAGTGCCCCCAGACCACCACGTGGGGACCTTTGCCCAGCACATTCTTTTTCAAGGTCACTGAATCTTGGGAAAAGTGCAGTTAGTAACAAACCATGCAGTATCTGACTCAAACCTTTTTCCAAGATGAACAGATATCAGTACACCCACAGCTCACTATCAGTCGAGCAGTCTTACACTACTCCATTCTGAAGCAAGCAATGAAACTTGAGCAAATGCAGACTTGATCTCAAAGATGTTAGAGTAATTTGCATCCACCTTTTTATTTTCCAGCAGAATGTGTGTGTGTGTGTGTGTGTGGGGTGATTTTGATGAATTTCTTTTCAGATTTTATTATTTTTGGTTTTCAAATTTTATGGTGAGTCCCTTTTGTTGCCTTATACTATTATATACAATATTTATTTTTACAATTAAAAAAATGGAGCTCAAGCTCTGTAGAGAACATTAAATCAAAACATAAAAGAAACTCTAAAAAATGAACAATTCTATAGTTAGTAAAGTAAAATTTGGTTGTGTGAAGAACTGCACACATTTTCTATTGGAGTGTTTCATGTTTTTATTTGATCTTTGAGGTACATGCTGTAATTTAGATCTGTTTCTTCAATTAGTACCATTAAATGTGTTCTGTATCAGCTCATACATTGCTGTTTCACTTTTAGTCACATTTCCTTTTGAGTTTAACTTCTTCACCTTCATCTTCGAGTTCTTATTTCCTAAGCAAAATACAGATTCAGATGAGGCAATTGAAATAGCAAAGAAAAATAATTCTGTTTTGCTTCAAGCATAAGTGTTTCAAGTTTAAAAATAATAGTTACATTATGAGAATAAATCTGTATAAAAGACTAATATACATGTCTCTAAAGCTAAAAGTTCACATTTAACACCAAGCAAATGAATGAGTAAATACATACATAAATAAATAACTTCATACATTTTGACAACTGACAATGTTCAAAGTCTAAAGAAGAAACTTCACATCCTTCAAGCCCTCCTAACTGGAGAATGTAGACATCTATGCTGTGACTTAAAGATGGCTTAAAGCTGTACAAAGTAGTGTGGAAGTGCAGTGCTATAGTACCTTCTGCATATTTAAACCAACAACATCACAGACTGGGACCAAAGGTGAAGGTGTCTTAGTCCAACCCAGCACCTAATTTATGGGTGATTTTAACTACAGATTGGAAAATGTACACTGCCTGAAGCACATAGCCACAATTCTTCCTGGACTTTATTAACACAAGCATCCTGGTACAGATAGTGTCCACTCCAACCAGAGGACAAAACATACTGGATCTGGTACTCATCAACATGACAGAGCATTGCACTCATCCACCCCCCCATCTCACGTTCTCACGTCCTCACAAGCGAGGTCAGATCACAAAGCTGCCTCATTTGAAGTAAAAATGAACCCAGAAAAATTTAGCTAAACCAGTAACAGGAAGTATTCAGAGGAAACCTACATCCTATTAAGTGACAGTTACACAGCTACCAATGTAGAATTGTTAACAGGACCCTATACAAACATGAGTAGCTGCATAGAGACTGCCATACCAACTAGAAGTAAACCCAAATCCGATTACGACCAAGACCTTCTAACTTCAAAAGTGCCCTCCACAGTCACCTCTCCTGTATATAGATATGTAACTATTCATCTTCTTCTTCAGCCATTACTTAAATTTTAAGCTACTCTTTCATTCTATGTAAATACTAAAACTTCTTACAATTTTATATACTGCTTTTTTTCAGTCTGTGATTTTATATGTATTACTGCCATGTTGAATTTTTTGTACCTTTTACTTTTTACTTTGGAGCTTTTCTCCCCTGGCCTCCACTGAAAATGGGATAGCTTGGCCCGGTGGACTTTCCTGGTAAACAAATGTCAATAAATAAATAAATAAATAAATAAAATAAATACATCAAGCACTAAAGACAAATTCCTTTGGTCAAATCTTCACCTAAACATGGTATATAATAAAATAAGAAAACGTATGGCAAACAACTCCCGTAAAGATATGTACTCTCTTACTCAACTAAACAAAAAACTAAAATCCAAATTAAGTCCAACAAGGCCAACTATGAGATCAGGATAGACTTGCAGGCTAAGGACAATCAGAAGGCGTTCTTCAGCTTTTTCCATAACCTTAGAGGTAACACACAGAAGTGTGATGACCTGGTGGTGGACAATACTATCTTCACTAATCAGGGTGACATAGCAAATGTACTGACTGATAAATTCATCTCAGTCTTCACCATCCCATTCCCCTCAGCTCCACTAGGTGAAATCCCCACCAACATATTTCCTGAGCTATCAGTATGGACCAAATGCTGGCAGCACTTATTAAAGCCAAAAACACAGCCTCCATGGGTCCTGACAACATTGCCAGTTGCCACTTGAACAGTCTAAAACATGATTTATTAGGACCACTTGATGCCCTTTTCAACTCTAGCCTTGAAGCAGACTGCATTCTATGCAAATGGAGGACTACAACAGTCATAGGTTCATAGGTTCATAGGTTGGAACTAGGCTATTGGCCCTAGGGCCTATGCAAGCATAACCATAACAGTTCCCTGGATATTTCTTCCCACAATATTTACTTCTCTGGACCCCTGTCTAGCAGGGTGACTGACATGATCCCCAAGGTGAATTTCCTATCTCCCATCCAGTCATCAAGATTCCTTTTGAAGAGGGCCAATGAGGCACTCTGCTTGACATGTATGGGCAGTCTATTCCAGATTATGGGGAGTCGCTGGGTCAGGAACCCATCCCTCCAGCATGTTTTGTTCATTGTGATGACAAGGTTTAGATCCCTGGAGCGTGTTGCTCTGAGGGATTGGGATTTCTTTAAGTGGAGCATGTCCATCAGCTCAGGGTTTGACCTGGCCTTGTATGTTAAGCAGAGATTGCCTCTGAGTAGATGATATGCCACAGAGTATAGCTGGAGTTGTTTTAGATGGTCAGCATATGGCATCTGCTTTAGGCCTGTGATTCTTTTAGTGAGGTATTTCTGTGGCCTTTCCAGCCATTGCACATGTCTTGTGAGGTACATACCAAATGGGGCATTATACTTTATAATGGGTCTAATGAGGGATAAGTACAGTGGGACAATGACCTCCTTTTTTCTGGATCAAAAGCCCTTAGTGATGAGGTGTGCCACATAGAAGGATTTCCTGACTGTTGTGGCAATGTGGTTATCGAAAGTGAGACCACTGTCCACCTGTGTCCCTAAGTCTCTCATCACACTTTCGATGTTTAGTGTCCTGCCACCTATGTGGTAATTCATGGGTACATTCTTTTTTTCCAAAGGGGATAACTATACATTTCTTGGCATTAAGCTTGAGCCCATGGCTCTGGCACCAGGCATCTGTTTCTGTAGGGCCCTTTTGTAGAATATCCACATCATTTGGGGATTCAGTAATGGCTCCCAGTTTACAGTCATCTTAGTGTTGGCCTGTACTTCAGAGAAATAGATGCCAGACAAGAGTGGTCCCAAGACTGAACCCTGAGGTACTCCACTTGTCACTTGTCTGGAGCTGGATTTGGAGTCAGCTACGTTTACAGTCTGGGTTCTGTCAGTAAGCCAGTTGGCATCCCATCGAGTGACATAGGGATTTATGCCCAGATGATTAAGTTTATCTATGATTCCAGAGTGGGGGATGGTGTCAAAGGCCTTGGCAAGGTCCAGATAGGCTGTGTGGACCGCCTTACCCTCGTTCACAGCTCTGGAGACTGACTCAAAGAAGTCAATCAGATTCAGGAGACAAGATCGGCCCTTCACAAACCCAAACATTTCCCTCAGTAAGGGAAGACTATCATCTAACCAGGGGAACTACAGACACATCAGCCTAACAAGCCTAATATGCAAAGGCGTGAAATGAGTTATCATGGAATTAATAAACAGAGACATTGCTAACCTACAGACACTGGACCCATCACAATTTGGCTTTATTAAAGGAAAGTCATGCCTACTTAACCTGTTAGATGTCTTTCAAAAGGTCACAAAGAGAATTGATGAGGGTAAAACAGTTCAGACTGCACATCATGACCTAAGGCATTTGATACAATACGCAACTCAGGCATTGTTGACAAGCTCTCTGAGCTAGTCAAAGATCCTTCTATAACTGACTGGATTAGAGTCTGGGTCCCAGACAGGATCCAAGAAGTCAGGATTAATGAGACTACCTCCATCAAGAGACCAGTCACCAGCAGAGTACCCCAGGGCTTCATGCTGGCACACTCCTATATGACATCTACTTTTCAGAAGTCAAGGTTAATGTGCAAGGCCTCTGCCTTACCAAGTTCACAGATAAATATAAATTGGGAGCTATTATAGATTCCCATCAAGATGCCAGCATCTCGCAGGTAGGTTTGACAAAGACAAATGAATGGTGCCAAAACCATGGCCTAAAACGCAATGCCAAAAATGCATTATAATGCCCTTTGGGAAACTGTAAATGCAATTTAATTGTGCCATCAATAAAATGCCCCTGTGAGTCAACCTATTAGTAGAGAATCTGTGAACATATGTAGACAGCAATCTGGCCTTTGACCAACACATAGAACCATTTTCTTATTACCTTAGCTATGTCACCCAACTTATAAGTAAGAGGTCTAAGGCTGCTGAGACGGGATCTTTACCTGGCTTACAGGGCTTTCTCAGATCCAGCTATGATGGATCTGTTCCACATGAGCAAAACAAACAGCACCAGAAGCACTAGATCCTGGGAATCTGAGCTTCCCTTGTGACATAAACAGAATGTGCTGGACATTCATGTATGTGTCCAAAAGGATCCCTGCACTATGGACTAGGCTTCCCATTCAAGCAAAACACAGTTCATCCCTGACTGACCATATCCAAATGCATCCTTGACTGTTGCATGGGAAATAGTAAATTCATCCCCCATCTGACCCCCATGTCCCTTATGAAAAGAGGCCAACAATAAAAAAAAGTATTATCCTAACTAAATCCCCTTACAAAGCTGTAGTTACCTCCATACTAACATGCCCCACCCCGTATAGAGGCCACTGATACTCTGGATCCAAATATCTTGGGGTGCGGGACTAGGCTTGAAAGGGCCCTAGTGGTTGTTAGCCTATTAATAACCTCAGAACCTATAAATTTAAAAGGTTTCATGTTCCACAAAGTGAATAGTCAGTAGACACAGAATTAACAGCTTCAGGTAAATCTCAGAAGAAGAAAAAAAATGTCATCTGAAACTTCCAAAATATATATCTACAAGAACTGGAAACACATAGACAGAGACTGCAATTGTATGACATTAGTTATCCAGTTCAAATTAAAGTAAGTGGCACACTATGTTAAATAGCTTAATACAGTGTATGTCACAGTTTGGGGTGTTTATCTTAATCCTCCAAGCTCCAAGTTATGTGCATGGACATGTCAGCCATCCTGTCAAGGATAACACCAAAATGCAGTCAAGAGACAGAAGCAGTAGCCAGCAGGCTTAGCCAGGGACTAGGCTTGAAAGGGCCCTAGTGGTTGTTAGCCTATTAACAACCTATGAACCTATACATTTAAAAGGTTTCATGTTCCACAAAGTGAATAGTCAGAAGACACAGAATTAACAGCTTCAGGTAAAACTCAGAAGAAGAAAAAAAAAATGGCATCTGGAACTTTCAAAGTATATATCTACAAGAACTGGAAACACATAGACAGGGACTGCAATTGTATAATATTAGTGATCCAGTTCAAATTAAAGTAAGTGGCACACTATGATAAATAGCTTAATAAAGTGGATGTCACAGTTTGGGGTGTTTATCTTAATCCTCCAAACTTCAAGTTATGTGCATGGACATGTTAGCCATCCTGTCAAAGATAACACCAAAATACAGTCAAGAGACAGAAGCAGTAGCCAGCAGAGGTATATCTAAAGGTGACTGAGATGAAGTTCAGTCAGTCAGAGTGCTTTGATATTATATCTTTGGTTACTTTTGGGAGGAGTAACTTGGCTGTGCATTCTATGCAATACTTTTCGGAGCAGTAACTTGACAAGGCATTTTAGGTTATACCGTCTACAATTGCTTAGAAAAACATGCAACTCACAATACTGTAGCAATGAATTTATCTTTCTGGGACACATTGTAGCTGTATAATTGCATGTTAGTCTAATTATTGCATTTGTTTCACCATCTTAAAAAAAGCTACTGTTGTGCTTGTTTGCTTCCTATAGTTGTATTAATTGTTTTGTAACATTTTTTGTCATTCATATTCTTTCTTCTGTAATGCCTATTGTCAATGTTATATAAATATCACAAGGACATTCATATATCACTTGTAATATCTGTTAATGTATTGTTTTACCCTGGTCACCTGGGACATGAATGAAAAGGGTCCTCAGACTACTCTTTCTACCTGGTTAACAAGCCATAAATAAATAAATCAATACATATATACATGAATACATACATACATACAGACAGACATAAAGACATGCATAAAGTCCCCGAGTATCAATTGTCTGAGTTGGTGTAACCATGACATTGGTATAAATACATTTGAAAGGGTGGGGTTGTTGCCTTCCACACTGTGGGATGTAGTGAAGCTTGAAACACTGGAAAGAAAACACTCCCTGTTTAATTTCCCATGCATCTGTGTTTCAGGCATTAGTTTTCAGTGTTTTGATTTGTCTGTTTTCTGACTTTTAAGGTTCTATAGCATGACCACCAAAGTGAAAAGACTCTAAATGCTTGTTCTTCACAGGCTCATTTCCATTAAAACCTTAATAACATAACAGCTTCAAAAAAGAGAATATAATGTCTTCAACTACTGAGTTACAAGATGTCATACAGTCTGAAATTGCATGGACAGTACTATGCAAAGATGTAACATAGTAATAGAGACAAATATCAGTAAAGGGCTCTGAAAAAAGGCAAAATAAATTAGCTAAATGGTGAAATTGACACTGCATTGGGGTGCCACAGGTCAACATTACAGTGGGGGAGAGAGGAACATGCTATGAAAATACTCAAGAGTCTAAGCCAAAGGAAAAAAAAAACTGAAATTATCATAGGCAGCTACCTGCTGCAAACTAATACCAGTCTTCTTTTATTGTCCCGATTCCCTTCAATAAACACATCACACAAAATGAATCTGACGATCATTATCAAACTTCCATAATATAGCTTTGTACACCAAATTTATTAATTACAACTAACCATAATATAGTTGATTCTAAACACAGCATAACATCCTTGTAATGTTAATCAGGGCAGCGTATCTACTCACCCTGCCCAATAAGCAGGATCCATACCTCTGGTCGCTTACTTTACTTATGAAGCAGCGTCCCATCTCACTTCATACACCATTCATTGAATTACCATCCACCAAATAAGCAGCATCCTTACCTCAGCTTGCTTATCTATTCGGCAAGCTTCCTCCAACTGCTCATTTTCCTTTCCCCAGATCCTTGAAATGAACATCCAGAGACCAGGGGGGGAACAGAAGAGGGCAAGCCTATCCCTCTTCTCCACCAACCAGCCTGACCAGGCTGTTCCCCCTCCCTTCTACCCAAAATTGTTCAACCCATTACCTCCCATAAAGGGAAGGGTTAAGCCAAATGTCATTCGTTGTACCCATCATCTGTAAAGAACCTTCAAATCCTGTCATAACCCACCTGAGATACCATCACTGAAACACTCCCTAATGTGACTAAATAAAGTAGGATTACCCATGACCCCACTGTACCACTGGAACATCCACAACAAAAGAATACATACCATTTTAGACCGCTTCCTTCAAAGCACTAATCATTGCTCAACCTGAACGGAATGACCACCTGTAGCCACAACAAAAAAACACCGACTATAACCCTTTGATCTCAAATCGACACCCAGTTAAGGACAACTGGTATCAAGTCTCAAACCTAGAACCCTGTCAACTGTAGCATATCACCTTAGCCTACCAAACTACCCAGTTCTGGATGTGCAGTAACTCAATTACTGTAGATAATAGTCTAACTGCAAAACTTTAATGACCTAACACTAAGTGCCAGAAAACCAACAGCTCTTCACTTAGTTCCTAAAAACTCGCCTATGCCCAGCAATGAAGCACTCTACATGCCCAGCCATAAACACCCCTACTTTACTCATTACCAAATGACAATCCGAACTAGGACCCCAAGCCACCCCACTCAGAACTTCAACCCCCAACTCGCTTCCTCCTAGCAACCGTCCTAGCTAGAATACTCAGACTACTAACGAACCTTAACCACTGTTTGTCCCTGACCTTTCCCCTCGAAGACTCGCTTCCCTTATGTTAGCTATCACTGTAATAATGAATTAAGACCTGACCTATGGTAGCCATATCCTGCAACCAAACTGCCTTTAAACATTCTTGCTCCCATATAAACAATGCACCTAGTTTCTAAAATTACCCCAACACAGCCACCTACCTACCATACTTCCTAAAATCCTACTTACAAAAATTCACCCAAACCACATGTGAAATGATCCTTGTGCTACTCTGTAAAACCTTAATCTGGTATCTGACATTACCACTATTTACTCAAAGGATAAATCTGTCACCCCAGAGATACCACCCATTAGGAACAACTCCAGCATCCTGTCAAACACGTCATTAGCCCTACCCCCCAACTACAGTTTAACAACTGGATGAGTAACTATAATCACTCCAAGAGCTACAAGGCTTTAGCCTAAAAGTTCCTGTGCTCCTGTGAATGCTGTGACTCTACTCCTCCTGTGGGATCCTCACACTCTCCATAAACCATCCCAACCATTTTATCCTGGCCCCCCACTTACCTCTTCCTTACTTGTCCCCCATACCAACGCAATGCTCAGCTCCCATACTTCTTGAACACAGTGCTCTAACATGCCTTCATAAGATGATGACTCAGAGCCTCATTGTGCCCCATTCCAGTGGCAAGAATATCCTTCCTATCAAAAAGCATCACCTCTCGGATCCACTTTTCAGGCCACTGCATGATGCCTTCTGCACGTCAGCAATCTGCAAAGAAAGGAAAACAATAAATTCTATGTGCACACATACCAAGAATTACTTAACATGGAGGCACTGACAAGAAATCCCTGTCGCTCCCATCAAGCATTTGCCAAAACTCTGTACCAAAGTATGGGACCAACCCCCCCCCCCCTTTTTTTAATAAATGTTATGAATCAATCCCCTTGGACAAGAGTGATAGGTGTTACCCACAGAAATAAGAGCATCACCCCAGAGCCAGTAGTCTAAAAACTTCCTATGATCCTAAAATTGTTTGACTCCCCCCAACTACCTGAACCCCATCCACAGTGACATACCATAATGAGCACTAAATAAAATAAATTACATGTAACCTCATCAAGCCCACTGCAGGAACCCAAACTCTTACCTATAGCCAAATGGCTGTTACTCCCTTTACTATTGAATGCAAACACCTAGAAGCAGGGACAACTTTCCAAACTTGATCCAGCATAATGAAACGGTTAGTAAAACAGATATGAAAAAACTCAAATGCCTGTCCTTCTCTGGCTAGCAACATAAGTCCTCTACCAAAATCAAGTTAGAAATCCGCTTACTTCAGCCAGTAACTGTTGCCCACTTGAGCTCCCCATGTGTAACATCCTCGCTTGCCACTGCTTCCATCATCTGTGAAGTCACTGTGTACCGCCACAACTGGTACTCATGACACCACCATCTACAAACAAAAGGACAAAAGTAAATCCTCTAAAATGTAAAGAGAAGGTTCCACCTTATACCCACCTATTCCAAGTTATAGCAGCAGCGTTCCAAAACCCCCATCAGCAAGAGAGAAAAAAGGGACATATAAATCATATAAAATACATAACAGACATTCAAAGACATCTTCAAAGACAGCCTATCTCTACCCCCCCCCCCCCATTATGGCCAAGTTACAGCAGGCATGTGCCCTGAACAGCAGCATCGTGAAAGCCCGCAAAACCACGAGATGTCCTCTGCAAGTACTGCAATTACAGCCCCCGCTATACAAGGGCACGAAACACCAGCCAGTCACCACCAATGTCCCTCCAAGCTGGGTAACACCCCCAACTCACCCCACAGCAACAGCAGCAAATGTCAAAAGACACTATGTGTACCCATCCCTCAACATTACTTCCCAACCCCCCCCCCTTTGACAGTTAACTTTACCTGTGCCTGCATGAGAGCCCAGTCTGCAACATACCAGTCAAGTGTACCTCATTACGAGGAACGTACCTCATTTGGGTTCTTAAAATCTTAATGTTCATCAAAGTTCCACATTGAAAGGGCCAGTGTTAGAAATTTCTAACTGATATCCATGGTAAGTAGAACTGAATCACATCAATTTATTAACAGATCTTAGCCATAAGTAAAACCAGCATATTTTAACTGTCCTAGTTCTAGTTGAAATTGTTAGTCAGCTGTTAGTATGTGCTCCACATTTTGTCCATTTGTTCCACATTATGAGGGCTAGTGTTTACTCATTTTGTTCGGTGAGAGTGAAAATGCTCTCATGTTTTATACCACAATATAAATTAAGTCTTTCTTTTGTTATTTTTCAACCTAAATAACAAATAAATAAGTAAATAAATAATCAAAGAAACAAATAAATATATAAAATGGGCATAGGTCGCCCTGTTGTGGATGAGACTTCTATCTAATTAATCTTATTTGCATAAGTTGTGTGAAACGCCCTCTAGTCAACAGAACTAAAACTGCATATTTCAAACACAGACAGTTCTAGTCTGTAAGGGTGGCCTAATGGTTAAGGTGTTTGCCTTGCAAGCACAAGGTGCACCGTTTGAGTCTCACAAGAGATAATTGGCTAGGCTTAAAATGGCTCTCAAGGGCAGTTAGCTTAGTACTAATCTATGAACCTAAGAAATGTTACAGCATAATAGCTTTACTATACATAATATATGGATAAACTTTTCAACCATAGCAAAATTTGCTTCAAAACCCCCCATACAAATCAATCCAGCAGCATTGGATTGAATACACTTAAGTTTTTTTTAACATCAGGAGATGCCTTAAGTGGACAGCACATGCGTGCCAGCTGTACTGGTACCAGGGAGCACCTCAAAGGCATGAAACAAGCCAATGCACCTCAAACAGGCCAGCACAGCACTGCAAACAACAGGACAGCTCCAGGGAAAGAAAAGAAGAAACTCCACCACCAAACCCCTCTCCCCACCAAATGCCTTAATCACCCAACGATTGTCACAGTGCAGATGGCCATCCACACCAGTCACCACTGCAGTATGCATGCGCAGGGAGTACCCACCAACAAAAAGCCACAGCCCGTGAAAATCCAGTAAGGTTGGCACCTCACCCCCAAACAAACATCCCAGCCACCACAGGCGACCGACAAAACCAACCGCAACTCTGCATTCACAATCAGTACCGACAAAATAAAAAAAAGCTGAAATGCCTATTACTTTTCTCCCAAGACTACCCCACATCCAGGACAAACATTTACAACCATTCGATTATACGAAGAAACACTACAACAATACCTAACCACCAGCCAGACACCATCCACCCTCCAAACACTGTGCCAGCCCAGTCTCCCCTTACCACCGGCATCCCCATTACCGACATGTCTCTTACTGTTCACTCCTGCCAGTCACATACAATCACCAACTCTTGAACATTCCCTTCACCACTGTCATGAGGCACAGGTGACACAGCTATCCAAGAAAGGAAACTATGAAATAAATGCAAGTCTAGCTTCAAAAGACTAGGATGGGACAGTGCAAGCTGCTGGCACATACACGGCAAGATGTCCCAAACTAGTCACCATCCTTGAGAGGTTCTTCTGTTCTGTGGCCAGGAGGATTGCCCCTCAGCAGATCATAAGTGCCAACACCATCCCCATGTGGCCCTACACAAGACAACTTTTATCCCATCACCAAACACACAAAGACACGCCAAGAAAAGAATGACACTACCGGAAGGAATCCCAAGGAAACCAAACAGCACACATGCAAATCCACAGCCAGCGAAAGCCACCACTCCCACGAGAAGGCCAGAGTGGAGCACCCCAACCACCAAACCTCCCCACTCAGGCCATCCTCCCCCTCTTTCCCTTCCCTTCTTTTTCTTTTCTTTACAAGGCGAATGCAACTGCAAGATGCACTCGACAATCAACAAGGGTTGGTGGGAATCTCACCATTCCAAACTACAGAACCGAGACTTGTGAAAGGAACAGACAACACAACCAGCAGTCTGCTTCTGCCTCCATATTCCCTGCCCAGTGCCACCCCAAGAAAACCCACCACTGAACCAACAAAACACAGGCAGCAGCAACAATCCCCTTTCACCCAGAGACCAAGTACAACTTCCTGCAACAGCAGCAAGGCCTATCCCCTGCCCACGAACAGTCCAAAACACCCACAACCCAAATGCACCACTACCAAAGACCAGCAACCACCAACTTTAAGCTGTGCACAAGAAAACCAAAACATACTGCTCTAGCTAGGAACTCCAGGCAACAAGGTCCTGTTAGGAAACAGCAGCCTTCAGCAACAATGAAACACCAAACTGGGCAAACCCTGGTCCCAATGGCTGCCATCTGCACCAATGCCAATCATGCCTATACCCCCAACCAACTCATCATGACTATCCATATATCAAAACTACCTGTACATACATCAAACTCAAACCACCTCCCAAACCAAAGCAGCCCAAGGCCTACCTTTACCACCTCCCCACTGGTACTCATGGACGTAACCTGCAGTAGGAAGTTCACACCAAATTGTGATTGCTTACCTAGCTACACTTGTCTAAACCCCTTAAGCCCCTCTCCATCTGTATCTCATTTCCTCCCAACCATCCCTGCCTCCACTTAACCCTTTCACCTCCCCAACCCACTTAATTTCCACTAATATCAACCTAACCCCTCATGAAGATGTCTCGGGACAATTTAGACTAATACTTATTTCTTTTCGTAAAATTGATTTATAGACTTACTTTTAAAATGTTTAGTTTCCTTAACATTTTATTTTTACTTCACTATATCTGTCTTTCCTATCTTTCTATTGATGAAAAAAGACCACTTGTAATGGGAGAGCTGAAGCAAGCCCTTCTACTTTAAACATGTCATTATTTACTTGGCTAATATTTGCCTAAGTATAGTCTTTCCCTCAAACATGAATAATGCTGAAAAAACGTGATTGGATCCAATTATAACCAATTTATTATATGTTTTCAACATGAATGCCAAAAGGCTCTTGAAGAGAATGTCTGAATCCATGTTGCAAACACATTATAAGGATTATTATCAGTCTGACCTAATCATAAATCTTCCCAGTACATGGAACTTGAAAGATCTTAGAAATTCATAACTAAAAAGAACTGTGGCCTCAAAAATCTTATTCATCAGGTGAGACTGGCAGCCCTTTCTCTGTACTCATTCTCTTACAGACTCTTCCATGGAGATCTTTGCCTATCCTTTTGTGCAATAAAAGCACCAACTCTATTTGATCTCCTATTACTTCATTAAACTATTGGTACATCAACTACTCTGTTAAAGGATCTAAACCTTCATCAGCAGATAAATAAGACATGTTGGGTGATAGATTTATATCCTGACATATCCCTCATGTCTGAAGCAAACTTCCACTACATGTCAAGCAGAGTAGCAATCTTTCACCTGCAAGGTGTATCTAGATAAATGGATAGGCATCCTCAAATTTTCTCCCAGTGTATCTTGTGTCCTTCTTGATGCTGGAGTGACATTTTGAATATTTTTTTTCTTTTAGCTAAACGATGAACAGAACAATGTGGATGAGTTGCAAATACAAAATACTACAATCAAACTCAAGGAATTAACACAATATGTCAAAAAAATGATGCCCCCCCCCCCCCACTTAAGGCTGAGTATACTTCATACTAAGTGCTTTCATCTTTGCAAGACTTCCTCAGAATATAAAGTTTAATTAATTTCCTACTATTTAAATAACCTCACCATCAGGTGACAACACACATTTCCATTAAGTAATTTAACATCTAATTTAATAGTATAAATGTTAAAACCAGATCTTTATAATTAAAAACAAACTTTCATCTACCTGTGATATAAATGGAATTTATTTCTATGAAAAATCAGTTAATACAGTTAACTTTTAAAATTTCCACGAATCAGCTTTAGTGTTCCTCTTAAAGAGATATTACCATTGATTCCAGGAAAAAGGTAGCATTGTCTTTCATTTGCTATTTCATCTCCTTAAAGGTAGCATTGTCTTTCATTTGCTATTTCCTTTCCTTTTCTTCCAAATATGCATCATAATCACCCCCCCACATCAATAATAACAATATCAATGACAAAAACTCAAACTTCTTAAAATCTTTATATATATTAAACTATGTCTAAAAAGAACAATGTATTTATCTTTTTAATATCATAGATACTTTCACTAATTATTTTACTCAGTTTCCCGATAGTCTTGCCTATACAGAAACTTTGTAAGTATTACACAGAGTGATATAAACTATTCCACAAGAAATACAATTAAAATAACCTGCTGAGCTTATACTTTTTCCCCATGGTGCTATTGCTATACATGTTCCTTCCTATATCTAACAACAATAAGAACAGCTACAACATCTATATGTGCATTTTTTTAATAGTTTTATTCTCTTGTCCCTTGTTTCATTCAAAAATACATTTTAAATTCACATTATTCTATACATAAATGTAAGTTCTAAAGCTATCACTTTTACTAATTCCTGGTTATTTTTTTATTATATTCTTTTTTTTTCTAACAATATGATTAATACTACTTTCATCTATACTGTAATCTGTTACTAAAAAATCACAAAATTTGCTTTTTTATTTCTTTACCTATTAACCGAATTTTTTACTAATATGGGTACAAATTCTTGATTACTTTTACTTTCTATGTCCTGCATAATTACTTCCAACCACATATCTTTAAATCCTCTTTCTATAAACATGTCTCAGCAAAAGACTCTTCTTTACCAATATCATCTTTGTAGTAAGCCTAGATAACCTAAGCAATAGTTCCTTAAAATGTTATGTTTATTTTTTTCTGAGTGTATACTGGAATAATGTAAAATGAATTCCTAAAAGTATATTTCTTGTATATTTGTAAAATGAAATGTTTTCTATGTCATCGTTCTTAATATTAATATCTAAAAAAATAATACTCTCTTTTTTTCCGCTACGTAAACTAAACCTTCAAAATCTGATTATGTTATTTAAATATTTCACAAACTCTTTCAATTCATCCCTATCATCTTACCTTTCCACTATATGGAGACAGTCTATAACAATACTGTTCAGGTTAAAATATATCGGCATAAGTTTTCCGGCTACATTAAAAAAAAAAAAGAAGAAGAAGAAAAACTATGCAAAGATTTGCTCACTTAAGACTTATGTTGTTATATCAGAAAGTACAATAAATTCTTTAAAAGTGTGTCCTAATTTGTGGATCTATGTTAAAACAATGAAAAGTGCAAATATCGAAAGCTCAGCTGAACGAAAACGCATATAATCTAAATCGCTATTGTGGGGGGCTGTGCCCCCCACACCCCCCCCTTAAAAATATATTCCAACTCCGAGATCGCACTACAGTGAGGAAAGGGCTAATTTTCTGATCTTCACTCTACTGCGATCTCACAATATCGATGCTGCTTACCTGCGTTTTCGCTCAACCGAGTGTTCGATATTTACACTTTTCGTTGTTTTAACATAGACCCTAATTTGAGTAGGTTACCATTGATCAAGTAAAGTTTCTGTACATGTCAAAGCATTATTCCATAACAGAGAAAATGTGAAAATAGAATGAATATTCTGAAAATAAACAAACTTTTTTTTAATCAAATCAGTGAATGATTTCCTCAAGAACTATGCTGAAAGGTAAAAACATCTATTAACCTGGTAGGTTGTGAACATAACTCTTTCTGTAACAGGATTGATGGCCAATCAAGCTTTCCTGGTAAACAGGTGCCAAATAAAAATTAATAAATAAAAATAATTTAAGTAACAGGAAATAAATAAGGATACTGTTCACGTTTTACAACCCAATAGATTGTTATATTTTATCGACTGTCAGTTATAATTTTGTTTTGAGTTTAATACAGTATTTAATCTGATAAGATCTAAATGTATAAGATGTAGTGCAAAACAGAAGCTACATGATTTTAGCAATGATCCAGTGTCCCTTATTAAGAAGAAAAAAATGAGCTAAACATTTCAATAAAACAGAGGTGACATTTCAGCCACCCAGGAGCGATATGTTTATAACAAAGAAACTTTAATGTAAATGAAGTGCTCTAAGATGTAAGAATATACAAATCCATATGCTTATTCTTATCATATTAACAACAACTCTAGGGCATGTAGGTCTGGAAGGGATTTCAGGTAAAGGAAGGTTATTATTGGAGAGATATTTAGCGTACAATGCATTGATTCATAAAAATATCCATACAAGTGTGCTGATATCATGTTAACTATAATTATATGGAATGTATGTCTGAAATCCATCAAAGACAACAATAGCTCTTTACTGAAGCTAAGCGTCGCTGATACAATATTGTATATAATGCACAGTAATCAGGAGAAAGCAAAAAACTTGGAATTAATTAATACACCTGTTTAAAGGTCTTGACATTTTAAGGCCTCTCAACACTGCCTCTATTATTGATTTTGAGTCCTAAAAGAGTGTGTTATGTTTAATGCAGTACACATGTGAACAGTGGTACAATGTTCCTTGATAGTACTCTTTGCCTGGAATGACTGTACTAGTCTTTTAGCTGGTACATTCTAAAGTATGGTTATAATTTTAACATGGGAATTGATCAAAGAATCTGCTGCTTAGGTTGGGATATGAGCATCCTTTTAAATTCATGGCAAGATTATGATCAAGCTCTTTAAAGGGAGCTAGAAGCTTAACTATGATGGACAGAAATATGCAATAATAATAATGAAAAAAAACAATGTACAGGGCAGCTGTTCATTTGATTTACTATTAAGGGAGTCAAGCTCTGGTGCTGAATATGATTTTTAAGGAATGCAAGTTATTATGAATTTCACTTGTGCTGTTAACCTTTCATTTTATACAGGTTTACTCTTATATTATCTGAAGATGAAGAAGAAGAGATATCTTCCTATTTCAGTATGTCATTAGAATTTGAAGTCTTGATGAAACTAAGTTTGGATGTTTTGAATCTGGCATTACTGTTGGTTATGTAAGGTGAGGTTGAGTGCGCCTAATGCTGTTATAACAATAGATTTACTTCACTTTGGCTCTTAGATATGCACATGCTATAAAAGCAGGCCATAGCACAACTCTAGCTAGCATTACATTGATGAATTTTACCTGGATAGATGTTATCTGCTGTTCCCTAGAGGACTGAACATGAAGTGAAGAAATAATTGTACCTACATCACTCTTCATTATCCTTTAACTTTGTTAACGTTGAATTGTATGACACTGAGATTATCTCTCTGAAATAGCATACCTATGTCAAAGGGAAATTTACTTGTCCTCCTTAAAGATAGTTACAGTTAATATGCTGGAACCATACCTTTAGTTTAGATCAGTTTAGATCACAGTTGTGGGTGTCCGGAAAGATTATGATTTAATATCGATAAGAGCAGAATTTAGAGAACTGGAGGTGTCTTATGGTTATCTCCTGAGATGTGGCCAAACAGAAAAAGGTTTTTAATAATTACTATGTTTAATATAGAGATCCACTCTGCACTTATTGTAACTAATGTCTATCCTCCTAGTATTCTGAAATTGCTCCAGAACAGACAATAATCATCAGCAGGAGGTTTGTGTGCTTGCTCATATCAACCAGCTGAAAAAATGTATGATTTATATATCAAATACCTTCTCTGTCAGCAGGGGGCCAACATTTTCGAGGTCATAAAAGGATGTCAGTACTCAATACCATTCTTTATCAGTTTCCAGAAATGTAGCATTCAATTACAAATGCATATTGTCCTTAACAGCTATTGCTGTAATGCTCATAGTATTATTTCATACATTACAGCAAGAATGGTATATTATAGCAGAACAGCTGTGCTTGAAGCTACTGATATAATTTGAAATTAGATTAATTTTTGAGAATAATATTTACTATGGATTTTTTTTTAAAGTTCCATATTTTAGTGCTTTAATTGGACATCTTACAAATTGAACAGCAGAGCTTAGTGCTTCAGTAGAATTATTATAAATGTTTATAATTTTTATAACATAAATAATCACTGTCAATTTTTTTTTTACCTTTTGTGGTCATTGTTTTTCATCTCGATCTATTGAAGTTTAGACTAACTTCAGTATATATATGTGTGTGTGTGTGTGTGTGTGTGTGTGTGTGTGTGTGTGCGTGCGTGTATAAGACTTACTTCTAAAGCTCGATGTTCCAAAATTTCAAACTTCAAAAGGTCGAGACCAGAAGATCGAAGTTTTGAAACTTTGAAAACTATATCAAAAAGTAAAAACATTTTTTTTTACATTTTTGCAGGGGGGTGGGGGGTAAGTTCCCCCTGGTTCCCCCACACCCCCTGCTAAATGAATATACCAACTCTGAGATCACACTACAGTAAGGAAAAGGGTAAATATACTGTTCTGCCCTGTATGGCGATCTCCATTCAGAACGTTTGAAATTTCAAAACTTCGATTTTATGGTCTTGTTCTTTTGAAGTTTAAAGGTTTATAACTTTGAGCTGCAGAAGAGAACCCATATATGTATGTACACACATATACACACACACACACACACACATACACGCACACATATATATATATATATATATATATATATATATATATATATATATATATATTTTTTTTTTTTTTTCTTTTTAATGAATAATTACCAATGAGCTTGACTGAAAGACAAAACATCAATATTCATGTCTTCATGCCAATAGGTTAGAGTAAAAAAAAAATACCAGCAGTACCTTCATAGTTTCGTAGACTGTTACAAAGGCTAATTACCCAAGGAACCTTTGTAAGCTTAGCCAAGTTTTCCGAAAAGAATAATGAAAAGTGTATTCACCAACAACTTATGCAATACCTACTTAAAAAACAACTTCTTACTCCTACCCAACATGGATTTAGACTAGCCCATAGTACAACAACTGCCATCCTTTCATTCACTAACATCATCAACCTGAACAGGAATTTAGGCAAACTAACGTCAGCCATATTTTTTAGACCTATCAAAAGCATTTGACATGGTAAACCATCCCAAACTTCTTGAGTCCCTGTCAGTCTTTGGACTATCCAGTCACTCACTAGCCTGGTTTCAGAATTACCTACTAGGTAGACAGCAACCAGTCAAGTGGGATATAAAACTATCCACACTGCTTCTATTACAACTGGAGTCCCACAAGGGTCAGTTTTAGGCCCTCTATTATTTTCCATCTTCATTAATGATCTCAATAGCATCACTCAAGATCAGCTGTCATACAATATGCAGACGACTCGACACTAGTCTGCTCAGCCAACAACCCTCTCACACTCCTCTCCATTACCCAAGTCTTCAAAACCACTGAAACTTGGTTTCTCAGTAAAACTCTGTTACTGAACCCCAAAAAAGATCAAATTATTAATTTTTAAACCAAATAAATCCAACTTAGAGGCAGATGCTTTCAATATTATGTCTAGTGATGGTACCATTATCTCCCCAGACTCCCACACAAAACTACTAGGAGTCAACACTGACAACAAACTGAAGTTTGACCTTCACATAAACCAAAGTATCAAAAATATACACAAAAAAACGTGTCTGTTTGTACAAAAATAAAACATACCTAAATCAACAGACTAAAATTACTATGGTTCAAACTCTGCTCCTATCCACACTTCTATATGCTGCTTCCATCTACACCAACCTATCCAAAACAGAAATTACTAAACTAGACACCTGTTACAATCAAATTGCCAGATTTGCCACAAATGCTCTCTACTGTTCCCATCATTGCCACTCACTATTTAAACTAAATTGGCTTGAACTTCCAAATCTCGTTACCTTCCATCAACTAGTCTTCACTCAGAAATTCCTATTATATCCAGAAAAAATACCAGCACTATCTAAATTGGTTAAATTACAAGAAAACCCCAGACAACTATGCTCTAGTGACAAAACATTAATCAAAATAACCAAATCCAAATACTCAGCAGGTGATTCCCTATTTCCTAACTACATAGGTAAAATCTGGAACTCACTGCCCCCTGGTATTACCTCAGCAAAATCAAGCATTAAATTTAAACTACTACTAAAAGAAGACCTTATTATCAAAAGACAATGCCAATGCCTTCCCCCAGATTGACCCTCTATACCTGTTTCCTCAGGTCAGCAAATGCTCTATCAACCTCCTCATAGTAGCTTACTTCATCTACTAGCAGTCCTACTATGCTCTAAACAACTCTCTTCTCCTCTTTGTACTCCCCATTTCTTTCTAACACCACCATACTCAAACACAATATTGGGAATTATATTCCTTGGTAAATTATGCATATTTCCATTTATGATATTACTGGTCAAATAGATATTACTGAGCATACAACTAATGAGTCCTTCTACTACAATTTACAAGCTAAAAATATTTTTTCTCTGTAAACTAAAATGTTATTGTTGTACTTGTTCTCTGTATATGTGAAATGACTTTGTATATTAACAAAATGTGGAGCTTTTCTCCCCGGGCCTCCGCTGAAAATGGACATGCACCCAATCGGATTCTCGCAGTCAACAAATGTAAAATAAAATAAAATAAATAAAAATAAATAAATGTCTTGCATTGAGGGCCAGAAATGTATACGCTACCTCAGACCATAAGAGACATGGGTGCCAGGCCTGGTGTAAATTTCCTATTCCTCATTCACTTCTCAAGGTTGTGCTTAAACTGAGTAATAGATGAACTGAGCTTCACATGGATGGCAAGCCTGTGCCACAGGAGGGGTAGTCTGTGGGACACATATCTGTCTCTCCAGCATATTCAGTTTAAGTTACAGACAAAATTCAGGTCCTCAGACTTTGTATGTGTAGTAATTTTTGACTTACGAACATGTAGGATATTCATAAGTGTTGAGTTTGTGGATCCCTTATAAGCCAGGCATAGATCACCCTTCGGCAGTCTATAGGATATTGAGTAGAGGGAAAGGGCTTTAAGGTACTCTGCATAAGGCAGGTTTGTTACTGTTTGTGTTCTTTTTGTAAGGAAACTTTGAAGTTGCTCTGGTTGCTGCATATAACTGGTCAAGTACATACCAAAGGGAGCATTATACTCTATGATTGGTCTGATAAGGGGAGAGAACAGTGGGATAATGACCTCTTTGGACCTGGATGTCATGCCCTTACATATAAGCTGCACAACATAAAAGGATTTCCTCACCATTGTGGCCACATGGTGGTCAAAGGTCATGTTGTGTACCCAGATCCCTGACCACAGGGTTGATATGAAATCAAGATATTGTTAAGGAAAGGGTTTTTTATAAGGTGACATATAGGGTTGGGTTAAGAGTCAGTGACAGGTTCTGGATTAGTGTTAGCACACATAATGATGTTAAAGACCTCACAGTATTTATTGTAAAGATTAAAGGAAGTTCTCTGGTGCAAAGAATTACTCATATTAAATAAATTGATATCTATAACTATTGCTCTCTATATAAATATAAATATATCTATCTACATCTAATCTATATCTACCTATATATATATATATATATATATATATATATATATATATATATATATATATATATATCTATGGCTTTACTATTAAAATGTCGTTGTTCACTTACCTGGCAATTATATTTTCGAATTATACCCTTCCAAATGCGGTTGCTGATGTATGTTCATAATTGCAACGTCCATTATACTGTACATACCTTCCTGGCGCACATATGATCATCACACAAGGGAATCCAGCATTCTAAGATGACGACAACAGAGATGCGTCATGTTCTTGCCTGATGCTATGATGTAGACACATATAGGAGGCAGAGCTTAACAGCGTGATGCGAGGAAGGGATATTAGCTGAGGTAAGCACATTGTGGGAGTTTACATTCTGGAATATAGTGGCATATTCGAATGTAGTGACAGACAATGTTCAGATACAGTATAGTGGACAGTAAGAAATACCTAGGAAGGGTAAGTATAGCACATAATAATGCTGGAGTTACAGGAGTATTAGAACAGAACATGGCAGTTTTGTTGTAGTACAACTATAGCCTGACACGAAAACTGTACAATTAATTTTAGAGCCATCTACACTAATCTGTATGTGCATTCGGTGAAGTAAGTGTAGCATGCAGTTGAAATACCGAGTGACAATTATATCACCTTTAACATCTGCATTTCAGTATGTGGCTAGATTAGCAGTTGGATCCTACCAGACAGGAATAAAGTTACTGTCATTCTATTGCTGTTATAATTAATACCATGTTTGGATGATATGCCTGCTGTATTTAGCTGAATGTCACCATATAATCTGCCAAATGAGTTAATAGTGCATTAATTTGCAATATTGTTGTAAAATTTCTAATGTGTACTATGTCCTGTTGTGTGAACGCAACTGCATATGTAATATACTACTGAAACTATCTTCATGTAGAAGTGATAGTACTGTTGTCTTGAAGTGTGAGTAGTGGTAGTGAAGTGGTAGAAGGGTTTGGCAATGGTTACATGGTGTATTTGAAGTGCAGCTAGCATGTACCTATGTCAGTGAGTGTTATATAACATGTGAGACTGTTATGCATGTAGTGCTATAAGAGCATGTTGACAGTACAGGGAGGTTGTAGTTATCCTTGTGTAGTGCATACATATGTTAGTAATCTTGAAATTCTGATTAACTTATAGGTGTGCTAAGATAAGATGGCTGAGCAGCATGCTTTGAGTTATACAGGAGTAATTGGCACTAGCTATGGCACGGTAATGTCTCAAAAGGGACGGTCGATACTATGCATAGATGGCTACCAGTACTATCTGGAGAAGAAAACATTAGAAAAGAATTACTGGTGTTGTACAGAGAAATCTAAGCAGAAGTGTAAGGGCCAGCGCATAACTGTAAAAGGGGATAGTGGAGAGAAATTACTGAAAAGTACAGCACATTTCTATGTGCCTGATGTTGTGAGGGTAGAACAGATGAAGGTCCATGAGAAAATTAAACGGAGAGCTGAGCAGATGTTAGAGGACCAATGTAGGATTGTGTCAGAGGTTCTAGCAAGCACGTCCACTGATGTAGTCACTACCATGACCAATACCGATGCACTAAAACAATGTGTCTGTAGTGTGAGGTGTAGGAACAGTACACATCCTAGAGTGGACCTAGCTAGTCTGAAAGATCTCAGTCCAGACACGGTACCTTTGAAGCAGGGCCAGTTCATCATTGAACACAGTGCCTTAAGGAGCCATACCAATGATGTAGTTATTA
>NC_056729.1:632284778-632514778 GCF_019279795.1 Protopterus annectens | reverse complement strand
ACCTCTAATACTGCTTTTTCTTTGAGAATCAGATTGTGCCATTTGGTGAGAGGGTTTCTACTTAGACTATCCATGAAATTCCTTTCACATAACCCAGAGAACACATTTAACAGAATGTTAAGCACAGGTTGTATATACTTCTCTTTTGCAATATGCTTTCAACATTTACTGTGTTCATGTTAACATCTGAATCATTGACACCACTATCCGTTGCATCATGCATTACGACTTTTAAGCTCAGTTTCTTAATGTAGAGTTTTAAGTATAGCACCGTGTCTATAATGCTGGGCCTTTGGAAATTAAGTCCTTTTTTAAGGAGATCAATCGTTCCATTACTGAAATCTTTTTTAGTTAAATTAAACACTGAGAAGGCCAGGAGAGGGGGATCCACTAGTCTTACTGTTGTTTCCTAGGTCTGCCTCGTGGCCCTCCCCCCCTCCCCTGGTTTCCCTGGATAGGATAAAAAAGAATTCCCTTGTATTGTTATGCAAGGGTCATTAGAGGCATTAGTGACTGTTAACATTAACATTTGAGTTAGTGTTCAGGTTTCCTCCTGGCCATGGGTTATGGAAGTCTTGGTTTGGAGGGTGATTGCTTCTCTTGGTTTCATTGGTGCCTTGTGTCTGTTGTTAGTGGGCCTCCAGCATGTTTTCTGTTGGCCGGGAGGGTTCCACACTGTTTGTAGAAGCTTGGCATTGCTCTGCATTGTTTTGGGTCCTCGGAGCTTTTTGGCTTGGTTCATAGGGGCTTGGAGTGCTTTGTACCTAATTTGTGGGTGTCTGGAAGCTTTAAAGTGGCTTGGATTGGCTTTGGGTTGGTCCTGAGCAGGCAAAATGTCATCCACTTTGTTTTTAACCTGGTAGACTTTAAAATTCATGTATTGATTTAAATCTTTAAGAAGTTTTTTTTATTTTTCCTTAGAGACAGGCTTGCTACATGCCTGCTAAGCCTGGGATCCATGCCATCCCAAACGGATTTGGAAGGCAACAAAGTGGGGTGCCTTGTTATTGTATCATACAGTGACCTAAACTCTTTGTTAAGGTAATTGAGTCCAGTTCTGTTGTGATCCAAAAGTACTTTAGGGCTTTGGTGCCTGCATCATTGTAAACTTGGCAAAGAGTTATATAAAGGACTCCCATTGACTGTACCACTTGAGAATTTGTAAGCCCTTAGCACTATAGGGACTATCTCACTGTAAATGCCTTGTGAGAGATAAAAAATATCATACTCTATACTTTTGTACAGCGTAAGGTGTTTTTCAAGTTTGTGGATCAAAAATTTGCACTGACCTGGAAATTCTGTTGCCACGTGGTTGCTGGGAGATAGTATGGCGTCATTCTCAATTGTGGAGAGGTTTAGGCCACAAAAAGGGTTCTCTGCATGTTGGGCCAGTGGTTCTTCTAGGAATCCTGTTTTCTGGGGTTCCTTTGGCAATGTTTTGTAGTAGCTGTAGCTTTTTTCCTCGCTTCTTTGGAGGATTCAGAGGAAAGGAGCCCTTGGCTGTTGAAAATACCTTGAGCTTTGTTCACTGCTTCCCTACTGTCCTCAGGGCTAAGAAGAACTCTATGGGGATGCTGTAGATATAAATATGCTAGTTGCAAACAAAGTATATCTACACTGTCTGCATCATGTCACATTAAATACATAAAAGGGTGAGATTTCAAATTTTGATCAATTTTCCAGATACTGAGTACTGAATGGAAAGAAGTTGATAGCAAAATTACATATTGTCTTTGATCATACAATCACTTTAGATTCACATGAGTAATAACACTCTTACTTTTCATATCTTGGTCCAATGTTTCAACACCACTAAAAGAAAAAGTCTATTATACTGAAGAGGTAGGAATGCTTTTTCTGACTCAATAATTTGTGATAGCTGTTATGGATTCAAAATCTTGAACTACTGTTTTTGTTTTTTTTCATTCAGGACTAGACTGTTTAAGTGCTTTCTGTTACTCCTGTAGCTCTGAATATCACAATATAACATGCTTGACAATTTTTTCAGTGAAATGCCAATAAAATTCAGTATTTTGTACATTTGTACAAGAGTCAGTATCCCAACAACTCTTTAACATAAATAAAGAATAACTGAATAATTATTGAACACTTAGTTAAAACATCGAAATTTCCATTCCTCTCTTGAGGATTTAAGTCAGCTTGATTATATTGTCATAGTCATATGTCAGTTTGGTGGTAACAAATTTCCAGTGACAGAAATATCACTATTATTGATAAATAAATGAAAATATACACACACACACACACACACACACACATATATATATATATATATATATATATATATATATATAGATAGGTATATATATATATATATATATATATATATATATACATATATATATATATATATATAAATACCTACATATATATATCTATATATATATCTATATATATATATATATATAAATACACATGTATAATTGTGTGTGTATATATATATATATATATATATATATATATATATATATATATATATATATATATACGTATAATTGTATGTATATATATATATATATATATATATATATATATATATATTTACTTATCATTGTATATATATATATATATATATATATATATATATATATATATATAGATATCTAGATATACACATATACATATGAAGAACAACTGGGCATTAGTAGACAAGAAAAAGAAAAAATTAAAAGACAAATCTTTTATTTTTTGTTTCTTAGTCTTTACATCATTATTTACATATTATATATTCACATCTCACAAAAAAAATTTCACTCTAGTCATATTTCCAAAGGAAACATTTTATTCTCATTTCTCATCTTGTTATATACTCATAACCCAATAGTACACAACATAGTGCTTAATATATGCCAGAAGTCTAAATCTCAAAATGCACGCACTCGAGGCCCTTCTCAGTATGGAGAACATCGATGTCTGTGCAGTGACAGAAACCTGGTTCAAGGCTCCTGAGAGCACCCCAGCACTATCAGGTTTTACCTCTTATCATGCGTTCCGGCCCCAAAATCCGGACAATACCAAGAAAGGAGGGGGGGTATCCATATTCATCAAGGACACCCACACCTCAAGACTGGTGGCAACGCATGATGCATCGGAGACCATCCAGGTGCAATTAACCATAGGCAAGACTGCTCTGCAAATTGTAGCATGTTACAGGCCACCCTCACAAACTCAGGAACCTCACATGGCCTTCCTGAAAACACTAGAGGGATAAATGTATCACCAAACACCATCATACTAGGTGACTTCAATTACCCTAATATAGACTGGGAACACTACTCAAGCCCAAACACCCTAGCCCAAAAGTTCCTGGAATTCATAAACTCAAATGCCATGGAACAACTAGTCAATATCCCCACAAGAGGAGAAAACATACTTGATCTCATCATCACGAACATGGGAGCACAATGTTCAACACGGAAGTATACCCCTCACTGGTGAGATCAGATCACAAACTAATCTCACTGGAGGTCCTCATCCCACCCCACCTGAAATAAAAAGACCACAGTAAAGAACTTCTCGAAAGCCGACTTCACACTTCTAAAGACTAGTGTGGTCTCCTTTAAGGCCCCGAGCCGGAGGAAAACAGTACTCAAGCCGCTGAATCACTTACAAATGCCTTCTACCAGCACCTGCAGGACTGCATGGATAAGGCAATCCCAAGCAAAACAAAGACTCTTTGTACCAAAGGCAAGCGTCCAGTCTGGTGGACCCCAGCCATAAACAAACTCTACAACAAAAGGAGGAAGCTACTACAAGATAGAGCAAAATCCTTAAAAGGTAAGACACCCTTGATCACTATAAGTAAAAACTAAGAGCTCTCATAAAATCATCCAAAGCAAATTTTGAGAGAAAAATAGCTAAAGACTCAAAAGACAATCATAAGGCCTTTTTAGCTATGTTAGAAACCTGGGAGGAAACTCCCAGATATGCTTAGAACTAGTTCAAAATGATGTGAAGATTACTGATCCTACAGACATTGCCAACATACTGGCTGACAGGTTCAGTGCAAACTTCTCCCCCTCCCCAAAGGAGAGATATCTATACCAAGCGATTGCAGCCCCCAAACATCTCCAACGCCCAAGTGAGAACTGCTCTCTCCAAAGCAAAAACACAGCATCCATGGGACCTGATGGTGTCCCCGGCTGTGTGCTCCACGAACTCAATGAGGAATTAAACCCACAGCTAGGACAGCTGTTTAATCATAGTCTTACCTCTGGATCATTACCCAGGAAGTGGCGCACTGCAACTGTGGTCCCACTTCACAAAGGCGGTGCCTCCACCGACCCTGGAAATTACCGGCCCATTAGCTTGACAAGCCTTATCTGCAAAGCCATGGAGAGGATCATAATGGACCTCATAAATAAAGACATAGGGAATTTGCAGACTTTGGATCCATCCCAGTTTGGCTTTGTCAAAGGCTGATCATGCCTTCTAAACTTGGTTGACTTTTTCGAAACAGTCACCAAAGCCATTGATGAGGGAAAGGCAGTCCATACAGCCTACCTCGATCTGGCGAAAGCCTTCAATACAATACCCCACTCGGGTATCATTGAAAAACTCATCAGCTTAAATGTTAACCCATACATCACAAGATGGGTTGCAAACTGGCTGAGTGACAGAACCCACAGGGTCAGAGTTGCTGGCGCCATGTCAGACTCAAAGCCTGTCACAAGTGGTGTACCACAGGGCTCAGTCCTGGTCCCACTCTTGTTTGGCATCTACTTTTCCGAAGTACAAGCAAACACAGGAGGGTTATGGCTGACAAAGTTTGCAGATGACTGCAAACTGGGCGCCATAGTAGCAAACACATCTGACACATATATCCTTCAGAACGGTCTCACAGAAACGGATAACTGGTGCCAGAGCCATGGCCTAAAGTTAAATGCCAAAAAATGCATAGTCATACCCTTCGGGAAAAACAGGGTTACCCCTAGCTACCAAATAGGTGGCAATCCACTGAGCACAGAAGAAGTTATCAGGGACCTGGGGACCCAGGTTGATAGTAGTCTGTCATTCGACACCCATGTAGCTAAAGTAGTTAGGAAGACCTTCTACATTGCCCACCTTATCATGAAGGGATTCTCATCTAGATCAAGGGAGGTCATAGTCTCCCTATACTCATCACTCATCAGACCAATGATTGAGTACAATGCCCCATTCGGAATGTATCTGACCTGACACTTGCAGCAGCTGGAGAGGCCACAAAAGTTCCTCACCAAAAGGATAAAGGGTCTCAAACATCTGTCCTATGCTGCCCGACTGAAAGAACTCCAGCTCTATTCAGTAAACACGCTTGCTCAGAGGTGACCTTTGCCTAACATACAAGGCCATGTCAAACCCAGATTTGATGAATATGCTTCACCTCAAAAAATCTAGATCCGTCAGAGCCACAAGGGCGGGAGACTTAAACCTCGACACGGCTATTAATAGGACGTACTGGAGGGACAGATTCATCACCCAAAGACTCCCTATGCTGTGGAATAAAATCCCGGTATATGTGAGGCAGAGCACCTCGCTGGCCTTGTTCAAGAGAAATCTTGATCAATGGATGGGAGATCGCAGATATATACCCCAGGGATTACCTCAGTGTCACTGCTCAACAGAGGCACAGCAAAATAATGGGTATAGTTCCCCATACTAAAGGGGTGGCGTAAGCCACAAAACTATGGGCTAGGCTTGTAAATGCCCTCGGGCAGATAGCCTAGTGTGAACCCATGAACCTATATGAAATTAAGACTTTTAAAGAAATGCTTAACTGCTTGTTTATATTTAAAAAAAACTGATGGAACCAACAATGCAGTCTCCTACTTGCCATGTGTTAAGCAGTATATTATAGTAACACAGTGTTTCTGTTTGTTATCAAAAAGTGAAAATCGACGAAAGACAAACCAAACTCTTTCTATAGAATATATCGCACTACACTGTTTGTTACACCATGGTATTATGATAAACATAAAGGTATATAAGCTTTAGTTAATTGCTTTAGTCTACTGATTTGTTATATATTTAGTGAAATGAAAGAATAGCTCTAGAAGTGCCTTTAGGGTTACTGAGGGACTTCTAATTCACCGGTGTATCTGTCGCTTTTGTACTAATTAATATTATATATCTGAGATTTTGCTAAAAATAAATTTATGGGGTTGAAGCTAAAATAACTGATTACATATAAATGTGAATAATTTTTTGTGCCTTTTTTAACTTTTAATGGGCTGTTTGGACAGCCATAGTATGAAGGTGATTTCAGTTAAGCTTCTCACAAGCTCGAGCTATATTTCAAATGTTTAAAATCTTTGCTTACTTCTCTCTCAGATTCCCATCAAGATCACAAGCTAAAATACTTTTTCTTTTTCTTGAATTTCAGGTGGTTTTCCTTGAACTTATAAAATTCTTAAGTTTACATTCTTTTGCAAAAGTGTGAGTGGCACAAAATGAAACTACATGGCTCAGACATGACGTTAGTAGTCAGGTTAAAGGTCAAACTTGAACCATTCATTTTGTTTACTTATTTAAAGTGGTATCTGCATGTTTTTAAGTTAACACGAACCTTTAAAGTATTTGTTAAGTGAACTGGTTATTTTTTAAGCTCATAAGCAAATCATTTCAAAGGTAAGAAGTTAGTAACTCCTGGATAAACTTAAACAAAGTTTAATGTACAGAAGCATAATTAAATGTAAAAATGTATTAATGCTTTAATTAAAAGAACACTGTACAAAGTGTGTGTGTGTATGTGGAAGTGTGCACATGTGGATAACTCTGAGACATCAGGAATCACTTGAAAGAAAACCTATGTATGGAACTGATTTGCTGAATGAGAGATTTTCATGCATCAAGTATAAAATACCAGTTATCACAATATTTTATTTTTTCTGAGGTATGTTGTTCTTGGAGTTACTTTATTTACACATGGATTGGAGATGAGGGGAAGGGGCCCCTGCAAAAAGAAATCTAAGAGAGAATTGAGATCTTTAAGTTTCACTTACCTTCTGTGTTTTTGGTCTTTTTGATTCTTTTTGGCTTGGTGGCACTTAACATTTTGAGAGCTGACATTTCAGCAGGGACTGTCGTGCATGTACATGTTTGTACATGATTGTGTGTGTGTGTTTTTGCATGTGTACATGCATATGCAGTTGTGGAAGCATGTGGGTGGAGTGTGCATTCTACTTTGTGATGGCTAACTCTAGCAATACAATACATCACCATATAGGAAACATTGTCTGAAGATAGTGTGATAGTTTCACATGGTCTGTCTTACTGCTCAAAAAAGTCAATTTACTTTTGCTATTAGTATACTAGATAGATAATTTTAGCATAGTAGAATATTCTGGATCCAGATTTACCGTGCATTTTATAAGTTTTGATGCAAATTAAATGTTATACACTCCATAAGTCAAACAAATTAAGTCAGTGGGTCACATGGAAAAGTAAACAGAATTTATATTGTCTCTGTGATTTTATAAATATTTAAACATTTGGTTATGCCTAGTTGGACTTATTCAGTCAACAAAAATAAATAAATAAATACATTGTTTAAGTAACGATGATTAAGAACAGTTAGCAACAATACTAGGTATGTTTTGATTTAAGCTGAAAATAGGCATACTATATTTAAATTTAATATTAGAAGACTTGAACGTACTGCAATCAGTTGATATCTTATATACACGAGTAGTGAAATGCCTGTTACTCTTGTCCTACATTTCCATAGTAAATTTTTTAGTTTTCTATGGATATATTTTGTGTTGTTTATTTAATTGCAATAAGACAGATTTTTACTTATGTATTATTCAGTTAGATAGCTCTTAATATTAAATGTGCAATAGATTTTGAAAAATACTTCATTTATTTTATAATGCATTTACAGATTTATATATATGTATATATATATATATATATATATATATATATATATATATATATATATATACACACACACACACACACACACACACACACACACACACACACACACACACACACACACACACACACACACACATATAAGAAGAAATAGCAATAGGAAGCCTTCCACTAAAGAGCTGTGTAGTAAAAGCAGTCCAATGAATATAAACTTAAAAATCAACACAGCCACCACAGCCAGGGTGACACAGATGAAATATATACAAGAAACCACTGTCAAAAATCAAATGTGCATAAAACCACTTTAATAGGATAAGCACTTTCCAATCACCAGATCCTTCTTCAGATCCATTCACAAAAAGAAATTTTAAAATAATTTTAAATAATAAAACCAAACCAATCAGTGTGCTGCTTGGGAACAACGCTCCTTCACATCATCAAGACAGCATACCAATCAGAAACGACTCCTTAACCTTCTTACTTTCAGTGCAGGTTTTACTGGAAAATAAGTAATTAACCCTGGAGGCTTATAGGCTTGTAGCCTCCCAATCAATGCCATGTCTGCTTTCTCTGTAACATTATCGATATTGCCTTCTCTTTTATTTATTTTAACAATCTATATAATCCTAAATAAAAAGCTATGTCCTATATTGCCTTTAACATGCCTAAAGATGAGGTTCTTCACATCCTTTAACCTGATGTCACTGGCATGCTTAGAAACTCTTTCCTTTAGTTGCCTAGTGGTTTTGCTCACAATCTGGCTCACAAATTCACATTGCAGGCATCCCAGATCCATGATCATTTAAGTGTGTTTAAATAATAGCTGTGATCAGTTGCCATCATAGAAAGACCACCACCACTTACCACCGTTTTAATGAGAGCACCAGAGTGGTATCACAATGATTACTTAAAAGAAACTCTATTCATAGTGATGTCTTCAACAAATTGCACATTTACACTTGCCTGTGACAAACCAGATCATTTATTATACAAATGTAATTGAATGGTACTTCTTCAGTGTTTTCTTACTCAACTTTCATCTCACCTACAATAACAATAATTTCATGGTCTGTGTCCCCACTGTAGGTTTTATTGCAACTGAAAGAAAGACATTCTTCCAGTAGCAAACTATTAATACTTTACACAGACACACACACACACACACACACACACACACACACACACACACACACACACACACACAAAACGAAACTTTCCCTAAATGGTGGAACTATAGTATTCATTCATAGACATACCAAAGGTGCTGAAACATTTGCAGAAAAATTTGAAATACAGGCCATAGCAAGCCATCAGAAGACAGACAACAATTCAGCTATGTACTGGTCCAAGGACATTCCAGTCCAGTGTCTATACCATTTCTACATGTTTTACCAGACTTCCCAATCCAAATGCTATATTTATATCTCCTCCCTGATAAAATTCATGAGATGGAATACAGCTTTGTGGTATAAAAACAAGATGTTCTTTGGTCTAGTTTACTTTTTGCCTTTGGTGATTAGTATTAACTCTGCTGTAATTTGCAGTTAGATTTCTCAGATCTCATACACTTTGTAGGAACTTGTATGCAATGCCATGGTGAAGTGATATATGTTAACCTGAGTGTATTAGCAGAAAGTAATCACATTATAGCATTGTATGTGTATAAGTAGAGTTTCACAGACAGTGCACTAGACAGATGGTTGTGTATGCTTTCTGAAATCTATTTTATAAATAAATATCTTTACAGGTAATAGGCCCCGCAAAGGTTCATGGTGTGAAAATATTTCTTTGTCCTCATTATTATCATCATTAGGGACATTGTCAATATAGTGTGCTACCATAAGGTTGCCATAACATATTAGAAAATAAATGTCAAGATGCCTTTTTTGAAATGTGCCAATCTGATTATGCAAAATGTCTGTCTTTCTAAAATCGTTGGCCTGCAGAAATAAGAAAGGTGACCAAGTAAAAATTCAAGTAAATAGATTTATATCTATATCTATACCACACACACACACACACACGCACACACACACACACACACACACACACACACACACACACACACACACACACACACACACACACACACACACACACAGATGCATGCAGATGCACTCATACACACACACACACACACACACACACACACACACACACACACACACACACACACACACCACACAGACATATATATATATGTATATATATGATATTAAGACATGATCAGATTCAACAGAAAAAAAAATCTCAGTATTTAACACAACCTCTCTGTCAAGAGACACATTGATGAATACCCCATATGCAATAGCCTGACAAATACCGCTATATTGTTTTCTGTAAGAAAATAACAGAAATATTGGTTTCCTCCTAACTTTTAAAGAAATAAGATTTCTTTATTTTGTTTTTTGCCTTTTATTTCTTTTTTAATATAGTTGAGCACTGTATTTCCCCTAAGGCAGCCTTTCTATTCAGCACTAGATTAATATTGGCAGAACAAACACAGTATAGTCAGAATGGACTTCAGTTGCACAACAAAATATAGTCCATAGGTATCATACAACATGTCTGTCTATCAATCTATCTATGCATCTATTGATGTCTGTCTGTATATATGTATTCATTTATCTATCTATAAGTCTGTTTATCTGTGTCAATCTACAATCATTATGGTGAAAGACATAGCACTTCTAAAGCCACTGTCAGGATTCCTGTATGTTAGAATGTTATTGCAGGTGCATACATTTTACACAGAGAATGTTTTTTAGAAACTTATATAAGTACATCCCTTAGCATATGTATCCCGCGCTGATATATCTCATGCTATGGACATGCATGTTTACCACAACAAAATACCAGAACTAACAAAGTAACTAACAATGAGACAGAGGAATAAAGAGAGGCAAAGACAGAGAGCTAGTGAGACAGAGAGAGACATGAAAATAGAGAACGGGCATTAGATACAGAAAATGTGAGATAATGGTGGAACATTAAAGCTGATGTGGCTGATGACAAAGACATGATAAATTGTACAGGCCATGAACGCTGAGCTCAGTTATTAGTACTTAGATTTGTAATGTAAATTTGGTGTAAATATACGTATACATATAGAACACATAGAGCACTACTGAAAGGTAATGGCATCCTTTGCAGAGTGCTAGTATCTTCATATCACTTGATATTTAGCAATACATTGTTTACAAGCTGCTGGCACATTAGAAACTAAGGATTTTCTCTAATTATAGTAAGAGAACTAACTACTGTTAAGAGCAAATATTGGAAAAGTGTATTCACAGTTAATAAACTAAAACCGAGGCAAAGACACCGATCAAATAACTGGAATAAAGAAACAGGGTGACTGGGCTAAAAATTGCACTGACCAAGAACTGGCATGAGCAAAAATAATAACAGAGTTTATTAAATAAAAGTTTATTAACAAACTTTGCCTTCATTTTTATTTTTGCTCATTCCAGTTTTTGGTCAGTGCAATTTGTAGCCCAGTCAGCCTGTTTTGTTTTCTGTATTCAAAATTAAACTGGAATAATTCTGGAGATACTCATACAAGTATTTTTGGAAATGATATTCACATTTTAGACTTTTATATCAAATGACAGAGTAATGGCTGCATAGAATGGCAAGGATGTTATCATATAATGCATGTTCATACTGGTTCAGATATTAGCTATATAAACACATGCTGAGACTTTGACAAATGGAGCACACAACATATACAGTAACTAGTGTATGCTGATAAGCAATGAAAACATCTACGGATGCTTCAGAGATAAGGCTTCACACTCTGTAATGAGTGATATGCCACTGTGCACCAAATGGAAGGCTGCATGGATCATATGCAAATCAGCAGTGAAACGTAAACGACATTCTTTGAGTAATTCATGGAGCCCCCTTTCCATACCGGAGCCAGTTTTAGACATTATGATACTACTGCAAACAAAATAGCAGCAACATGGATAAAGGTAGGTCTTATCACAGAAAAATACATCACAAAAGAATAAATAAGGCCAACTAAACACTGCTCAGAGTAACAAAATCAGAATTTAATATACGCTCAAAAAAGACATAAAAGCACATATTCAAACAGCATCTATATAGAACAGTTAATCATTAATCAGCTATTAAAATTACCTTATAAAACAAATCATGTGATTTGAGCACAGGATTTAAAGGGACCATTTCATTCAGACCAAACCTTCTGTCGTTTTGCAACTTAATGATCCATCTCACTTCTGCTCTCTTGGTGGCATTACTAGAATCACCTCCCTTAACATGAAGATCAGTGAGCTTTTGAGAGGCATAAGGAGGGCTAAGTTGACCAATGCTCTTGCTAAGCATATGAATGCATGTGGATCAACAAATTTGTTTAGGTTTTTGGTGTTACTGCTCATGTATAAGAATCAGAATGCTTTTGGATTAATCTGGAAACTGTTCTGAATGTTTATATACTATTTATTTGTATCATTGTTTTATAAGTGCTTTTACTTGATAGCTTCGAGAGCAGTATGCCTGGTAGTCTTTCTAGGCTTTGTCCATAAGTTTCTTTAATTATTCAGTGCTATGATTTAACTATGATGTTTTTCTGGATTTTGCATGTTTTCCTAAATGGTGCATACTAATTTATTAAGTTTATGACCATGTGGTGCTGCGGTAGCGTTGTCGCCTCACAGTAAGACACTGTCCGGTTTGATTCTCAGCTAGAGCGTCTACTGCATGGAGACTTGCGTGAATGGGCGTACCTTCATTGAAGGTTGTGCATCAGGCCTGGCAAGCCGGTACGTAAAAATCAACTGCCAATCATTAGTGGACCGGAGTTCCACTGTGACGACCCCTAACCGGGAAAAGCCAAAAGACACAAACAAACGACCATGTAACTAAAGCTTGAAAGGGGTTTATGTATCTGTTTTGGCAATGTCAGATGACTTTATCCAGGTCATTGTTGAATGGTTCAACATTAAATTTACACTGTTTTTTAACTACATTATACTGATGAGAATTTGTGTTCCTGCTGTGATTTGTAATTTTATAAGTTGAGTGGTAGTCACTTAGAGAGCAAGGTGTAGTGCTTGCTTGTGTGATTTTATTTTTGTAATTCATAAGTATACATTCCAAGACTGACATTTTGTAATTAGTCTTGCAACACCTGGTTGGAGTGGTGATAAGCTGAGAAAAATTATAAAGATTTGGTAAGTAGTTAGTAGACAAATGTATTGCCACCCAATTTGTAATAACATCTCCAAGGTACATTCTAGTTTGATGGCGTTTGATGTTTTCGAAAACTGGTATAGAATGTCTTCATGTGTAATGGGGTTATTGTTTGTATGCACGTAAAAAAAGCTTCAGTACATTATGACTTTGTTTGGGTTTAGCTGAATGTGTGTGATAGCATTTCTGCATTATTACACTTAAGGATGGTATTTCTGTAAAGGTGGAACTGGAGATTGTTTTATACAATACTGCTATACCACCTGCTCTTCTACTTTCTCAGTTTAGTAGAAGTATACCATAATCTGAGCGTAGTACTTCTTTCTTAAATATTTTATTTATTTATTTAACTTTACTTTGTCGTGAGTGTTCAACTGAGCCAAAAAAAAAGATCTGTTTTCAGTGGAGGCCCAGGGAGAAAAGCTCCACATTACATTTACAGAATCAAATAAGCATAGAACAAAAAATTATAAAGCAATAGAACAAGATTATGAAATATAGAACAAAAATTATAAAACAATAGGATACAATATACGTATTGAATTGAGATGGTGAAAAGACAGAAATAATTAATAGTACATATTAAATTGAGATGACATAACAGTGGTACAAATAATGCAGTAGGATTCTAAATCCACAAATTACACATTATAATAGATGGTGTTTAACAGCTGCACTTTTAAAAAAAGATATTACTGTATTAATTGCCTGGAGATGTGGTGATACCCTCACCAGAATTTCCAAGTTGTAGTACAAGAAATAGTAAATTAAACAGACAGAAGATTGAAGGGAGAAAAAGAAAAATGTAAAAAACATAATATGTCTGATTTGAGCCATGTTTATATGAGAAAAAAGCGATCAGGAGAATGTAATGAGATCCAAGGAGGTAGTTCAGCTATTTTGTTGCAAACACTCTGGACACTTGATTTAATTAGTTTTAAGGAATTGTTATTAGTGTTTTTATTTATTTATGAAGGTTTTGACAGCATGTAGAAGTATGATGGAGTGATATTATAAAATGTTATACGCCTGGGTTTGAGAGGATAGCCTCACATTGTGTTAATCTGTTATGTGAGCTGGGGTAATAGAACAGTAAAGTAAGGGCATGTTGTTTGGGCGTTTTGAATATATTCTGTCTCTTTTACCTTTTAGTGATAGACATTTTGATCTTAAGAAGTCTATTGGTTTGATATGAAAGAGTTTAAAAATGATGATGAGAAGGGCAAAGGAGAGTTAGTGAGTTGTGAAATGCTGCTAAGTGTGGAGTGAGGAGAGATCATGGATGGTTGAGTGGTAATTAGTGTAGTGTGAAAGTAAAACTCAAAGTAATGAGAACAGGAATATAAAAGCTTAGCTGTGGGGGAGAAGTATAATGTGATAAATATGGTGTAAATGGTAGAGGGACAATAATATGAAAGGGATAGGATTTATTACAATTGCAAAAAGTATATTATTATGGAGGATTATGGGATGGAGGAGGAGATATTTGAATATATCCAGTAATGTGAAGAGGAAGAGGGGACTGAAATAGAGAAAAGAATGTGAAAATGTTCAGGAAGATGAGTTGTGGTGTTTTAATTAGTGGGACGGAAAGGTTGGAAGTGCTAAGAATACTTTTGGGTTGCTAACTTTAAAGATTAGTTGACTAGTCAGACAGAACAAGATCTGATGGAGTTATTCATTGTTTGGGGTTGTGATTGACTAAGAAATGCAATGAGCTTCATTGGCAATGATACTCTGAGAAGTAGTGAGAACACGTGGAATTAAGACAAATATGTAAGGTAGGTAGGAGTGGTTTGTAAGGTAGAGGAACACTAGCTGCGTTGTGATTGTCTACAAAGTATAGCTGGTGAATTTTGACTATGTAGTGGGAGGGCAGGATAAAAATAAAGATAGTGTAACTGGGTGGGTGGGAATTGGAAGCAGGGCAGAGGACTACAGTAGAGCAGTCACTAACTGGAAGATAAGTGTCCAGAAACAATCTATGCAATTTGAAGTAAAATGGATCAGATCAGGCTAGGTCAAATATTATGCAAGGAGGAAATTCATGTGGAGCCAAAGTAAAAAAAAATTAGCAAAATATGACATTTGTTCAATAGTTAAACTAGCATAATATTATGTGCTTTTTTTTAGAGGGGAGTTTCTTTGATTTGACTATTATATACAGAGTGGCATTATATAAATTAGCCTGTGTTAAACTCTAAGTGACTCTTATCAGGAAATGGCATGCACAACATATCAGGCTAGAGATATATGCAGTGAAATGGTAGGCTTACACTATCCAATTATGATTTTGAATTTTTAAAACTGAAATACTCTTTGGTTATACACTGAAATTTAACTTTGTGGTTACATTGTACTAAAAACAGTTTTGCACATCAGGATAAAATGTAATGATTCATGTTTTTTAGTTGCTTTTTTGGCTCAGAAAGTCTGATTCTGTGGCAAATACTTCCAAAACAAAAGACCATAATAAAAAGTGGCTAAGTAGAAACTAATGTAGTCCAAGAAAGGGTACAAAAACTAGAAGTAGTTATCTCAAGTTATTATTAAAAAGTATCTCAGCAACTAACATGCTTGGAGCATGCCATCCTGTGAAGCCATAGTCTAATAGCCTGTATCCACTCAACAGATTACTGCTAATTTTGAGACCAAGAAAATAAAATGAAAGGATATAGCACAGTGTGGCAGAGCTTTGTAGGGTTGACACAGGCTATTAATGTTGAGTAAGGAGGAGACAAAATGATTCAAGAAGAGAAGAAATGGAATAACGCAAAATATGAAAAAAACAGAGAAGATCAAGAGCAGGGAGAGATTTGTTGGAAAGAAGATGAAACAAGAAACATAGGGACACAAGAGAGCTAAGAATCTCTGAAGCATTATATGTAAAGAAAAAGAGACAGCATAGTAGACTAGAATATAGTATAGCATAGTATATGGGTGAAATGTAATATGTAAATATATATATATATATATATATATATATATATATATATATATATATATATATGTGTGTGTGTGTGTATGGGAGCCCTTCATTTGTTCGAACTTTCAAATGTTCGAAACACATATGGCTGACACCATATGAGTGAACGTTTGAAAAGCTGACAAATGATAGCGGAGATCCTGCTACAGTGTGGGATGGGAAGATTCCCCTTTCCTGCACTGTAGTGTGATCTCACAGTGAGAATATTTAAGTAGCAGGGGGTGTGGGGAGTGCAGGGGGGCTTGTCCCCCTGCATAACATAGTTTTATTGTGTTTACAGGTAGGTAAATGGTGCTAATTCAGGATGTCAGTCTTTCAGAATGTCGATCATATGGTGTCGGCCATATGGAAGTCAGCATTCTGAATGGTCGACATTCTGAAGTAGATATATATATATATATATATATATATATATATATATATATATATACAGCGAAAGAGAGAGAGAGAGAGAGTGTTTTTACCAGTAACAAGCCAAGTAGAACGAATAAAGAAAATAGAGAGTGCTGTATAGTATATTATAGTGATGAAATGTAATATGTAAAGACAGCAAGAGAGCGAGACAGAGAGAGAGAGAGAGAGAGAGAAAGAATGCAGTGTTTCAGCTTGGAAAAAGTCAAATGGAAGGTATAGATATAGCAGGAGATTCACCTTAAACAAGTATAGGATTTGTAAGACAAGCTCTCATACAGCTGGAGATGACTAGAGAGGTGTAGACCTCAGAATTGGGTACTTGGTTATCAGAAATGTGTAGATAAACAGGAGTATAAGGTCAACATCCACAAAATGCAGCAGTGTGTGAGTGAATGAAGAGTGAATCATTATAATATTACTCTGAGTGGTACAAACATAGCAAATGGCAGTTATGGAGGATATACTCTGCAATGAAATGAAGCACATTTGCACAAGGCATCAAAAACTTACATTACAAATACTTAGCAATAGTAAAAATTGAAAAATGCGTCTTGAGTTATCCCTTTCAAAATGTCAGCAACAATTGGCATGAGAAGAAAATGGTGATTAGACAAAGGATGACGCTTGTATCAGCATGTAATTCTGAGTGTGACAAATTCAGGAAGCTTAAAAATAGAGTCCAGCATCAGCATGTTGATATTGGTGGGATATTGTCACAGAAATTCAATGCAACAACAGTTAAGTAGATAACGAAGGTAAGAATATCATGTTAGCCATGATTAGAAATATATACATTGTGAGTGCATGTTGAATAACATAGTCCTGCGACAATGTATCCACTCTAGATCAACAGTGGCAGCAGACTACAAGATGGGAATAGTACAGATGCAATGCAAAGTAACTATACCTACTATGAGAATGGGACAATGAATCAGCCATTTGGGAAGAGTTGAGGAGTGAGGAGGATTCGACTCATGTAGGGAAAGAACAATGGTAAAGGCCTCCTACTAAGTCACAGGTACTTGCAGCCAATCAGAATTGGTCATCAGCCAAAGGAACGTTTCCAGAAACATTCCATGTAATTTGGAATAAAATGGATCAGATGGAGTTGGCTAAATGTTATGCAAATGAAATTCATATAGAACCAAATTAACAAAGACGCAAAGTATGGCATTTTGACTATAGTTACATTGATATTTTTTGATTTTTGTAGTTGAGAGGAGTACTGGGTATCCTTCTGCATAGATGTATGGGTAGTGAAGTTCCAATATACAAAAATAAAGAATTAAAGGACTCATTTACTTGTCTGAACACTAATACACCTAAATCTTTTTCAGGTAATCAATATGTTTTGGATCCTCATTTTACATGGTTCCAGATGTGTGTTGTGGTAATACAGCTTTTCCTCTTCCACCTTGACACATTCCATGATACTGAAGCTGCTATTTATGTAGCCCAACAAAGCCCCAAGGTCAGGCACCTGTAGCATGAGAATGATGTGAGCTCAGACAGGCATTACTGCTCCTGCTGCTCACAATAGTGTGGTTAGCAAGGTTTTGGCTTTAACAACTCCCTTTTGCTTGATGACATTTCTATATTAAGTAGGCAGTGAAGTGTAGTTCCAAAGAATTTTTACCCATGGCCCTGGGCAGACCACCCATGCAGCCCAATAATACTTAAATGTCCTGACCCACCCGTAACCAAGAACCAACAACCAAGCAAACCCCTCTGACCCCAGGTTAGCCATGCCATTCCTCCCCTGCCTTCACCTTCAAGGAGCAAACCAGCTAGTTAAACAGGGATCACCCCACTTATTCGTCTCAGATACCAGTAAGGCAGTTATTCAGCATTTAATGGACCAAAACATATGCCATATGGAACATTCATAAAAATTAAAATGTGAGTGCTCCAAAGTGTCAACAAAGAAAAGAACACTGTTTGTGCATTGTGTTAAAGACTGCATAGCAAACAATGTAATCTAGCCATTGGTTCATTATTCTGGCCAGCTGAAAGATATTATTGGTGCAATAAGAAAGGTCATACCCGGATCTGATAGGAGATATGCAGGGATTTTATTTTAACCAATAAAGAATAAAAACGTGTTTAACTACATTTATAAACCATGGCAATGTTACTACAAAGGTAGCAGCACAGAACTCATCAAAGGTAGCATAGATGAAGAGCTTCATTAATTAGCAAAGGAATACTTTTATTTATTTCTTTACTCATTCATTCATTCATTCATTCATTCATTCATTCATTTAACAAATTGTTTACAGTGAAAGTCCGACTTGATTATGAAAAGGTAAATGATATTTAGCATATGGATATAGTGCTCTTTCTACTATTTATATTATATAGAGATATATAAAATACATAGTTAGTATATGTAGTTGGGGGTGTTTGTTTTATATTGTATTTTACCAAAAAAACTTCAAAAGGATACATTTTAAACAATAGACATGCATAGTTGCAACACCAATGACCAACTATCTCCAGAAGACAATATGTACTCAAAATAAGTGAGGGACTACACCCCCACGCCCCCATTGTGGGGGATTGTGCCCCCCACCTCACTAACTATATATACTGACTCCAGGATCATGCCACAGTGGGGAAAAGGGCATATACATTTTGCTTGTCTTACAGTACTCTACACAGTACCATATATACTAAGTTCAGTTCAGTGAAATGAGATTCAGTGAAATGAGTTTTCAGCAATTTGAGTTTTCAGTGATGTGGTCAGGGTGGAATGAAATTCAGTGAAATGAGATTCAACAAAACAAAGTAGACCCATATGCATATATATATATATATATATATATATATATATATATTTGATGTTATACATAAGAAGACAAGCAAACATGGCATTCTTGTGGATTAAAGTGACACCTTATTTAGTAGATCAAGTAGTTCTGATGCACATCAGTAGAGACACTAACATTTCTTTATTTGATGAATTATGAAAATATACAGTACCTCATTACTTTCTGTACCATTGCCCCTAATCTCACGCATCACTATTGGGTGTTAGCACATGATATATCAACAGTAATTGTCCATCTGCTTATAGGGGGCTTAGTTAAGAGGTTTAACAGACAGAGAGAACTTCTACTTCCTGGGATGCAATACCAACAGCTGGTCTGTCACCATATATGACTTTTAGATGCTGACCCTTCTATAATACTATAACAGCAAGTGTTTCTTTGATCCTTTCACTAGGCATGTGTCATTGCCTTTGAGATTTCATCTTCATGAAAGGAACATCTTCAAAAAGGCATCATTAACATGTTTTACTTTGTATCTTTGTAAATGAAGAATGCAAACCCATTCATTGTCAGCAATACTTTGCATAAAGACATTCTGATCGCACCTGTGTAGAGGACAAATTTGAGTTGTACTATTGTTTATTTTACAAAATGAATGAAACAATTGTAATGGTTCATCATGCATTACCAGACAGCAAATCAACTAGTTTAGGAATGGACAGGAAAGAAACCCACTAACTAAAGAAACCTTCGCAGAAAGTGAATTATTCTTTCATGTATATATCCAAATCATTGTTTACTCTTCTGTCCCTCATGAAAAAACAGACTAAAAGGAAATACTAAGAACTACTAGCTGTGGATATGATTATTCACTGCCTCATCAAAGGGGAAATCTTGGATTCTTAGGGCAGATTTTTTGCTCATTAGAGGAGCAGTATGTGCCTGTATCAAGGTAAATCAGTACACATGTGCTATTAGGATCTGTTAGAATACCTTAGATAACTTACACCAAACAATAATCTGCAATATAGTGTACTGAATACATGGGTGACCAGCGGGGAACATACACATGCTATAGCAAGCCAAACTATAAACTACAGTAGGTGACCATTTATTAGACTATAAACTACAGTAAGTGACCATTTATTAGACTATAAACTACAGTAAGTGACCATTTATTAGACTATAAACTACAGTAAGTGACGATTTATTAGTTTGATTTATGTTCTCATTCACTGTGTTTCAAATGGGAGCTAGTCCTTTAAAGTGCCCTAACCCTAGCCATAACCCTAACTCCAACCCCATCCCTATCCTTAACCCTAACTCCAACCCCATCCCTATCCCTAACCCTAACTCCAAACCCATCCATAATGCTAACTCCAACCCCATCCCTATCCCTAACCCTAACTCCAAACCCATACCTAACCCTAACTCCATCCCTTTCCCTAACTCAAACCCTTGCATATTAGTTTTTGTAGTATTGGAATGCCTGCTAGAAAGGGTGAAGCGGTAGTCTGTTACTTATTTATTACCTTGAGAGGCAGGTTTATCCACAACTATCCATTTTTCAACTATAACCCAGACAACATGGACAAGACAATGCAGTGAGAACAGTGTAATAGCAGATAAAAAAAATTACTGAACTTAAAAAAGGGTATAAATGTAAATGGCATATGTACATATGAAAGCTGCATTTCAGTAATGTGATTATAACATTTAAGAGCGTCATAGGGAGCTAGATGTATAGAACGGGTCTTCAGTGCAGATATACAAAGTATAACAACCAAGTATAATACTGGTATACTCGTAGCATCAAGTTAGTCAAGCAGAGTTCAACTCCCAAATGTACTGATACAAGGGCTACAAGAAAAAGAACAAAAATGATCAGAATCAACAGAATGTAGAGCAAGAATTTTACCGCTGTTTGTTGAAAAGAGATTGCAGTGAGCTCAGTTTTTGCAAAGTTTAACTGACAAAAATGTTGTTTTACTGTAAAATGCAAATCAGAAACTTAAATGTTTTGTAAGAGGGAGAGAGCTTCTTTTACCCATAAAACAGAGGGAGACCCCCAATCCTCTTCCTCACTTTATTATAACCAATTTTGAGATTACCACATCTCAGGGAGAAGATCGATCGCCTTGCTGTAATAGTATGAAAATAATGCAGTATGCTATATTAAGCACAATATCACTCACCCTAACTTCCCTGCATTAATAGCACAACTATGTCAGAGAAAGTTGTAGTGAGCGGTGGAAGAATGATATAAATCTGCTACAGAAACTATTACATAAATTCAGTTAATTTTCCAGTATATATATATATATATATATATATATATATATATATATATATATATATATCGATATGTATGGGTCTACTTCATAACATTGAAATTTCATAACGTTGAATTTCATAACAGTGAGACCAAAACATCTAAATCCCAAAACATTGATAACCCAAAACATTGAAAACTCAGAACATTGAAAGTGTGCTTCATAACATTGAAATCTACAATGCATATGTAAATAACATTCTCTCCACCTGCAACAACACCTCACTAACAAACACAATTTCTACTACATTTCTGCAAGGGGGCAAGCACCCCTCCACCCCCATGTGGGGTCTCTGCTCCCCACACATCCTCGTAAATTAAATATACCAACTCCAAGATCACACTACGGTGGAAAAAAGTTAATTTCCTAACCTCACTGTATCATAATCACCTTACACTGAGGTTAGAAAATTAACTTTTTTCCACCGTAGTGTGATCTTGAAGTTGGTATATTTAATTTACACAGGGTGTGGGGGGCAAGCCCCCCACATGGGCAGTGCAGTGGGGGGGTGTGCCACCTACAGAAACATAGTAGAAAGTATGTTTGTTAGTTAAATGTTGTTGTAGGTGGAGGTGATATTATTTACTTGTACACTGTAGTATTCAATGTTATGAAACACACTTTGAATGTTTTGAGTTTTCAATGTTTTTAATTGTTGATGTTATGTTTTCAATGTTATGAAATTCAACGTTATGAAATTTCAATGTTATGAAGTAGATTCATATATATCTATATATATATATATATATATATATATCTAGGGCACATGCTCGACTAGCATATGTCCGAATCACAAAACATCGAACACACATACACGAAAGAGCTTAACATCGAAAAGTGCTTCAGTGTATGTGTAGTTCAAAATAAAAAAAATCTACATTTCTGCAGGAAGGCTTTGCCCCCTTGCACCCCTCACTCCCGCCTACTTTATTATTATCCTCACTCCGAGATCGTACATTGGGGAAAAGGGAACTTTCCCTTACCCGCACTGTAGTCCAATCTATGAAACAGGCACACATACACGGAAGCGCTTGTCGATGTCAAGTGCTTTCGTGTATGTGTGTTTGATGTTTTGTGATTTGGACATATGCTAGTCGAGCATGTGCCCGGATCCCATATAAATATATATATATATATATATATATATATATATATAAAAATATATATATATATATATATATATATATATATATATATATATAGAGATATATAAATATATATATATATATATATACACACACACACATATATATATATATATATATATATATATATATATATATTTTTTTTTTTTTTAATGAGTGTAGAATAGTTTAATATACAGATTTTGGGAATTGTGCAGAACAGGGCTATGTATGCCATTTTCTATTGGTTTGAGGTATTTTTAAAGACATGCACTTGTTACTGTATGTTGGGGTACGTTATTCACTTTTTTTGTCCATGACGGTGTATATATACTACTTTTGTTAAGCATGTTCATCACACTATACTAGTGTCTTCTTTTCAGGGGAGACTAATGTGGTATTTATACTAGGAGAAAATTGGCCAAAATACATGGGAACTTCCCTTACTTTTTTCAAGCACTAGGTGGTGACTGAAGACTGTCAGTATTGCTTGCAGGATTTTAAGATGGAGGAAAGAGAAAACTTTGTTGATGGAGAATTTTGGAGAGAAATACCAAGAGAGTAATGAACTCCTAGTTATGGATTTGGAGAGAGGAAGTTTGGATAGAGAGGAGTTGGAGAATTTAATGAAGGAAGGAGAGCCAGATGATGGAGAAGAAGGAAGTTGGAGTGCCATGATGGATTGAGTGCTACAGGAGCAGTCAGATAATAAAGCTGTTAATGTTGTAGAAAAGCAGATTACTGAAAGCACACAGGCATGTTTTGCTGATGGAGGAATCCATTTTATGAATATGTCTTTGCACCTGAGCATTGTGGATGACAGAAATGAAACTAAAAAAAAACACCTGCAAGTGTTGTAAGACAAGGAACAAGAAGCAATGTACAAAGTGAGGAGTGGTGTTTGACAGGAACAGAGAGCAGCAACTTTAGAAAAAGACCAAAAGACCAGCGGTAAGAATAAGAATAAGAAGTAAAAACAGTGCCACTATTGATTGGTATGAATTTATGGACAATAGTATATTGCCATTAGGACTTACATTAAGACACATAAGAACTTTGATACATTTGGGGTCAGAAAATTGCTATGAAGTAACTTCTGAAACTTTTTTGGATGCAGAAAGTTTATGACTACAATAGAAAAAAATAAATAAAATATCGCATTGAAAAGATTTATTTTTCAGAACTTTGACTTACATTTAAAAAAACTGCCCGTGCAATTCAGAATTTCATAAATGGAGGAATATGAACTTAAAATATTTTTTAATGAAAAAAAATGTGAAAATGTACCTAACATAAAAGACACATATGATAACAACAATGTATTGATATTGGATGGGAAGCATGTATGGGTTTCACTGGATATGAGTAATGTAAAATTATAGCACAGTTCAAATAATATTAGAGTGAATGGGAAAGAGCAGCTTTAAGTGTTGGCACCAACTGAAGGCCTACTTCTATTGTGACAATTAAAAACATTTAATTTAGAAATGCACAAAAAGATGTGGACAATTCTGGGACAAGGCCATACTGCTAGAAACTGTTAACCTTTTCTAGGAAAAATAATGAATCTGGCCATTCTTGGTTTGAATGTCTAGTAATTGAAAAATATATTGAGAGGATATATTATGTTTACCAGATGCAACATGTGTTGCAAATGAAAAGCAAACAAAATAAAAATAAAGCTGTGTGGGGAAAAGATTCTATGGTCAGTAGGATATGAAACACATTTGGGGTTAGATGTGTTAACAACAAAAGATGAGGTAAAGATATTGGATTTAATGACTGTGATACCAGAAAGTGTAATGATTTGTGACTTGAGAAAAAAAATTGAAATTGTGAGCTGGTAATAATAATATATGCATATACAAACATGTCAGAAGGAAAACAACAAATAAATGTTTGAAGAGCTAAAATGTATGTCATAGTAAAAGTCAATAGTAATGACTGGGGATTGTAAATGCAAGATCAGAAAAGAAAAAGGAAAACATAAAGCAAGATTTAAATGTGATAAAACAAGTGTGCAATCTCAAAACTAGGAAAATAGAGAGTGGATGACAAAAGGAGAATTTTAAAACAGAGAAAAATTATATTATGTATTCAGGTGACAAAGGAAAAGGCAAGTGAGGCAGAAGGAGCAGATTTTTCAGATCATAAAGCGATATGGGCTGCGTTTGATGATAATGAAAAAATCATAAAGAAGGTAAAGGAATAAAATGTTTAACCAGCTAATATAATTAAAAATAAAGGAATGAAAGTGAAAGGTGGTAGACAATGGAAGAAAAATTAAGATTGTTTTATGAAAATTGGACATAATTGTGGGTAGCGCTGAAACAGTATATGTAAATACTATTTTGAAAATGCTGACAATTTTAAAAATGAAGTAAAATGGAATATAGGTTTATAGATTAGTACTAGGCTAACTGCCCTTGTGAGCCATTTTAAGCCTAGCCAATTTTCCCTTGTGAGACTCAAACCCTACGCTTTGTGTTTATAAGACAAACACCATAACCATTAGGCCACCCTCTCTAACATGAAAACATGACGAATGGTTTTGAGAAAGGGACAGAATAAGGAAATAATAGGGTAAGAGAAATAGAAAATACATTGCATGAGAAAAGGAAAAAAAAATAAGACAGTGTTGAGTAGACAGAAATATATTTTAAAGAAAAAGGACTGCACTGTTGCCAAAAGGGCAATGACAGAAAATCACAAGTGAAATGATAAGAAAAATACTTGATGGTTACAGATTACTGCTAAACAACATTGACATTTTTCACCTACTTACCATTATTAGTCATTATACAACTACCCCCCATTAATATTCAAAACCTTGCACGCTGATCGGTCAGCATGCATGTTGTAAATCAGAGTTATAGTAATGGAAAAAGGTCCGGTCGCCCGGACTTTTTCCATTACTATAACTCTTTTATCACACTGTTTCGCTATGTTAAATGAGTTTAACATAGCGAGACAGTTTGTAAAAAGCAACAGAGATCTTGCTTTCTCATTTGCTTTATTCAAAACTGTCTCGCTATGTTAAATGGGTTTAACATACTGAGACAGCTTTAAAAAAAAAGCAACGGAGATTCTCCATTGCTTTTTTTAAAGCTGTCTTGCTATATTAAACCCATTTAACATAGTGAAATAGTTTGTAAAAAGCAACGGAGATCTTACTTTCTCCGTTGCTTTTTTCAAAACTGTCTCACTATGTTAAATGGGTTTAACATATCGAGACAGCTTTAAAAAAAGCAACAGAGATTCTCCGTTGCTTTTTTTAAAGCTGTCTCGCTATGTTAAACCCATTTAACATAGCGAAAACAGTTTGTAAAAAGCAATGGAGATCTTGCTTTCTTTGTTGCTTTTGCCCACAGTTCTGATGTACTGCATTGGCATACGCATGCGCAGTACATCAGAACTGCCACAGAATACCAGACAGCTGCGGAAGGGCAGCAAGGAGGCATTATACAATGCCATTATTTAAGAAAAGTAATTTTTTTTTTTCTTAAATAATGTCATTGTATAACAGCAATAACCCACTTCTGGGTGTGGGTAATGCTGGATTTACCCACGGTTGGCTTTGTTTGGCCACTCGGGCTTCACCCTCGTGATCAAACCACACCAACCGTGGGTAAATCCAGCATTTCCCACACCTAGGCGTGGATTATAGCTATATTACGTAATATCTCAGTTTAAGGCAATGTTTGATTGTGGGGAATATGCATAGCACTGATGCCTAACAGTAGAATTCAGTTTCTATTGATAGAATTCTAAAACTTCATTTTAGAGTGTGTGTTGGCCATACAACTTCCTACACTCATCACCCTTAATTGAATGGTGCTGCAAATAGAGCAAGATAGACAGCTAAGAAGATTTCCTGTTGACTGGATCCATGTAGTGCCCTAATCTCTTAAAGAGCAAATGCACACAGTGCAGCTGACATGAATCTGGTTTTACTTCTTTTGGTTACACTTATCTGAAGATATGTTCCTATGCTAGAATCAAAACTACAGTCAAAGCCTATTCCAAATAAAACAACCAAGAAAAATAAACAAAGAGCCAAATCTGCATACAAGTTCTTCTTTGATACAAGATTTACTACATATAGTAAATGGCTTCATATAGTATGTTGAAAGGAAAGCAGAAATGAATTTGTTTTTATTGAAACTAAAATACTTATTATTATTATTACTACTTCTACTGTTTTTTGTTTTATGTATTTGTTACCTGAGGGAGTGAAATAGCCATTTTCAGATACATTTGAGGTTACATCTCAGGCCACACAAGCAAAGACAAATGAAAAAATGAAATGAATGCCCATTTAAACAACTGATAACATGTTTATACCAAGAACATTAAAAATCATGACCAAGCATGCTAGAATACATGTTACAAAGCCATTGCTGTTGAGAGTGTAAAAAATCAATTTATTTCAGTTATGGTTTAAGAAGTTTAAATTAAGTTCGAGTTTAACTGTTTATAGTTTGTATTTTTAGAATTGATACAATATTTATATGTGTATTTATAATTCTATTTTAGATTTAATGTTATTAACAATATTCTGTATACAGTCTCAGCTGGAATTGAAATATTAATTTAGTACTATTTTAGATAATTTACTTGTTTATTATTTATTTTGCATATGTTATTGTCATTTATGCATGTTTTTTGACACTGTAGTTTTAATTGGTAATTGACTTATTTATTTAATTTGTTGATGGGCAAGGCCATGTGATTGCTATGCTATTTTAGGATGTGAATTGCTTACATTTTGGTTCTGATGAAATCTTAGAAAGATTGCCAACATGGTAGCACTCAACCTTTTATTATTTTTTTAAGTTTAACTTTAAAAAAATGTTTTTTTTTATGCTTTCAACAGTAGTGGCTAATTATAGAGTAGATTCAAGTTGGCTAGATCATGACTTTTGACAAATGAAATAAATATGGACAGTTTTGAACAGCCGATTATCTGGTACATTTCTTTTTTGGGGCACTTCTGTAACAATCAGGCTCCCATGCTTCCATCTCTCTGTTTGCTCCATTAGCTCATTCACTCCCCTGAGGATGACAAGAGCTCTAAAGGTCATTCATGCTTTCCTTCAAAAAGCAGGACTTGAACCACTGACAGTTGAGCCTTTACTTATCTGAGGCCAATGAATATTTGCTTTAAAGTTTTAATCCCTAAATGCCAGACAAGAGTTCAACATGCAGTGGGCATTGAGGTCATTCACTTCTGCCACAAGACAAGTAACAGATTCCTGCTTCTCTCAGTGCACTCCCTTGGGATCTGGAATCTATATCATGGGTGGTAAAATGGAACTGAGTACCTGGTCATGTCCCCATTCCCTACTATGAAATGAGCTGAGCTGGCCAAGCCACATTACTCCTCCCTTTATTCATGCCAGATCCAAGTCCCTAAGTAAGAATAAGGCTAGCTGCCCTGTGGGTCATTTTAAGCCTAACCAATGTCCATCATATTTGAGAATTAAATGATGTACCTTGTGTCAGAAAGGTAAACACCTTAACCATTTTGCCAACCCCCAACCCTATGAAGGGGTCACCTAGAACACTGATGGAGATGGAGGGAAACTGGAGACTCCATAGAAATCCCACCATGACAAGAAGAGAAAAAAATGCAAAATCTTCACACAGGAATTTGAAGTCCTGACTGAATTTGATACAATGGAGTTGAGAAGGCTAAACCTTATAACTGATAAATCTGGCAAATATTGCAGATGATTAAGGCTATGAACTAGTAACAAGCTGCATCTTGTAGCTCAGGGTTTGACTCTCTCAACCTCTATTTGCGAAGAGTGCATCTCTGAGGAAGGCACTTGACCAGACAGTGATTTGCAGCACTTGGGAAATTGGGCCAGTGTCCTCAATGGTCTTCTGAACTGCATACCTATTAACTACCTATGAAGCTATCTGAAGCCATCTATGATCCACTCTGCTGCCTGTGAGAATAAATGAAAGTATATATATATATATATATATATATATATATATATATATATATATATATATATATATATATATATATATATATATATATATATATATATATATCTAAAGAATGCATCATGGATGATCTTCTGTAAAATTCCTAGGTATCACACCATATGTGTGCAATTTGCTTTATTTTTGAGTGATGCCTCTGTGACTCAAAGGCAATTCATTGTCAGGAGATACTGGTGGTTCAGGTTACACATTTAGTCTTGGAATTTACTAGATGCATGAGTCAAAAAGTGATATGGGAAGATGTGCCAGGCATTGTTTTATAATCCATTAATCTTCTTTTGCTGCAGCAGATACTGTTGTGACTCAGTTATTGCATACAGGTATTCAATACCATATCCAAATTCAAGATTGTTCTTACATTTGAAAGTTTTCAGAGACTTCATGATGAATCCCATAACAGCTGAAAGTATACTCAGTATATTTACCACCATCTTAAAGAGCCATAAAATATATTTCTCCTCATCAAAAATACATTCTTCTAATTGAGTATCACCAGTCAAGTGCAGACCAACTTCAAACTTGCTAAATTAAGTGATATTTGCAAATCAGTTTTTCACATACTTCATATTATTTTATTGCAGAAAATGTTTTTTTTATTTTTAGAGTATGCCTGCCAAAAAAAAATAGCAATTCAGTCTCCTTAGAGACTGAAATAAACATACTTCTGTGCAGTGTAGATAAAAATAATCCAATGAAACATTTGTATAATTTTAATGAAACCAAGTGAAGTTCATCAATACAAGCAGCATCTACTGAAAATAAATAAATATTCAAACAAAAAATAAAATAAATATTTTCTATTTTTTAACTTTAAACTATTAAATAAATTGTGGAATTCAGAAAAAAATGGTTTACAACATGTGCTGGAAAAGAATGTTTGCATGTGTGTGTGTGTGTGTGTGTGTGTGTGTGTGTGTGTGTGTGTGTGTGTGTGTGTGGGTATGTGTGTGTGCGTGTGCATGTGTGTGCGTGCAAGCAAGAACGTACACAAAGGCACCCATGTGAATCAAGAAGAAATTGATGGCCTTGAGCAAATACATGCATTACAAGACTTTCACCTTTAAAATATACAGCAATATGATTGTATTGATTAAAATTCTTGTGTAAACGCAGTTTCATTAATGTAGTATTTAGTTTCAATGAACAGTTTCACTCATTGCAAATATTTAAATTGATTAATTTTAAAATAAGTGTTAAAGAAAATTAATTCTCCAAGAATGTTTTATATGGTAACATGCTTTTATTTTAAATACATGATGCATATTCTGGCCATTCAGTGAGATGTGGTATAACATAATTTAATTTACTGTAGTATAAATTAATACCCTCTCTTATACAATCATCTGCCTATCACACTGATATATTAAAAAGTAATCAGTGATCATGCTGGCAAAATTATGGCAGAGAAAGTGCATTATTTTCATTGTACAGTATATTGTTTTCTCAAAGGTTTACAGACAGAACTCATGATTTCTATACTGAAAAATGCAAGAGAACACATTTTTAAGAAATGTTTGCTTGTCAGTCAGTAAGCTGCTGAAATCCTCGGACAGATTTTCAAAAGGAAAGCTGCATTCCTTTAATTTATGGATTACATTTTTATTTCATCCTTCTACCATTGCCTTTCCCAAGTTAGTAAGCAGCTTCTGCAAAATAACACAATGTGTCAGCTCATATATGTTCTGTAAGTATCATCCTCTTATTTTGGTCTTGCTATCCTCTTAGAAAAAAATAATGGCTATCCGTGTTTGTCTGACATAAATATGTTACCACTGCTGTCAACAATGTGGTGTCTCCTGTTCCTATAACCTAGATTCCAATATACAATATTTGTCTAAATAAAACGAATCTAAACAGGTGCCTAAGACATTGTCTCACTCTATTTCTCTTTACCCATTACCTTGATAAACAGAAACTTTCTCAGCTTCTTCTTCCCTACAATATATATCCTCAACAATTCAATAATATTTTCATAGTTTAATAGTCACTCTATTCTCCACCTCCACAGTGCTTATCAATGATTGAAACTAAAAACATATAGCAGTTACTTTGGTGTATTTTCAAGTTTTTGACTTCCACTGGACAATCAATTTCTCTTTGTTTTATATTATGGTGTATTATTGACATTTTCTTTATTTTCAGCCTAGTTTTAAACCCAGTTGTTCTGGTTTTGGGAGCTTATGAGGATGGTGACCTAATTCTGACAAATGTGTGCCCACTGTTATAAGAAAGTACTTCTGTATTGTGCAGTTTCTAAATAAAGAAATTGTGACTAGATCGAGAAATGTCATTGTCCACCTTTACTTAGCCCTCATCAGGCCAGTCATTGAGTATAGCACCCCCTTTGGCATGTATCTGTTCAGACACATGCATAAATGGAACACCCACAGAGATACCTTACTAAAAGGGTATAACGTCTAAGCAATATGTCTTTAACAGACTGCCTTAATGCCCTGTCATTATACTTTGTGTCCTACAAACTGCTAAGAAGTGACCTGTGTCTGTTGTACATGGAATCTTCCAACCCAGTAGTGATTAACCTGCTGTACTTCATCAAGTCATATGGCATCATAAATACACAGTCCAAAAATTTAAATCTTTTCTGCAACATCAACAGAACAGTTTGGAGGGACAGGTATATCTCACAGGATATACCATTACTCTGGAGCAAAGTCCCCATCCACATAAAACATATTCAAGTGTAACTGGAAGTGTGGATAGGAAACAGAAACTTCCAGGACAGAGGCAACTCCTGAATGCTTTACCCAATGCATGGGCCCCCTCAAAATTATCAATGGTATAATCCCAGTTATTCTCACTAGGTATAATATATAATTACCGACCACGGGATTGGTAAGGAAATCTAAAACCAAAAGGGATAAGGTCATTTAGGCACCAAAAAGGAAACTGGCCAGCCTTGAAATGTCCTGCAAAGACAGATAAAACAGTGCTTACCTATGAACTTGTAAACCTAATGTGTATAGCTAGATGTATAATGCTTCCACTTAAGTAGAAAATTTTCTTCAGTCCTGTATGGTGAACAAAGTATAAAAACAGGATCAACTACATATACTTGTTGAGTAAAATCTTGCATCTTATACTGTATGTTTGATGACAAAAGTTTGCAAACTACAGCTTAAACTCACACATTCATGGAATTCATGCATTTGTGCTGTGCATTATATGTGCAAAGGTGACAGAAAACAAAGTGTACTTACATGGAGAAGCTTCCTATATCCTTATTGTACGAGGAGGTGGGGAACCTACTATGTTCATGGACTGTGTCTTGCAGAAAGTGTGATCACTGACAGGCCACGTAATTCCTATCTTTTGAATTCTCTGAAGTGCACTACATTTGAACCACCCAGAACTCACTAATAATAAGCATACAGCTTTCAATCTAGAAGAAAGTAAGCAGCAAAACACTAAACAAATTTATTATTCATTTACCAAGAAAGTCCAACTTGGAACAAAGTCAGTTTTCAGCAGAGGCCCAGGGAGAAACTGTCCATATTCATGTTTTTGTAATGTGGGAGGAAACTTGTTGTTTAGGGGAAAGACAAACAGATCAAAGCATGGCTGACCCCATCCTCAGAATATCCTTTCTGATACTTTCTGATTGCAGGACCATTCATGAGGTATAAATATGCATCTGCTCAATTTGTCTGCTATCACATTGGTCTTCCATGGAATGTGCATTGTTATAAGGAAATGGTTGGATGAGATCACCCATTGCCACACTCTGAGAGTCTCTCAAAACAATCGGAAGGGTATGCTTCCTCCTTGTTTGTTAATGTACCTAACATGTTGCAATTATCCCTGAGAGAAGAGCATCTTGGAAGGCCTGCAATTCTAAAAGCATTGCTCTCATCTTTAGGATGTTCATGTGCAAATTGGCCTCTACTCGGGACCAAGTGCCTTGAATGATCCTCCACAGACAATGCCCTCCACCCTAGGTGGGAAACATCTGGGGTCACTGTGGCCTTGCGCTGAGGGGGAATGAAAGAACATCCCTGCAAAATTTGATCTGATTGAATCCATCCTCCACATATGATCTCTTTTGCAGATACTGGTGATTATAATTGGTGTTGACACTGGTTGATAATGAATGGACCATTGTGTTGTAAGCAGTCATTGTTAAATTCACATGTGAAATCTGGCCAAGGGAACAAGTGTTACCGATGCTGCCATGGACTCTAGTGCCTGAAGAACTAATCTTGTTGGTACTTTGTTGCTGTTGATTATTCTCCTGACTTGAAATCAGATTGCCTCGAGTCCTTCTGGGGGAAGGGAGGCAATTGCAGTCTTTGTGTTTAAGCAGACCCCTGTGAAATCCAGTGTTTGTGTTGGTTCTAGGTGAGATTTTTTATAATTTATGATTATGCCCAGGAAAGAGCATGTGTGTACAACTTTTTCACTTGCCTCTAGCAGTCAATCTTTGATCACAGTTGTGATGAGCCAAATGCCCAAATGTGGAAACACTTGGAATCCTTGCAGTCTCAAGGGAGCTGCTACTACTGCCATGCACTTGGTGAACATGATGGGGGCTGTGGTGAGGCCAAAAGGCAGTACTCTGTATTGGTGGTCACTGGCTCCTGGCCAGAACTGCAAGAACCATTTGGATCATCTGTGCATCTTTATGTGGTAGTACACATCTTGAAGGTCAGTCAAGCACATCCAGTCAACTTGTTCCAGGAAATGAAGGATGGACTGAACCATGACCATCTGGAATTTGGTTCACTGAAATGATTTGTTTAGATTGCAGAGATCCAAAATTGGTCTCCAGCCCCTGTGTTTTGGCACTAAAAAGAACCTTGATTAAATTCTGGATTCTTTCTGGTCTAGTGAGACCTTCTGGATGACTCTTTTTTTAGCAGCCTTTGTATTTGTTGTGCTGCTTGTTCCCTTTGACTGGGTGGAGCATCTGTGATTTTTTAGTAAGTGAATGGAGGAATGGAAAATGGTACAGTATAATCTCTGGATATTATCCTCTGGATCCATGTAGAGGAAGTTATCTGTAGCCAGGGCCTCTGATGCAAGGACCAGCAACTCCTGAATGTCTCCAGAGGAGGACAATTGGGCCTCCTTTCAGGAGTGTTGAAAGGGTTTACCAAAGGAAGAATCTCTGTACCCTTGGTTTTGCAGGCCCACTCTGCAGCGAGGGTGGCATCTCCCATTACACGCAAACCTTTTGTCCACAATGGATTATCCTTGGGGGCAATGATAATTTTTTCCAGTCTCCAGGGAATCAGCTCAATGGAATCAGGGGCCTTCCATGCCTGAAAAGAGATCAACTCAATGAGCTCATCAGCAGGCATCACCTAGGAAGTATTTAGGTGGGTACCAAAGGCCAGCAGGTACACAGATTCCTCAGACACTGGAGTGGTGGACTTCCAATCAGCTTTCTGCTTAAAGATTTCTAGGATGTCCACAGATGAGACATCATCAGGAGGTGACCTTGGAGATCTTTGTTTTCATTGAAATCCTTGTCTTCTGTGATAGATTCTTCTTGAGAATCCAAGTGCTTCCTCTTGCTCTTCTTCTTCCTATGGACCTCCTCGATGGGTGTCCCAGTACAGGCAATGATTGAAGTTCTGAATGAAAATGTGACAGAGTTGGCTGTTCTGAATGGAAAGGAACCAATGACTGACTGGTGTAGACATGGTTCTCTCCATAGTCTTGAAAGCAGATCCCCCAGAGCAGGAAAGGATCATGGATCTGGCAGGGTGGACCTCGGAGCAGTGGTGCCTTCCTTCCCTGAGGAGATCCCTCTAGATGCAGAAGAGATAGCTGAATTGATCCATGACAAAGCCTCAAGGAGCAGAAATGGCTCCAAAAAGACAGCAGTCGACTCCAGCCCCTCTGAACTGACAGGTCAGATATGGCTCAGAGGTTTCCGGCTCTGACTGAACTGAGGAACTCAGAGCAATCATCAGATCCAGAGGAGAGGACATTGTTGGATTTGATGCAGTCAGTACTGGACAGCTCAGAACCATGGTCTCTAAAGCTTCCAGTGAAGTTAGAGGGGCAATTAAAGGAAAGGTAGTTGAAGACTGAAGTCCCTGACACATGGCGGGTAGGAACCAAGGTGTTTCTTTTCACACCATGTGCCCAGACGAATTTTCCTCACCAATCTCTCCACATTGTTTTCAGTAAGACTTCTGGAAGAAGGGGTGGACATGACAGATGTAAATATGGGTCTTTCCAAGAAAGGAGAAGGAAGTCTATCTGGAAATGGGTCAGTTGATGAATACCGAGTCCTAGGTATGAAAAATGTGGTGGAAGATAAATCTTTAATTTGAGGTGTCAGTTCCAAAAAACTCTGCACCAAAACATGTCTTTTTTCTTGATGTATTACAACCAAAGACAAGGTTGGGTCCAAAGACTGACTGGTAGTACTCTTTGGTTCTGACAATTCTGTTAGAGCGAAGGATTGGACAATTTAGTTCTTGAATCTGAAGGAGAAGATGGAACTGAAACTCTTGCATTCTTCAAGCTCAAAACCAGTGGAGAAGTTGGAGTCAAATAATTTCTCTTCTTAGCCCTCTCTGAGACATTAGAGGAGGAATAAGAGACAGGACTAGATATATCATATTTAACTTTTTGCATTTCTTTGGGTAAAGAAGTTCCAGATATGGCCTTCCCAAAAGAGGAGGGAAGAAGTCCTTTCAGAATCAATTTTTTCAATCCCTCTATGTGAGCACAATGACTGAAGGAATGGCAAATGGAGCAGTCATCCTGAAGATGGAGGGGCCCCAAGCAATACACGAATAGAGAATGTGAGTCAGAGTAGGTTGAATTTTGGGACAACATTTCTCACAGTGCTTAAAGCCCACCAGGCTTTTTTCAGCAACTACACACACACACACACACACACACACACACACACACACACACACACACACACACACACACACACACACATACACATACACACTCCACAAAACGGTTAGCAGAAAAAAAACAGTTAAACAGTAAAGCATTCTTTTTTGTTTTGTTTTTGTTTGTAAAGTGGGAAATATCAACATATTTTAAGGTTACACAAAGTATAGAGGAGACAGAAAGAGGAAAAGATATCAAGAGCTACACAAAAGTATAGTAGAAATGGAAAGATAGGTTTAGAAAAGTGGGCACTAGCAATAGTATTGGAGAATACAAACATACAAAAGGTTAAGGTATTTTAATAAGAGAATAAGAAAAATTAAGGCTTATGACAGAAGAAAAAAGAAATAAATCACTTATCTGGTTCGAGAGGAAATGGCAGCACATCTAACTCGCAAAGTGGCAAAGGAAATCTGAGATAATTAGGATAGGACCATTGTGGGTATGGGATGAGCTTGAGAGTTTTTGGCTCCCATGAGCTATTGTAGTGGCTGAGTCAGTTCCAAGGATTGGAACCAAACTCACAGGTTGAGGCTAGAATGAAAATTGACAACAATAGATCACATGCTAATAGCACCACTCTTGGAGTCAATGTCTATGATGTGGTGCATTGCAGCCCTCTGTTCCAATGCAGATAGTACTGAGAGATCCTGCAATATCATGTATACTACCTATAATATCACAATTTCTCTGTCCAGCAGATGGTTGGCTGTTTTTGTGTGGGTAGGGGAAGTAGGCATCCTTCACTCCCAAAGAATCATGGGTTTTCACATCTATTGGATAAATTCAAGCAGCGTCTTCTGTGACTGTGCAATCCGGTCTGGGATTGGCAGTCCTTTCCACATTCTGGGCAGCTGTAGGCAAATGATTGTCTTGTACCATGGGCATAGATATACCTGAAGGGTCTCTTATCTTCTGCTCTCCTTGTCAAGGTGGTTTCCAACATAGTGAGAGCTTCTTCCACTTCCAATTTCCAGTCAATCTTGTCTGAGGTGAAAGAATACCAGTTGTTCACACTGATGCAGAGAGTACTGAGGTCACACATACTTTGGGTCACGCTTTCAGCTCTTTCCATACTCCAGCCCTCCAAAAAGTAGACCTTTTTGTATTCAGCCATTCATCATGCATGATACGTGACCACCCAATACATACATCTCTGTTTCAGGAGGCTGAACATGGAGGTGGTGTCCATCCTGTCAAGCACTGTGTTGTTGGGGATCTTGTCCTGCCATGAGATACCGAGTATGCAGCTAAGGCAGCACATATGGAATACAGTTTTGAGCTCAGAGTCCATGTTCCACTGGCATACAGTAATGTGCTCAAAAATAAAAGTTGTGTAGACTTGTACCTTGGTGTGCACAGTCAGCTTATATTAGTCCATACTCTCTTTGTCAGCTTGGAAAATGTCATGGCAGCTTTTCCAATGCACTTGTTGATCTCGCTATCAAGCAACAAGTTGTCAGAGATTGTATAGCCTAGGTGCATGAACTCATGGGCAACCTCCAGCACATAATCACTCACCATGATTGATGGCCCACTGCCCACATTTTAGCCCATCACCTGGGTCTTCTATGAAATGATCATGAGGCCAAATTCCATACCTTCATCTGCAAAGTGAGTCATGAGTGACTGAAGTTGTTGCTGAGTTTGAGCCACAGTAGCTGTGTCATCAGCTAACATGAAATCCTTTAGATGCTTCCCAAGCATCCAGTTCTTTGATCTAAGTCTCAGCAGTTTGAACAGGTTGACATCCATTCCAGTTCGGAGAAAGATGCCCTCTGTAAAAATTGCAAATTTCAACAGAACTGAAAAGAACTGAAAAAAAGATGCACTCAATTCTCTCAACAACAGGTACTCTTATGACTCTGTCATAATCCATGTTGGGGTGAACAACTTGAGATGTACCTTCCTGGACTGTATGAAGAGAGAGATGATCGAGCTCACTGAGTATGTGTCCCAGGCAGGTATGTTCCTAGCCTTAAGCAGCATTCTACCATCACCTAGAATGATGCCTCAATACAAACAGAAAATGACTGACTTTAACAATTGGCTTAGTCTCTGGTGTCATTACAAGGGGATCCAGTACCAAACAGCCTGGGAAGTCATGATTGACAAACCACAATGCTTTGTCAGAGATGACCTGCATCTGTCTTCCTTGGGCTTCAGGCTCCTGGAAAAGGCTCTTGCCTCCCCCATAGTGCCTTTTTTAGGCAAAGCCATGAGGTCAAAACCACATGGAAATTTTGTCAAAATGCAAATAAAAGGTCATGCTGCTAAACGCTAGGAGTCTAAGCATGAAACTGCAATCATTGCAAGCATTCTTAACCCCAGAAGATGCTGACATTTGTGTAGTTACAGAAACCTAGTTCAAAGCTGCGGACAGCACCCCAGCCATACCAGGTTACTCATCCTATCATACATTCAGACCCCAAACTGTGGGTATCAAAGCAAAAGATGGAGTTGCAATATATATAAAAGAGATACACACATCCAGGCTGGTTAAACAGTATGATGCACAGGAGACAGTCCAGGTGCAGTTAATCATTGACAGAACCCCTATTCAAATCATAGCTAGCTACAGACCCCCAACTTTGACTCAAAATGCCCACTCCACCTATCTGGACCTCTTTGAATCTATCAAGATTGAACTCTTTACCCTGATCTTGGGTGACTTTAACTATCCAACAATAAATTGGAAGAAACACTCATGCCAAAACACAAATGCCCAGAGATTCTGTGATTTCATCAGTGCAACTGCCTTAGACCAGCTGGTTGACACCCCCACAAGAGGTGAAAATATCTTGGACTTGGTATTAACCAACATGAGCAACCACTGTAGTAACCTCCCTGGTAAGATCCGACCACAAAGCGGTCACTTTTGAAGTCACTATCTCCCCTGATAACCCCATAGTTAGGGTTAAACAGAAAAACTTCTTGAAAGCTGATTGCAACCTCCTGAGGGAAGGCATAAACAGCTTCACAACTCCCTCCCCTCTATAGGAACTGGCACATAGGCCCAAATCTACACCAAAGTGCTATATGAGCACGTATATAGCTGCATGGAATCAGGAATACCCGACAGGAGAAAATCCTCCTCCTCAAGGAAGGATAATCCTGTCTGGTGGACATCTGCAACAAATGAACTCTATAATAAGAGGAAAAAAAATTGCTATCTAGGACCAAGAAGGAGCAGGTGCCTAATTGGAAGCAATCTACCCTTTGTCTGAACAAGCAAATAAGCAAACTTTGAGTCCAAACTGGCCACATCTACTAAAGACAATCACAAGGCTTTAATCACATATGTCTGCAAACTGAAGGAAAGCACCCAGATCTGCTCAGAATTGGTGGTCAAGGACACCACATACACAAATGCCACAGATATAGCCAACCTGCTGATAGACAAGTTCAGTGAAAATTTCTCCCCTCTTCTCACCCCATCAGTAAATCAGGACATCCCTAGCACCTGCTCCCCTTCCCTTAGCTCTAGGGAGCAAGTCATCACCGCCCTCTCAAAGGCAACAAAATACAGCCTCCATGGGACCAGATAACATCCCAGGCTGCATCCTACATGAACTCAGACAGGAACTTTCAGCACCATTAGGCACCCTAGTCAACCAATGTCTGAGTACTGGCTTCATCCCAGCTGAGTGGAGGACAGCCACTGTCATCCTTTTGCACAAAGCTGGAGCATCCCCTGATCCAGGGAATTATAAACCAATCAACCTAACTAGCCTGATCTGCAAGGCCATGGAGTGGATTATCATGGACCTTTTTAATAAGGACATTGGAAACAGCCAAACACTTGAGCCCACGCAGGTTGGTTTCATCAAAGGGAGGTCATGTCTGCTAAATTTGGTTGACTTCTTTGAGGCAGTCACCAAAGCCATGGATGAGGGGAAGACAGTGCACACTGCCTACCTTGACCTGGCTAAGGCCTTTTATACTATTCCATACTCAGATGTAATAGATAAACTCTCTCTTCTAGGCATCAGTCCATATGTTACCGGATGGATAGCAAACTGGTTCACTCATAAAACCCACCTAGTCAAAATAGGGGAAGCCACCTCAAGCAGTTGAGGAGAGGTTGTCATAATGGTTAAGGTGTTTACCTTACAGGCATAAGGTACAAGGTTTGATTCTCACATGGGGTAATTGGCCAGGCTTAAAATGGCCTAACAAGAGCAGTTAGCCTAGTACTAATCTATGAATGTATGAACCTATAACAAGTGGTGTACCCCAGGGATCGGTCTTGGGGCCTTCGTTGTTTGGGATATACTTTTTTGAGGTACAGGCCAAAACCAGTGGGCTATGGCTGACCAAGTTTGCAGATGACTGTAAGCTGGGTGCTATCATCAGTTCCCCTAGTGATGTGGACATTCTCCAAGAGGGTCTTACCCAAAAATATGACTGGTGCCAGAAACATGGCCTCAAACTGAATACCAAAAAATGCATCATCATCACCTTTGGGGAGAGTGACGTCCTTGTGGTAGCTGCATGTTACGCTGACACTGCCTAATCTGCTACATTTGGTTAAGGACAAGATCAAGTTGATGCCAATATTTTGATCTTAGGTGCCGCCATGAAACTTTGGCTGGGGCTTGACAGCGAAGAAAGTGTTGGTTATGCAGAGGTTAGATTGGAAACAAAGTTCAAGGGGATACTGGCCATTTTCATTCATCGTTTCTATTCCAAAATGTCCCAGACAAGATGGCCAGCTGGGATGGTCATTACCAACTCTGGCATTAAAATCACGAAGAATGAATAATGGCTCATGGGAAGGGACCTCACTGATAGTAGTGCAAAGCTTATCATAGAATTTGTCTTTGACTTCCTGGGTAGCAGTTCAAGTAAGAGCATAGACACTAAAGATGTTGGCCATGGTCACTAGTATTTGTAGCTGAATTTTCATCAGTCTCTCATTTCACCATATTTGGTGGTATGACTGAGCCAATGAGGTTGTTTCTGATTTTCAAACCAACACCATGTTCCCTGGTCTCTTCTCAAAGCTTCCCATGCCAGTAAAAAGTAAAGTCTTTCTCCCTGAGACATCCAATGGATGGCAGCCTTGTTTCCTGGATAGCCAAAATGTCCATCTGTAATCTGCTCAGCTCGTTGTTAATGACTGCTGTCTCACAAGCATCACTGATGTTCTGTAGATCTTTCATAAGGCCTGGAGTCATCGCCCTTATGTTCCATGTGCCTAGCCTAAAGGTTGGTTTATTTTTTTTTCATTTTGTTTTTTCCAGGTGTATTGTTATCGCTCCACCTGTTGGGGTTTCCTAGGACCAACACATTCAGTTGGAGCAAGTGTACTGTCATGAGGCAGGACATATTTGACTGGGTACTGCCCAGCCTAAGTCAGGTGGTAGCTGCCCAATGAGATCAAAGGATCTCCCATCATTGGAAACAGTGCCCTGCACCTCACTCTATGCCAGCTGAGTGCATTGGCGTATTACCAGTAACTGCTACTTCCCATGATATGTCACCACTCATAGAGCAAAGCTGGAGTGTCCTCTCCAGGGTGCAGGCCTGAGCAAGTGAATTTAAAGAAACAGTTGATGCCCAGCAGCAGGTTCCCCCTGTCCATACCACTGATGTAATCCAAGGGGAAATGAAAGGGCAGTACAACTTGATATCAGTGTCATTGCAGGAGCTGCTACAGTGAGGTCAAGTACAACCTCAAACTACCTTAGGGACTCCATCTCTGGAATTTTCCTCTGGGTTTACTCCCAAAGCCTTTACTATGACAAGGTAATGCTGTAAATCAGTGGGGGTTTAAATTAGGGTTTGCCTAGGTGGGTTGCCTTCCCAGGATGATGATACTCATCTGCCTGAAGCAACTGGTTTTAAGGTGCCATTCACCCACCTTCGCTCCTTCTCCTGCCAGTACAAACGTCTTTATCAGACTTAGAAAATAAGCTGCACGTGAAGGCCAGAAGCTGGACTTGGGTTGTCGGAGGTTATTAGAGATGCATGCCATGTGGGCATTTAATAGATAGTGGAAGCTCATCCCCACTACCACCCCAAGCTATGACAACCTTCAAAACAGTGGATAGGGGAACCATATGCAGAAACAAAGAGGGATGCATGGGCTGTCCATCTCAGTGGATGCTAAAGTGTATGTAGTTTTAACCATCTATGTTACAAGGACCTATCTCAAACCTTCAATGGACATGCTGGAAATTTCACAATCATCAGACTTGCTTATCCTACAACAGTCATTCAGTGTTAAGCTGCAGCATGCAGAGGAGCAGACATTGTTTAAAAGAAGTGCAGATGATAGAGCCACAGCTATGTGGGGGCTCTACATTCCTGCCAATTTATCCAATGTTCTTCAAATCCTTCATTACATACACATTACTGTCAAGACCCATCCCAGGCCACAAGGTGTCAGATACAGGAACATGAAAGGCTTCCACTTCCTCAATTGTCATCAGGTTAATATCTATAATGTATCGATGTGCCTACTAGGTAGTTCAGCTTATTTTTGTATCTGTCACTTGTCTAACCTCTTACAACACTGAGGATTTTCCATAGTATCATCTGCTTGATAGGAGCACATTTAGGCTGATACAGAGCCCATGATGTACAATCAAGCTATTAGGTAGCAGATCACATATAATGATCTCACTGTTTTGTGCATTGGATCCAAGAGTCATGACCCCATTCCTCAAACTCCTGAGCATGCCAGAGATAGTATACAATAGTGCATATGATCTGATGTTGAATGTTGTGGAACATAGGGTCTGTCAACTTAAGAGATGCCTCCACTTCACAGAGATACATAGTTGAAAGCTATAGCATTGTCCTTGAGACCTGCAGCCAGATGTTTGGAGTGTGTGCCATGTTAAATGACACAGCTGTGTGGAAATAGTCTTAGCAGTAGTTTACCATCCCAGCAGCAACTAATATATCTGTTTAAGCAACAAGCAAATAACAAGGCAGCCGGCCAAAAGAAGAAAAGGTACAAGAAGGACCCCATGGGATGCACGGATGGATATAATGCATTTTATCACTAGTATGCAATGCAGGTGGTTTTTGGTCCACAACAACAGGACATGACACAGAGAGCAATGGATGAAATAAAGCATACATTATCAAAATCAGGCTACTCTAGTCCGTGCATGGTTTGGCTACAATGCAAATCAAATGTTACCTTGTCTATTCAGGTTATGGAATGGGTAAAGCATAATTATTATTTTGCACAGATGGGGAGAACACAGTGACAGTTTGGCAAGGTCATGGGAGATGGATGTGATAGCCAGCTGTGGGAAGAGAGATCACATTCCCCAGATGAGGCTGGAGAAGCTTGTATTGTAAACATTGGAAATGTATACCACATTGGCTTACAGGCTTGGAGCCTGATGCATTCAGTGTCATGGATATTTTAGAAGTACAGGAAAATGACTGAGCACTTTGACAGGATATCTATTTCAAGAACCTTCAGCTGAACCATGTCTATTCACAAAATGATGGCCATTTGTAACAATGGTGGTCTGTCTGCCCATTGGGGATATTGATGGTACAGAACAATAGGAGGAAGATGTTTCAGACTGACAACATGTCCCACTGGTGGATCCTGGGGATCACAAGTAAGTGAGAACAGTTATATGCAGGAATGGTGGCCACCATGGTTAAGCTATCAGTGATACTGCCTCAGTAACAGTTTGTGTAATCTGGGTAAGTATGGCCTGTGATCATGCACCTTGTATCTGAATCATTCCATGGCCAATGACAACAGAAGCTGCAGAGGTAGATCAGAGATATTTACCATCTGCCTCTTGGGTGTAGCAATGGATGCCATTTTAACCATCAGTGTCCTGAATGGCCCTGCCTACTCCCTATTCCTTTACTCCATACCACTGTGCAGGCACTGGATATCATCATTCAGGCCCTGCATGATTTGAACATCATACTACAAGTCACATAGCACACTCATATCTCCAAATCAATGTAGGTAGCTGCAGCCTCTACCTAGATCACTGGCATGCAGATGTATTGATTAATGCCAAATGTTGCACTTAGAATGGACTGCAGTTATGTCTGTGTCAGCAGCATCCTCACCTCTCCCTGTGTGATGTATGTGCACATGAAAAGCAGTGCAGCTCAAAGATGCTTAAGTTGGATACTCCTATGTAGCCTGGATGTGGTGCACAGTTCCACAGAACCTGCCAAACAGTGGTGAAGTTTTGTCCTGTCTCTGCTGAGGCTCTTTGTATGTTTGTGATGTGTGTTAGACCTGCTTTAGTTTTGCTAACAGTGCCACTATGCCATGTGCATTGTCAAACAAAGGTGTCCTGCTGATACAAGGCATGTGCTATTCCCTTGCACTAGATCCCCCACCAAAAGAAACTGTGAAAACATAAAAACAACATACCCATGACAGAACTGTAATACATTGTACCCACACACACCCTCACCCTATAGGTATATGCTTATATGACAGTATCTGCAAAGAGTATATGGCTGCCTACATATCTTGTTGGAAAGGTTCATTACAGCTACAGCAGGAGGAACTTGAAGAACAGCCATGCAGAACTCTCCTTGGTGATCAATTTATGTCTCACATGCATTGCACTGTTCTATATGGCAACATAATATCTGATGCTCTGCTAGTTTATCCTCTTCAGACATTTCCATTTTACCACTGTGTTTGATATCAACTCCTCTTCCCTATATTGGGACACCAGGAACTCATCCACAACTTTGGTTTTCTTCTGTGCCAGTGACAAGTGTGACAAATTTGGTAAACTCATTTCTGACAATGCTGTGTGCCATGTTGTTGGCATTCAACATCATATCAGTTACTCTTCGTTGAACCTAATGTAGAGTCTATCTTGGCCAAACAGAGCACTAATGTCCTTTACCACTCCATGCCATATGCTCTCAGAAAAATGACTTGTCTACATCATTATTTCTGTCCAAGATGCATGTGCACTGTATCCCCATGGCCTTCAGTATCACCACTGGCCCCAGACTAGTGCACTTTATCAGTCATTACCTCTCCTGTGGTCCCATGACAAGTTATGTACACATGCGGTTTGCACACATTGATCTGTGTGTGTGTGTGTGTGTGTGTGTGTGTGTGTGTGTGTGTGTGTGTGTGTGTGTGTGTGTGTGTGTGTGTGTGTGTGCATAGCTGTATGTGGATGTCCCACTGGTAGACTCCATCTCCATAAGGTGTCCATTTACTTGTACCCTTTTGTTCCATACAGATGTCACCATGCTGAAGTTGACATGGAAGACTCACTGTTGGTCTATGTGGCTACTACTCAGGATGTAAGTGGAGCTTCCCCTTCTGGTAGAGTTCCAGTTGGGTCTTCTGTGGTCAGCTGGTGTCAGCTGCATATGTGTTGATATTTGATATATGCCAGTACCTGGTTGTTCATCTCATCTCATGACCCTGGAATGTTGATTGAGTCACATGATTAGCAGACCCTAATCATCAGGGTGCCAGGGGCCCAAGCTGTTGGTGATGTCAGCAGTGAAGGTGACTGATGTCTTTGAGGGCTGGCCTCTGGGCTGTAATGCATCCTGCTGACCCCATCCCTGTGTCTCTCCACCTACATTATTTGTCATCCATTACATGTCCATTACCGAGTGCCCATTTTTTGTCAGAATGTCTCCATCGCCTCCTGTCCTCTACATGTTGTGTCACCATGTCTAATGTTTATGTTTGTATGTATCTGTAAACTTCCCTTCTTTCTATCTCCTTCCAAAAATAATTCTCTACTACATTTCTTGCCTACATTCCTCTTTTTGTATGACAAATGAGAGACCATATTCCAGGAAAAATATGAACTTCTTCCTTCTCAGTTTTTATTCATTATGGTTCCCCTTCTGCTGTCTGCTCTACTTTTTATTCTCCCTTTTTCTTACTTTCATATCTCCTCTTTCACCCCTCCCTTTATCGGATGAACTGGATTAGGACTTTGCTTTGTGCAGCTTTCCTTTGCCTGTCTGCCACCAAGCATGTATCACCAGGCCTGGTGTTTGTTACTCACATGACCATATATAGTCTCTGGCCCATTTGAGTGCAATTTCTGTAACATACACCATTCCCAGAATGTATCCTTTGATAGCATGGCTCCTCCATGAGCTTGTGTAATGCCTTTTGTTTATGAGCACCAAAATGAATCATTCCATTTGTTTACAAATAAGGCTTGCATGGCCTTTTGGACTATAACTGCTAGGACCAGTGGAAAGTCCACCCCTGTGCAAAGGGACATCCAAAAACATTCTGCACATTTCAGCCACAAAGTCAATTACAAGGCCAAGGTAAAACAGATTTAGTAGTGAGTTGGTAAGATAGGATTTCATACTAAGAAGAAATCAGATAGGCACATTGTCTGTATCCACAGAATCATTGATCATTGGGCTTAAGACCTGATTTGTGGTGATCTGTAGGGTGGGTGGATGGAGACAAGATGGCATATGGTGTGGTTGGGATGATAAGGGAGCAGATTGAAGTTAAATATATCTGCTAGTATGTTTGCTATGCTTCACAGGCTGGTAGGTGTTATCATTATGTATCAGTCTGGAACAATGCTGGGTATTATTTGTAAGGGATTTAACATAGCTTAAAAAAAGTGTTTCAATTATTCTTTACAGAGGTGGTAATTTTTCTGTCATTCATATCCTTGTGGGAATTGATTTTACAAATTCTTTGTTCAACTGCTTAAAGTGATGGTGGTGGTGATGTTCTAGAACTTACCTTATTACCGCAGGATGCAGAGCAAAAACTGACAACACTGCCCCCCCCCCCCCGGTTAGGCAATATTCTTGTCTTCTCCTTAATGTATTAAAATAATATGAAGTGCATAGTTGTCTTGCACTGGTGTCACTGAGGAAAAACCGGAAGCTTTATTCTTAGTGATTTCAGCATAGGAAAAGTGTCTGATGCATCCACAGACTTTAAAACTGATCACTCATCAGACCAATGATTGAGTACAATGCCCCATTCGGAATGTATCTGACCCGACACTTGCAGCAGCTGGAGAGGCCACAAAAGTTCCTCACCAAAAGGATAAAGGGTCTCAAACATCTGTCCTATGCTGCCCGACTGAAAGAACTCCAGCTCTATTCAGTCGCTTACCGCTTGCTCAGAGGTGACTTTTGCCTAACATACAAGGCCATGTCAAACCCAGATTTGATGAATATGCTTCACCTCAAAAAATCTAGATCCGTTAGAGCCACAAGGGCGGGAGACTTAAACCTTGACACGGCTATTAATAGGACGTGCTGGAGGGATAGATTCATCACCCAAAGACTCCCTATGCTGTGGAATAAAATCCCGGTATATGTGAGGCAGAGCACCTTGCTGGCCTTGTTCAAGAGAAATCTTGACATATGGATGGGACATCGCAGATATACCCCAGGGATTACCTCAGTGTCACTGCTCAACAGAGGCACAGCAAAATAATGGGTATAGTTCCCCATACTAAAGGGGTGGCGTAAGCCACAAAACTATGGGCTAGGCTTGTAAATGCCCTCGGGCAGATAGCCTAGTATGAACCTATGAACCTATGAACCTATAATAGGGGCAACGCTGTGCATGTGAGAAAGTGTCCTATTAAAGTCTATGTACATACCACGTGTTACACCTTGGTAACATCACAACTAAAGAAGCTAAATTTTTTGGAGTCACTGTTTATTACAAAAATTATGAAGATTTTTATAAAAAATGGCTCAAAAATAAGGAAGTGCAAGCAGGAAAAATATTGCCACACCTAACTTTTCAAATGCTACCATGTATATAGAAGCATCAGGAAATCACTTTAAGTTCACTTCTGGAGTCTGAGGTATTCAGTTTATTTCTCAAAACTATGATTTATTTGCTTTTATTTATTTATTTTTGCATAATGTATTAGGCTAGAATTTTTTATTCCTAAACTTGGCATTGTACTTATGCCAGATAGGTATAAAATGTCTCCAGGAATGCATTATAATATAAATACAAACCATCTGCAAATGCACTAGTGTTTGTTTCTAGTTCTTTAAGTGGAATCTCGTGTTCTTAAGTTGCTTCTGGTCATCAGCTACTGCTAATAAATTTGCATTTGACAAATCTCTAAATGCTGTAAGAACTGTGAACAAGTTGGATTTGGCCCACATAGTAAATACCATTGAAGAGTAGTTAGATGAAACTAGTTATGGGGTAACCTTGGGTGTAAAACATAATGTAAACCATATCTGGCATTTTTCAGCTACTTGTTGGGAAGTACACTTTCTGATCAAGAGGGTTTGCACTGATAAAATCTAGGAAGTGTGTGCACTTATTTGTAGTACTGTTCGCTCCTCAGTCTATGGATTGATAGTTGAATTCCCAAGAAGAATAATGCATGTCTTGCTGTAGAGGAAGTCTATTTAGTTTAAAAAAGCCTCACTAGCTAAGGCTGCAAAAGTGGGTATTTGTACATGGCTAGGATATTGTAAGAGATGTCACTGATAATAACCAGTATACGGAGGTCACCCTCTTGTCCTATAGGTATGGAAGTGATGGCAGTAGTAAAATGGACACACTGCCACATGTACCATAGTCATATCCAATAGTTGGGTTCTCAATAAGTAGTAGGCATTGAATCCTGGAGGGGAGGGTGCATTACCTCTGTATTGGAATCATGTTTTAGAGAAGATGCTGACATATATAGTTTCTAATGTCAGGAAAAGAAATATGAGGAGTGAAATTTCTTATTTAGACATCGAGTTTTGAGCAGCACTGCCTTTATGAAATTGTGATTCTGTCTGACTATATTTGTAGATGAAGGAGACAGCCACTGCCTAAAACATCACTCTGTGTGTAGATGAAGGAGGTAGCCACCGCCTAAAACATCACTCTGTTTGTGGATGAAGGAGAAAGCCACTGCCTAAAACATCACTCTGTAGATGAAGGAGACAGCCACTGCCTAAAACATCACTTTGCGGGCTCACAATGTTTTGGATAACATATGAAAAGACTGAAGAGAGTGATGCAGCCCGTACTCGGCACAAAAGGTAGGGCTGTTTATCTATTGTATGAGCAGCCCTGCGCTTTCCCTACTCAAGTTAAACTGTCATACTACTCCTCTGAATGTCATCTCCTTAGCCCCGCCTTACACCACATAGCTCCTTCAGCAAGATTGCATACCAACATCTGCATTAGGCTTCAAAATGGAAAGGCCTTCTTAATGCCTGCAGCTACTCTAAACTGTGTGAACACAAGCATCAGAATCTGCAACTGCCTGTGTGTCAGGATGGCAACTGCCATCCTTCTAAAAAGAACTTTATATCCTCATCCAACCTCTGTAGCTTTTTTAGTTTGCTAATAAATCCAAAAATAATGTAGTCCAAGTTCCTCACAATGCCTGCACAATCATTCTTATACATCTTGCCTTTTGCCGCCTACTACTTCAACATTTCATGCAAGCCTCTAATCACCATACACGATAATTCACAAAACCTGTTATGCAATGGTCTAATTGCAAACTTCTTGATATAGGTATTTGTCTTCCATAATAAATTCCTGTTGATGAGGTACTCAACGGTCTATTGTCTCTGAAGCTGCCTCAACCAATCTTTCCATATCTCCAATTTCTGTCTAGAAATTAGCCATCTTTAAATGAATCACTATATATGGTGATGCTTAAGAATCAATGTCATAGCATCCCATTGTTGACTCACCTTTTCCCTTCTTCATAAACTTTTTGTTAAGAACATTAGAACCATTTTCCCAGTAAGTTCACAAAATCTTGATCTTAGTAATGGTTGGCAACTAGCAACATGACCTAGAGAACTTGCAATCAACCCACAAAAATTATCTGTCAAATTTAAAGGGAGGGTCTCTTCTCCTAAAGAAAGGTATGCATGTTACCTGGTTATTACAAACATGCTTGTTTTTGGTGAGTAACACTAGCCTATTTGCTCCGAACACTAGGCTATGTGCTAGCACATGAAGTTTGAGACCAGATGTTGTACACATTGATCCTCGGCTACCATCTGTCTGTTAAATCTATTCAGAAATCATGCTACTGGCTTTAGGGATTTGAGGATATGATGTCTAGAAGATGATTAAAAAACATTAGGGTCCAGCTATGTTCAAGTCTCCTGTGACTATTGATCTACTCCCTCCAAATTGTATTAGTGAAATCAAACCAGGCCTATAGTCCTCGGCATTTATCCTGAGAGCTTGCCACTTTGAAACTTCATCATCTTTCCTTTCTTATTTATCCAAATGATCAGCTACCTGAAAACCATAGGTTCATAGATTCTTAGGTAGACACCAGGACTTTTATAAGCCTAGCAGTGCAATCTACTGCATTTGTGCCCATATTCCATGAGTATTTATTATGAGGGGATATGATAGGTAGAAACTTTCTAGAAGTTATATGTGTGTAGGGAGGGGTAAGTTAGTTTGGACATTATTGGCTGCCTTTGTCTATCAGAAACTGGTCTGTGCAGACATCAAAACATAGTGACTCCTCTTTTTTTTAATGGAAATATGACAAGACTGGCTTAAATCCTGTAGTGTGTGCTTTTGGGGCTTCTTTCTTATTGTATGTACCTCTAGAAGATGTACTAGGTTTGGCCTGTATTTTTTAAAGATATTCTTATCTTATCCTTTTTGAATGTATTGGAAATACTATTAAAATCCAAGGAAAAAAAATAATGTATGCACCCGTATTCACTAGTTTACCCTAATGACAGATTTATAGGAAATCCCAGCTATATGAGTAGCCTTTTAGATGAAACTCCTACTTGTTATAGCCTACATTAGGAGCTCCTATATCTTCCTCATGTCCAGCTTTATCATGCATGCAGCTCACCATATCATTTTAAGCTGTATGGACATACCTGCCAATTACCTTCAAAAACAAAAACTGTTAAACACTACAGGTCGCACACACACACACACACACACACACACACACACACACACACACACACACACACACACACACACACACACATATATTCCAGTGTCTGCCATGGAAGGAAAAGATAACAGTTCTTTTGTCTGTGTCCTCCTAATCAAGCACGCACAAGACGAGTCAATAGACATTCCTTATAGGTGCAGTCTACCTCACAGAAATTATAGTCCTCCTTCAGCACTGTCATGAGTAACACTCAAAGAAAATTACTTCACTCTTTCATCCACTGAAGGAAGGCCTGTTCCTAGATTCATAGTTTTATAGGTCTGTAGTAGGTAACAACTGCTGGGGCCTTTTTAAGCTTAGCCATGCATCCCAAATCTCTGACAAAGTCTGGTGTCCTTTGTAATGTAAGGGCCTGGGAGATGAAACATTTACAGGCTGCCTGTGTTCATTAGAGGCATAGGTGCTAAACCAGCAGTGAATTTCCATTTACTAATCCACTTGTCCAAGATAAATTTTGAATTGTGTTATGGAGGAACTTTGCTTCACATAAATGGGGAGACTGTTTGGGTAGTCTCTGGAAAACACACCTGTCACTACAATAGGTCTTCTTTAAATCAAAGGCAAGGTTTAAGTCTTTAGAACAAGTACTGCTGATGCCACTTGCTTTCTGAATATGCAGAAGGTCCATCAGCGTGGGGTCTGGCAATGTCTTGCATGCCAGGCATGTATCTATCCTCGACAGTCTGTAGGATATAGACTGCAGGAACAGGGCTTTGAGTCAGTTTGCATAGTACATGTTATTTACACCCTGTATTCTTTTAGTGCTCCAGATGTTCTCATTGGTATCTATATTTAGCAGGTCTCCCCCTCATATTTATAATGCTCTTTCTTCATCTGCTATGTTAAGACACCAGATACAACAAAATCACAAATGTTGTACACACTGTTAGTATAAAGTTATTTCAAATATTATCTTTCAGAATATTTCACAGCATTATAGTAATTGATTTACAATTCTCTGCAGTTTTGTTTATTCACTGCTTTAAAAGCACAGGCATAAATTACTTTCCTTATGCATCTTCTTAACTAAAATGCTTAGTCAGTGATGAGAAGAACTGGTGTACTTTTACAGTCTCTCAACTCTGCTTTACTTTGCTGTCATGGCTTTTTTTTATCTCCCACTCCCACAGCTTTGTCCTAACTTCAAGACCACCACTAGTGAAACTTGTGTTAGTTTTGACCTGCTAGGTCTAACTCCCCAGGTGGCGTGAGTCTCTTAGCTATACCAGCTTTGATATTCTATGGGAGTGGAGCTGACCAGTTAGTTAGTTAGTTAGTTAGTTAGTTAGTTAGTTAGTTAGTTAGTTAGTTTACCAAGGAAGTACAGTGATCAAATAGACCACATGCAGACACAGTGTGGGTGTAGAAATTCATAAAAAAATAAAAACACACAGAAAGCAAAAAATCAAATAGACAATTGAAACAATATGTAAATATTAACAGAGTAGAAAACCAATGTGAATTAATTTTAGTAGTAAATATGAGGGGGCAGAAGCAGGTGAGAAAAGATGTGAAAGTTGAATTGAAGCAGGTGAGGTGGGTGGTTAGGTGTCCTGTGGGAGGAGTATCATTCTGTGCCTGTCTGACTGGAGTGGGATTGTGATGGATCTATTCTTCTACCCCTGCTGGCTTGCATACACTTCCTCAAGACTAATGTGCACCCATGTGCCTTGCCCAACAGTTGGCAATATTCTGTAATCCTAGACTTCTCCAGGAGCAAGCAATGACAACCTTTCCAGCATGTTGAGCTTTTCCCTCCCTCTGAGAGATATGATAAGGCTTCATGCCTCATAATTCTTCCCTTTCCCGCAATGGTTCCTCCACCTATCAAGCAACTAATTGAACTTGGGTGGTCTGTGTTGCTGATAACTAATTGAACTTGGGTGGTCTGTGTTAGTCATACCCTCTTTTACTTCTGCTCTGCTGATAACTAATTGAACTTGGGTGGTCTGTGTTGCTGATAACTAATTGAACTTGGGTGGTCTGTGTTGCTGATAACTAATTGAACTTGGGTGGTCTGTGTTGCTGATAACTAATTGAACTTGGGTGGTCTGTGTTATAGTCATACCCTCTTTTACTTCTGCTCTGCTGATTATCTACGTCAAATAAATAACTAATAAATAAATAACAAGACAATGCAAACCCATCGTTTGAACCATCTACCTATAAATGACTCTCCATGTAACAACTGAAATAGATGTCTTTTTTTTCTCTTTATTACCCAGAACTGTACTGAACAAGTGCCAGATATCTCAGCTTCTCTTTTATGTGCCAAATCTTCTTGTCCTTTTCAGAATAAGAGTGTCTGTGGGTTTTTCAAGGGTGGTTTATTATAGCAATAACTAATGACTGGGTGTGGTATATTGAAGATTTACCCATGGTTGGCGTGGTTTAATCATGACGGTGAAGCCCGAGTGATTAAACAAAACCAACCATAAGTAAATCTTCAATATACACCACCCAGGAGTCAGTTATTGCTATTATACAATGACATTATTTAAGAATAAATTACTTACTTTTCTTAAAAAATGTCTTTGTATAACAGCGCCATGATGATCTTCCACATTGATTCCTGATTCTGCCCTTTGATAATGTACTGCGCATGTGTAATGGACTGCATTCCCAGGCTTAGTAGACAGATTGGAAAATACAAGGAAAATCAGGTATGTTTTACTTTGCAAAATGTACCTGATTTTCCTTTATTATCTGTGGTCTAATATGTACCTCTTGATCTTTTATTTGAAAAAAAAATGTGAATACGTGTGCATTGTCTGAAGAAAAGAAAATCTGAAACTGAAATGCATGTCATCATTTAGTGACTTTGCTCCTCAGTCATTTGTCTGAAAAAAACAAATTTTATGAGAAATGAAGCCACTAAATAATGACACACTTTTTAGTTTCAGAGTCTTTTGTTCAGACTAATGGTTGTCTAAGCGATAGCAATTAAAAAAAAAAAAGTCTGGCTGCTCAATGATACTTCAGCGGCTAGACTTTTGCTGTTGCTATATGCTCGCTTTACAGTGGAACACTGGTTGGGCTGACCAATCAGCATGTTTCATTTTGAATGTTAATGGCCAGTCATTGTATAATATATATTATACAATAACCCCCCCCCCATTAATATTCCAAAATGTGCACGCTGATTGGCCAGCGTGCTGATTGTAAGTCCCACAATATACCAACGGAAAACGGTCCGGTCGCCCAAACTATTTTCCATTTGTATAAAGTGTCCAAAACTTTTTTTTAATTAAAAAAAAAGAAAAAAAACAAAGCAACGGAGAATTTCTTTTCTCTGTTGCTTCCGTTTCAAAGCATTGATGTACTGGGTATGCATGGGAACGCAAGTCCCATACACCTGGGCAGTACATCAACACAAGGAAGCAGTATACCACCAACGGCGGAAGAACAGTAATGCGCCTTTATACAAAGACATTATTTAAGAAAAGTAAGTATTTTTTTTTAAATAATGTCATTGTATAATAGCAATAACTGACTCTGTGGTTGTAGTATATTGAAGATTTACACACAGTTGGCTTTATTTAATCACTAGGGCTTCCCCCTCAAGATTAAACCACGCCAACCATGGGTAAATCTTCAATATACCACACCACATCGTTGGTTATTGTTTAAGTAACAGCATACAGTAGAGGTAGGTATAGTAATCCAACAAGATTTGAAAAAGTCTTATATTACTGTACTATCTTAAATAACTGTGCTGATGAACTGAGCCAAACAGTAACTATACATTGCTAACTGGATGCTCTGCCTTCTGTAGCTCTGAGCTAAACCCAAACCTAAAATTACTGTTCAATCTCAGCCTTACTACAGGATATGTACCCAAAGAGTGGCGTACAGCAACAGTGGTCCCTTTCCACAAAGGTGGTGCCTCAACGGATCCTGGAAACTATCGCCCCATAAGACTGACTAGCTTGGTCTGCAAAGCTATGGAAAGGATCATCATGGACCTCATAGATAAAGATATTGGGGACCTACAGACACTGGATCCTACCCAGTTCAGCTTTGTTAAGGGCAGATCCTGCCTCTTAAACCTGGTCGATTTCTTTGAAACAGTCACCAAGGCCACTGACGAGGGGAAGGTGGTCCACACAGCCTACCTGGACCTCGCAAAAGCCTTCGATACAATACCCCACTTGGGCATTATAGATAAGCTCACCAGCTTAAATATAAACCCCTATGTCACTAGATGGGTTGCAAACTGGCTCAAGGACAGAAACCGCATGGTTAGAATTGCTGGAGCCATGTCAGACTCCAAACCAGTTACAAGTGGCGTCCCACAAGGCTCAGTCCTGGAACCTCTCTTGTTCGGTATATATTTCTCAGAGGTACAGGCCAACATGGAAGGACTGTGGCTGACCAAGTTCACAGATGACTGCAAACTGGACGCCATAATAGACTCTCCAGCCGACACAAGCATCCTCCAAAAGGGCCTCATAGAAACAGACAACTGGTGCCAGAGCCATGGCCTCAAGCTAAACGCCAAAAAGTGTATAGTCATCCCCTTTGGCAAAAGCAAAGTGCCCACAAATTACCACATAGGTGGTAATCCATTAAGTACAGAAGAAGTAATTAGGGACCTGGGGACCCAAGTTGATAGCAATCTCTCATTTGACAACCACGTGGCCAAAGTGTTTAGAAAAACATTTTATATAGCCCACCTAATCATGAAGGGATTCACATCTAGATCAGGGGAGGTCATCGTGCCTTTTTACTCATCCCTCATCAGGCCCATGATTGAGTACAATGCCCCTTTTGGGATGTACCTTACCAGACACCTGCAGCAACTAGAAAGACCCCAAAAGTACCTCACCAAGAGGATCAAAGGGCTCAAACAGATGCCATATGCTGCCCGGTTAAAGAAACTCCAGCTCTACTCAGTGGCATACTGCCTGCTCAGAGGCAATCTGTGCCTGACGTATAAAGCCATGTCCAACCTGGAATTAATAGACATGCTGCACCTCAGAAAATCCAACTCCCATCGAGCTACGTGCTCGAAAGACTTGAACCTCAGCACTGAAATAAATAGGACATGCTGGAGGGACAGATTCATAACCCAGAGGCTCCCTTCACTCTGGAATAAAATCCCAGTCCAGGTTAGGCAGAGTCCCTCATTGACTCTCTTCAAGAGGAATCTTGATGAGTGGATGGGAGATCATAGGTTTACCCCGGGTATCACTTCTGTGTCACTGTTAGACAGAGGCACAGTATACTAACCTCGAAAAAGGGCATAGCAAAATTAATTTAAAATGGGTGGCGAAAGCCAAACACACTCTGGCTAGGCTTATAAATGTCCTAGGGCAGATAGCCTAGTATGAACCTATGAACCTATGAAGAATGAAGTATACGGCCCTTATGTTATTCTGAACTCAGAATTGTTTTTTTTTTTTTTTTGCTCTCTAATGGCAGAATTAAGACAAACTGTACTGTTTTCTGTAGTATCTGTACTTCTGAAAAGATCTGAACTGCTGGACATTTGACCAGACTTCTGTACTCAATCTTCTGAGCATTTGTACTGACTTCAGTCTTGAAAGTATATCTCATAACACTAAAACCTTTAAAATTTTCTACATGCCACTTTTACCTTGTTTCCCAAGCTGTGTACCATTTAAATAAGATATTATTATAGGTGCCTGTTTCCGATTTGTTTTTGTAACAAAATATTCCATCCACTCTTTTAGCATGTCTCACACTTATCAGTGCTTTGGCCTGATGATTATTTAACTGAGCTTATTTGTATAATTCGCTAAAACACGCCTTTCTATTGAAACTGCACTTACTGAAGCTAAATGTAAAATATGAAATATAAAATGATGATATAGGCCTGCTTTAATATGGTTGCATTTCTATGCATATGAAAAGAAAATACTGCATTTATGTAAAGATTTATTCTGACAAAACTATATTTATATGTGTCCTTATCTTGCACTCCACACAGCCTTTTTTTGTATATTAACTTTACTTCCTCTGGTCTTATCTACTGGCTTCTTACTTTCCCTATGTTAAGAGATTTTGCAGTGCCAAATATATGTGGGGCAAACAATTAATATTAACATCTAAATCTGGTTAAGTGACATCAAAAGGCTTTGGCAGGATGTTTCTTCATCAATAACCATGTTCTTGAGTGTCAAAAGATGTACACACCCCATTCAGGAAGGGCCCATCCTCCTTCAATGGCCTTAATTCTTATTATAATGCCAGGTAAGTAATAGACCTGTGCTGTCATCTTCATTAACTGAGAAAATAGGATAATTTAGTCTGAAAAAATTGACTCATAATCACTATCCATTCTGAATGCTAGACATAATATGAAGGGTATCTCAACTAAAATTATTGAGAGATGCAACATTCATAAAAAGAACAGCAAATCAGCTAGTATATATTTTGAGGAGTACAGAACAAAATGACACCCATTCAGTGCACATTAGTAACTATGGCAATCAGAGAAGAACAATGTTCATGGAGTCATGGTAAGACACATAGCGGAAATGCACCCTTAATGTCTTAGAAGAGAGAAATACTGTACAGAAATACTGTATGGTAAGAGAAAAAATGCAAAAGTATGTTGGCAAAGCAAACTATGTAAACTGTGCTCTATGTCAAGACATGAGACAGAATGTGTGGGACTGGGTTGGAGACATCAGGGATAAAAAACTGCAAACTATGCATTGACAGAGAGTAGGTCTTACTTGGGGGTGGATTTTTAACTGGCAAAAGTATGAAGTGTAAAACAATGTACACCCAACACATCTCCAGCACACTTGACAAATGGGTAACATGCTTATAGAAAGGGACTAGGAAAAGAAACAATATTTTCATTGCAACTTACCAAAATACACACAAGCACATGCATGTGCACACACACACACATGCACACACACACACACACACACACACACACACGCACACACACACACACACACACACACACACACACACACACACACACACACACACACACACTAACTATAGTACAAAAATGATATCTAGACTGTTTGTGTCATCAATGACCAGAACTAACACAAGACACCGCTGCAATTTTATTGTAAAACTTGCAATAATCAGGCACTACACAGTAATTATAAAAGCACATTAACCTAGAACTTAAATGTAGCACAACCATTTATTCTAGGTGTTACATAAAGAAATACACTACAATTTGAAAACTACACTTTAAAAACACCTGGAGCTATGATGTTATCACTTACCACTGACAATCAGATTAATCAAAAATACAAAAAAACACAGTCTGTACCCTGATGGTGTCAATTAATTATTTGTTTCCATGTTGTTAACAAGCTAAAACTTCAGATATTGTGTATTCTTTATGAATGTGTTACTTTTTTCATTGATGACCTCTTTTCCCATTGTTCAAGACTCACAGTGTTCATGTTTAGCACTACATTTCTCTATATTCATCTTATATTTCTATACCATAATGAAATATTATATAATTGCATTACAGAGTTTAATGAGCATCTTTATACAGTCTCAACCATTTTGACAACACCTGCAGTAGGGTCTTTACATATTTCATCCATACACCTGTATCATATTCAGGCATTATAAAACTGCTATATGCACCTCACATTTGCAAACATCTTGTCTTGTACATCCTTAGTTTTTTTTTTCCAGACAATATCTAGTCTCTACATTAACATATTTCTTTTTTTCATATACTTATTAATCTATTATTTTTTACCACCATAGCTTTACTTCTATATACTTCTTTACCCTATTTGTTTTATGTATTAACATGTCTTAGTAGGTTAATCTTCTTCTACAGCTATTAATCATTTGAAGCTTCAGTTGTTATTTAACTGTATGTAGTGCTTGTATTCATATTTTATTTTTGTAACTCATTAAATATGCATACTACAAACATTAATTTGTTACTTTTGCTCTTATGCTTTTTTGTTCCTGTCTTTATGGTTATGTTACTGTTGCTTAATTATTAATTAAATACATTATATATAATAAAAAGCACAACAAAAATGATAACACACCATCCATCCATTTACCAAACTAAATTACTTGCTCAGGATGGGACAATGGTGCTAGTAAGCTGAGCAGGGGGCAGCAGACTTCTCTATCCCCAAAAGCAGTTTCTAACTCATTATGTTAGATACCCAGATATTCCCCATTAAGTTGAGAGACATAATTCCTCTATCATACTTTGGATATGCCCTGAGATATAGTCAGCAGTGCCTAATACACTTCCTAGATGGACACCCAAGGGTCATTTAGTCTAGGTTCTCAGGAAGGGTTCTTGCCGTTTGATTGACAGCACTTTCACTGACTGCCATACAATCAAATGAAAAGGAAATAAACAGCTTTTATATTGAGTTGAGTTTTCCTTTTCTCATTTGTTATGCAACTATAGGCATATTTCAGTTTGGGGGGCATGGGCCCCCCCCCCCATGGGGGATGCAGAAGGTCTTGGCCTATTCTGAAAAAAAATATCTCTTAAGTTCAGTGAAATTTGTTTTGGTCCAGTTCTGTTGATCATTCAGCACTTGATGGAAGTGCTGTTGATCAATTGCGATGTATCCCTCAGAAGACATCAACAGACCATTCTTAGACTGAAGGAGCAGTGCCTCTACTATGAGGCCCTCCTGGGTAGATGAGATCCACAACATATAACAGACAGCCAGCTTAGGTGTCCTAGGAAGGGGCATCATTTCTGCTACTCGATTTGGTGACCTCAGTCTTTCAGCATTACCTAAAGCTCCTGACCATGATTAAAGAAAGGAACATCTATGGGCTGGTGAACAGTGAGACTTATCCCCAGAGTCAGGTTATTCATTATTATCACTGTCCTCTGCCTTGCATACAGTGCTGCCACTGCTAGACACATCCACTTGGCAAATTTTGGAATTTCTGCACATTCTCTCATGAGAAAGATTCTAAGATCTCAAAATACGTAAACTCATCCATTTGTGTTAGTTACTTTTCTCTCACCTTCAGAGAGCAATCCACTCTTTTCTGGAAGATTAGTAAGTCTTAAGATGCGAGAGGCTTGATTTTCATGCCAGCTGTACCACACTCACTATTGTACTATTCCAGTGCACACAGGATAGGCATGTGATTTAAAAATAACAGGAAAACATCATAGTCTTCCAATAGTACCATACCTTTTTATAGATAAATAAGATGTGGAAGGAGTAAAGATACACAAATTGATAAACTGTGTGCAGATTCTAAAATTTATTCTCACACAACACAACAGACTATTTGCAAAATCTTATGCAAAACAGTTTGGTTCCACAAAAGGGGTGGTAAGTTGTCCTAGTGACATCCAGGTTACCCCAGATACTGGAATCAAATTAGATTATATTGAAAAAGAACTGTTGAAACTGGATCCAAACAAAGTGCAGGGAGGAGACGGAAAAAGTAGCAATGACCTGAGAACACTTAAGCACGAACTTACACTGCCATTATATCTATTATTCACTAGGTCAATGTTGAAAATAGATCTATTACCACCTGTAACATGATGTTCTATAACAATATAATAACAGCTATGAATGAAAAAATTGTGCTGTGATGTGATTTATATAGATTTAACTTCAGAATTTGGCAGGGTCTTGCACAAAATACTGATCAATAAATTAGTACAACTAGGTATTGATGTACTGTTGATAAGATGGATAGCTACATGGCTTACAAATAGGACATGGCAAGTATCACACACTAACTGGACAGGTGAAATCCTTGGTTACAGTCAAGGTGTCCCACAGGGCTCTGTACTAGGCCCTTACATGTTTAGATTGTATCTTTCAGACTTTACTTTTTCATCTGAGGTGTTCTACAGTCTATATGCTGATGACCTGAAATTAGGAAAACTGATGACAAGTGTTACAGATAAGGCATGTCTGCAAAATAATTTGACTAAATTGACCATTTGGGCACAGGAGAATAATATGTTGATAAATACATCAAAAACTAAGCATATGAGATTTGGGAGACATAAACTGAAAGGTGAATATTTAATACAGCACACAGTGATTGAAACTGTAGACTCATTTAAAGACCTGGGTATATAGGTAGATTCAACTATGGATTTTTCTAATCATATAAACCAATTGGCTAATGATAGTTATAGAACTATAGGTTGTATACAAAGATTTATAAAGTCTAGGAAATCAAACATAATGACATCATTGCTTGTTAGTTATATTAGACCCAAACTTGAGTATGGAATAACAATATGGAAATCCTATAGGAAAACAAGCATGAATAAACTGGAAAGGGTACAGTGGAAATATACTAAGGGCATCCATGGATGTGAAAATCTAAGTTATTATAAAAGACTAAAATATCTGAACTTGTACAGTGTCTCTTTTAAGAGGAGATCTTATTCAGGTATATAGGGCATTTAGGGACAACCCCCTCTGGGAATGTTTGGGGTTATCAAAAAGTAATAGAGAATTGTCAGATAACCTATGTAGAAGATTCTATAGCAATGAGAAGTGTACTAATTGGTTCTCTGACAGAGTAGCTGATGCTTGGAACAGACTACCAAATTACATTAAAGAAGTACTAGTTTAGATATTTTTAAGAACAGCCTGGACATTTATTATGGGAACAAGTGTTGTGGCATATTGCCAAGCTAAAAGGGTTTAATGCCCATGCTTGAAACATTTGTATGTATGTATAGTAAGTAATCTCCATAGCATGCCTCTGACTTGAAATCTAGCTCATCATTTACGCACACACAGACACACACACACACACACACACACACATATATATATATATATATATATATATATATATATATATATATATATATAGATAGATATATATAGATATACATATACATATGTTTGAGTGGCACAGATCCTCATATAAGGGGTCAAACTTTGTATCCCCCTTGAAAACACTTTATTATGTAGATTTTCTTGTATTTGATGCCTTGGGAATCACTGATTTTTCCATTAATCACTTGTCCTGTAACTGATGAGTATGTCATGAACAGATACTGTTCTGTTACAATAGCAGACACTTAACTGATACTAGAATTTTGACAACACAAATGATCTACCAAGAAATTTAATGGGCTAAACCAATCACAAAAAGAAACCACACAGCATCATTTTGAGGGGGAGCAAAGCAAAACCTCAACTGCACATACCCCAAACACAAAAAATACATTATCCAACTACAAACACACACTTTATCCAAATGAAAAACAAAATAAAGCATGCTATAATGTGAAGGACTCTGCCATCCCCAACTTATGCATACTAATTTCTTGATCATAAAACTGTAACAAAGCATCAATCAAGCCCACAGTACTATATTTGTCTAAAGCTATTTCCACTGTAGCACTATATGACCAATAGCACTTTTGATAGGATTTCAAAGCTCACATACCCTTTGATAAAATAATCCTTAGATTAGCTTCACTGTGTGTGTGTGTGTGTGTGTGTGTGTGTGTGTGTGTGTGTGTGTGTGTGTGTGTGAATATATATATATTTATATATATATATATATATATATATATATATATGTATATATATATATATATATATATATATATATATATATATATACATACACATAGGTAGGTACTAGGCTATCGGCCCTGGGGCCTATACAAGCCCACCCAAAATGGTACCCTGGCTTTTGCCAAAAAAGAAAATTATTTTCCTGTATAGGTTCATAGTAGGTACTAGGTTATCGGTGTCCATATAGAATATATATAGCTCTATAGATATAGACATATCTATTTATCTATATGTTTACACAAATGCAATTTTATATGTGTATGTGTGTGCATGTATATATATATATATATATATATATATATATATATATATATATATATATATATACACACACACACACACACACACACACACACACACACACATACACACATAAAAAAACAACACACATACACAACTCACACACACATAAGCAGGGGGACAAGCACCCCTGCACCCCCCACACCCCCCTACTTATATATACTAACTCCGAGATTGCACAAACACAACACAAAAGCTCACTCACACACGCACATTCTTCAATCCCTCACACACACTCTAACTCCCACTCAAAACCCTTACAAAACTCTCACTTACCTGACATAACACCTACATCCCCACATGGCACCACGCACCAAACAAAACACAAACCCGGACATTACGTAGCGCAACTTCATAACCGCGAATTCGACATATATTCCAGATATATGAAATTCACGATTATGAACATTTGCTATTTGTAACATTCGACTTTCTAGCTTCGAGATACTGAAATTCGACATTTCAGTATTTCAATGTTATAAAGTGAACCCATATATATATATATGTTGGACTTTGTATGTATGTACTAAGTGTAATTAATGTTTCTGTTTATCTTTAAGAAGTCAGTCATGTGGCCTTTGTCTGAAAGTGAATGCTGCTGAAGCTGGCATCATGCATCCTTGCATCTTTCTTCCTTTGATGAAAATATTTTATGTTGTCAGAACTAAATTCCAATGCGTTCAGTAATTTTTTGTTTACGAAATACTGCATATGCAACCATTAGAAAATTCTTATATATTCATAGGTTTCTATTAGGCTAACTGTCCTTGTGGGTCATTTTAAGACTAACCAAGTATTCTATGTGAGAATCAAACCTTGGCTCTTGTGTCTATAAGGTAAACAACTTAACCATTAGGCCACCCTCCCAACCATCTTCCACATGCATAATTGGTCTGAAAGTTGAAACTGTGGATTGAGAAATTCAACTCACTGATGACTGGGAGCAGTGACTCCAAGAAGCCAAAAAAGTTGCATTCATAACAGATAACCACTTTGGTGTTAACCTTTCAAAGATTACAGAAATGAGTTTTCACACTGGTAAACAACTTGATTCTATCTTATTCCCTATTATGAATGAACTGTTCAGGTAAATAATGAAGGTGACAGGAGAATTTATCTTCTTGATAAAGCAATGCAAATTCTACAGAGGGGGTCTTTAGCCAGTTTTTTGTCAATGTCAGCCATAAACATTCGTATTATAAAATAAAAAAAAAGTTTCCAGGATTATGGCTGAATCAATATTAAATGCAGTATGCAAAAGATTAAACTATGGTCACCAAAGTTTTAAATCAACTGAAATATTATTGCAAGGTTACAGAGTTTCTCAGCTGAAAAGCAAAGAAGTTTATTGCCAGTAATGTCTTTACCACAGGAATGTGGCCTAACTCTACTTAAATTCAGTTCCTTACCTGACACCACTTAATTCCAAACAACTGAGAACAACATCCTTCACTGCATCTACTGCCTTGTACTACAGAAAGTCAACTGGTTTCCAGTAACAGAATGAGAAGCCTGTCATCTAACTTTCCCACTTTAACTAATTGCGAAATAATGGACATTGTCCACTTCTACCAAACAAAGTAAAATAATCAAGAACACCTTCCCTTTCTCTGTGTATCCTAGATGGTCCTCTTCTATACAGACATATTCATATCATTATCTTGGTCAAAAATTCTGGGCAAAACTAAGAAAAAGTGTGTGTGTGTGTGTGGGGGGGGTCAAAGTCAGTTGCAGTTTGAAATACTATTTAAATTTAAGTAAAAGGTTAATATGTTTTTCCATCAACATACACTTTCTGAACAATAAGAAGTCACTCCACAACAAGGGGTCTATATTAGAACATCGAAATTTCACAATTTCAAATGTTCTAACATCGACCCCTTTTCAACGAATGTTGACAACATCGAACATGCAGAACAGCAAATTTTTTCCTAGGGAAAAAAATTTGCTGTTCCGAAACACATACACACAACACAAGCACACCAAACAAACAGCAATCCACAAACATACTCCTAAAATCTTACAGCTAACCCTACATTAAACTGTACAAACACCACTAACTATCCACTTACCTTAACCCAAACCTTAACCCTAAGGTGTGTCACTATCTCACACTCACCTCATCCGCGTCCTAACCCTAACTCACCTAACCCGCCCTAGCCCTCATGTCCACACAATCACACACATACCTAACCTGCACCCTAACCCTAAGTCATCTAACCCGCCCTAATCCTCACATCCACACAATCGCACACATACCTAACCCATGCCCTAACCCTAACTCACCTAACCCGTGCCCAATCGCACACTTACCTGAACCTGACCCGTAACTTTCCACCACAGTGCTGAAAATAGCTAAACAACAGAAATGGACAACTAAATTCTTTCCCTAAGAAAACATTTGGTTTTCTGTCATTTCACTATTTTCAGCATTCGCTGAATAGAGGTCGATATTAGAACATTCGAAATTGTGAGATTTTGATGTTCTAATATAGACCCCACAACAAGAGCAAGTATGACCCTGTCACTGTCCATGTGGGTGTGAATGACATGAGATGCACCTCTCTAGACTACATGAAAACAAACATGGAAGAGCTCTCAGATTATGTGGCTCATGCAGGTATGGCTCTAGCCCTGAGCAGCATCCTACCTTCGCCCAGAATGATACAGCAGTACAAACAGAAAATGATTGACTTCAGCAATTGGCTAACTTTCTGGTGTTAGTCTAAGGGGATCCAGTATCTGTCTGCTTGGGATGACATGACTGACATACCTCGATGCTTTGCCAGAGATGGCCTGCATCTGTCACCACTGGGTTTCTGGATACTGACTAAGGCACTTGCCACCCCTATAGTGCCTTTTTTAGGCAATGTTCGAAAGACCAAATTACCACCATAACAGCTATAAATAAATGCAATTTAAGGGTCATGATGCTCAATGCTAGAAGTCTAAATCTCAAGATGCACTTGCTTGAAGCACTCCTCAAAATGGAAAATATCGACATTTCTGCTGTAACGGAGACCTGGTTTAAAGCAGCAGAAAGCACCCCTGCACTACCAGGCTATAACTCATTCCACACCTTTCAGCCCCAGAACATAGACCGAAGCTACAAAGACAGTGGTGTCTCCATATTCATAAAGGATATGCACACCTCCAGACTAGTAACCCAGTATAACACATCTGAGATACTCCAGATACAACTAACATTGGGTAAGACATAGATTCAGGTCATAGACTGCTATAGGTCTCCAACCATGGCCCAAGACTCTCACTCCATGTTCCTAAGCACCCTGTAAACTATTAGGGTCCAACTGTCATACTAGGTGACTTCAACAACCCCTCCATCATCTGGGAAAACTACTCAAGCACCAATGCACTGGCCCAACGCTTCCTGGAATTCATCAATTCCAATGCCCTGGACCAACTAATTCTTACCCCCACTAGAGGAAGTAACATCCTGGACCTGGTTATTATTAACATGGGCAACTGTTGCTTTACACCAATAGTCAATTCCTCCCTGGTTAGATCTGACCACAAACTAATCATCATGAAAATCCACATCTCACCCACACCCCCGCAAAAGTAACCACCATGAAAAACTTCTCCAAAGCTGATTTTGTGCTCCTAAAAGCAGAGGTGGCTAACTTCATGGCACCCATGTCAATGAAAAATAGATGCATGACTGCCAAATCATACACCAATGCACTGTACAAAAGCATACATAAATGCATGGAACTAGCCATACCCAACAGAAACAAGACTCTCTCCTACAAAAAAAGAAAGCCAATCTGGTGGTCCCCTGCCATTAATAAACTCTACAACAGAAGGAAGAAACTGTTGCAGAAAAAGTTGAAGTCCCAAGACTGGAAAAACTCCCTCATTAGCCTCAACAAAAAGTTGAGATCCCTCATCAAAACCTCCAGCTACGAAGGCAGAATTGTGGCAGACACTAAAAACAGCCACAGAACCTTTTATAGTTATATCAAGAATCTCCACAGCAATACCCAGGTTTGCTCTGAGTTACTGCACAATAATACCTGCTATACTGAGCCAACAGATATTGCCAATATACTGGCTGACAGATTCAGTGCCAACTTTACCCCCCTCCAAAGGACCAATCACAATACTGGAGGAATGCCAGGCACCCAGTATTACTGCAGCACAGGTTAAAACTGCATTGCCCAAGGTCAAGAATACAGCTTCCATGGGACTCGACAATATCCCTGGATGTGTTCTACATGAACTAGAAAGTGAACTGGCACCACATCTGTATGCCATGTTCAATCACAGCCTCACCTCAAGCTTTGTCCCTACTGAATGGTGCACTGCTACAGTCATCCCTCTCCATAATGGGTGAGCAACTACAGACACTGATAATTATTGCCCCATTAGCCTGATGAGCCTGATATGTAAGGCTATGGAGCACATCATCATGGACCTAATTAGCAAGGATATAGGGAATCTCCAAACTCTAGATTCCACGCAATTTGGTTTTGTGAAAGGTAGATCATGCCAGCTCAACCTGGTTGACTTCTTTGAGTCAGTCACCAGAGCTGTGGATGTGGGCAAGGCAGTTCATACAGCCTACCTTGATCTAGTCAAGGCCTTTGATTCTATTCCCCACTCAGGAATTATTGATAAACTCACCAAACCAGGCATCAACTCCTATATTATTAGGTGGGTTGCAAATTGGCTCACAGATAGAACCCACGGTGTGAAAGTAGCGGACTCCAAGTCAGACTGCTGACCAGTCACAAGTGGAGTCCCACAGGGATCGGTCCTGGGTCCTCTCCTGTTTGGCATCTAAGTCTCAGAAGTCGAGGCCAATACGGAGGGACTCTGGATGATAAGTTCACAGACGACTGCAAGCTGGGAGCCATTATTAACTCCCCAAGTGATATAGACATCCTACAGAAAGGCCTCACTGAGATAAATGACTGGTGCTGAAACCATGGCTTTAAGCTTAATGTCAAAAAATGTGTCATCATCCCCTTTGGGAAAAACTCAGTTCCCACTAATTATCACATCACTGAGAGAATGGGAGACCACTGAACACTGAAGATGTTATAAGAGATCTGGGGACACAGGTTGACAACAGCCTCTCCTTCAACCACCACATTGCCACTGTGGTCAGGAAGTCCTTCTATGTGGTACATCTCATTAGCAAGGGTATTGCATCCAGGAAAAAAAGAGGTAATCATCTCTCTGATTGATTTAAAACTTTAGTGATTATATTTTCAGTCTTTTACATGTATAAAAAATTGATCTAGCCATAGTCCTGGATACTGTTCAAATTGAACTAATGGAAGTGGTTTCCCTGTAGAGTATTACACATTCAGGGGTAGTCGAGAGGAATGCATAGATCATCTTATCTTATTATTATTATTTGTGAAAGAGTATTCACAGAGGTAGTAACAGACAAAGAAAACATCTTTCAGATTATTAGCATGTGTACTAACTACTGTTTCTTCAGAAAACCACACAAATAAATTCTGACATAGTGTCACAGTTGTGCATGCTTTGAGGATCATGGCTAATCTCCACCAACACTAAACTCATTATTATGCTAAGTATTCATTATTTTTATAAATACAGTATTTGTAAGGAATATTTGCATGCTGAAGCAGCTGGCTGAGATACCCTGACAAGGTGCACATGCTGAAGTGTCAGATAACAGCTATGAGAAGGATGCAGGTCTGAAAGGCAAAGCATAATGCAAGTCATCTTAGGTAGGATCCACCCCATGCAATATAGTCCTGAATGCATCCATCTATAAACGCCCTTTTTACCATTTTTGCATGCCAGGGCAGGGTTTCACATCAACAGTGACCATCTTTTGGAGCCAATGTTCACACCACTTGGTGGCTAGCTCTGCCATGCATGGTTGTTCTTTCATACCAGAGACACACACACACACACACACACACACACACACACACACACACACACACACACACACACACACACACACACACATACACCTTTGGACAAATTAGAGCGTCCAATCCATCTACTGCATGTCTTTAGAATGTGGATGGAAACTGGAGCAATCTGGAAACACCCATGCTATCACAGGAAGTGCTTTCTCTCCCAAAAGTGTGCTGTCACATTGCATTTGGAATAGTTTGATTGCAAAGACTATATGAATGTATTTTATATGTTCCTTTTACTTTTAAAGCTATTGCTAAATATTATTACAATAGATACTTCCTTTTTTCATTTTTCTCTATCAGTCTTTACTTAATGCATTTGCCACAAGTGTATGAGTTATTATAGCAATAACCCAAGCCTGGGTGTGGGTAATGCTGGATTTACCCACGGTTGGCGTGGTTTGGTCCCGGTGAAGCCGAGGGATCTAAAAGCCAACCGTGGGTAAATACATTACCCACACCAGAATGAGTTATTGCTATTATATGACATTATTTAAGAAAGAAACTATTACTTTTCTTAAATAATGGCATAGTATAATGCCTGTTTACTGCCCTTCCGCAGAGGTCTGGCATCCGCGGCAGTTCTGATTTACTGCGCGCCTGCGCGGTACATCAGAGCTGTGGGCAAAAGCAACGGAGAAAGAAAGATCTCCGTTGCCTTTTTTTTACTGTTTTGCTATGTTAAATGGGTTTAACATGGCGAGACAACTTTAAAATAAGCAGCGGAGATGTCCGTTGCTTATTTTAAAACTCTCGCTATGTTAAACCCATTTAACTATAGCTAAAAAGCAACGGAGATCTTGCTTTCTCCGTTGCTTTTTAAAACCTGTCTCGCTATGTTAAAAGGGTTTAGCATAGCGAGACAGCTTTAAAATAAGCAACGGAGATCTCTGTTGCTTATTTTAAAGCTGTCTCGCTATGTTAAACCCATTTAACATAGCGAGACAGTGTTTTAAAAGTAGAGTTATACTAATGGAAAAAAGTCCGGGCGACGGACCTTTTCCATTAGTATCTTTCTGATTACAATGTGCACGCTGGCCAATCAGCGTGCATGTTTTGGGGGGGTCATGGTATAATATGTCTTTGACCTTCTGGATATAAAAAGTATGGGCCTAAATCATATGAGCGAATTGCACAAATTGCGAAAGCTCATAATATCAAACATACCAGACCTCAAAGTGCTTTTTCTGAGATCATGGTACAGTGAAGAATGGGATATTTGCCCTTTCCTCACTGTAGTGTGATCTTGGAGTTGGAATATATATCTAGCGGGGGGTGTGAGGTGTGCAGCCCCCGCAATAGGAAGTTCGAGGTCCAGTACGTTCGATATTATGAGCGTTCACAATTTGTGTGATTTGCTCATATGATATAGACACAAAAGTATGGCTATCGTTCTGTCCATTCACTAAAGTATACATCAGCAATGATTTGAAGATACTTTACAATGGTCACCTGCTCAGTGATAGAAATGCATTGCCTGATTCAGATATGTAAGATGTATTGATGCCAACAATGTTAAATTCTCTTTTTGAGTTCTTCATTTAATATTTCTGCTTCACCAAAATGAAATGAACTTTGGAGAAGCAATTATTTTACTTGGCCAAGTGAAGCAGCAAGAGAAACTTCTCTGCAGATTCCCTGAAGCAGTGACTTCTCTGGACTGCATTGATCATAATGCCTGTGCTGTGCAGAATTCCATTAATTAAAAAATATCAGCAATAATCCAAAATGAGAGGAATATGTTATTTCTGTAAAACAAATTTTACTGATGATGAACAATGTATCAGAGTTGAACTCTTACAATGCCTGAGGCTTAACTTCAAATATTAGTTATTTATTAATAGCAGTTGTATTCTCTTGTGGCAGAAGTTTTCATATAATTTGACTGTGTGCAGCAGCTTCTAAATCATTTATCTATGATTTTTTAACTAATTTTTATCAATTTGTTGTTCTTCTTTAATCTAGGTTCAAGGTCGGGAAGGTTACCGGTTTCAAAACTGGGCAACAACATTTGGCTCCTATCCTGAATTGTACTTTGAGCCAACATCAGTTGAAGAGATCAGAGAGGTAAGTAAGATGTGATGCTGTCATAACGCATTAATGCCTACTTGCTGTCTGATAATTAAGTGTGACATTCCTGATTGCTGGCAGTCACGACTGCCTACAGCTGTGAAACAAAAGGAAAATTAAATGAGAAAATAGATTTTCAGCTAAGCAAGCTGGTGTCATTTTCTTACATTTGAAGTGGTTAGTTGTGGCACAAAATACTGCAAATTCTGTGCCATCTTTACAATAAAACAAAAATGCTTATTGTGTCTACCATTCTAGCTCATGGTAGCCCAGATACCTAGCAACTCATATGTAATTAATATCACAGCATGCTCAGTTTTATTGGCATTACTGAGTTAATAAACACATAAGGATGCATAACTTTTACTAAGTGGACAACTAAACAAAGGTAAGCATTTAATAGTTGCTTGAAATTTAAACTAAATGCTGCTTTTTGTATTGTGCATTTATTGTCCATTGCATTGCAATTCATTGAACACAACTAATTGAATGCCATAAGTCACCAAAAGCCGATTTGCCTGGATGTGAAGAAAAAAATGTCTTTCACTAGAGATAATTATTAAATATATGTGGTTGATATATGATGTGCAGAACATAGTGCTTTGTTTGTGAAGAATTTTTCATTATCAAAGAGCTTGCAATATTTAGGTGAACTGCTATTCAGTTGCATTTGGTTGATAAAACTAACTAAAGACTTGTGTTTTACTGAATTGTCTGTAGTCTGTCTTTTCAACTATTCTTTTAAAATCTATGGCTAATCTGTTCTTTATCGTGTAGTGCTACAATAGTATATTTTCCTTTGTATAATTATTTATAATTTTCTGAAAAGGTAAGGCTTCAAGTGAACAATCATAATAACAAGAGCAGCTGTTGAAACATCTCCAGATTTGATGTCTGTTGACCTTCAAAGAGAAATTGACATTAGACCTTTAACAAAACAAAACACAATGACACTATATTTATTGGCATTCATAACTATATCCTCAGCTTGTGTTCAACTAATCTTCAAAGAACTACACATTCACGCCTCTATGTGTCAATCAGCTGTCTGAGCTATAGATTTTAACCTTGTAGAGTACATTTCAACAGGATTTTGATCAAGTTTTTCAGTATAAATTGCTTTAGTTTATATTTCATTGGCAATGGGCTATGATCTATTTGTGAAATGGTAGCCTTTATGTCTACTGTATGTCTGGCCTTCAGATTCTTACTGCTTTTGCAAGGGCAGTGCATTTCTTTTTTTTCCCTCAGAGGTGTTAATTATGTTGCACAGAATTCTGTTATGAATTATATTGATTACCTATTTAGTTGAAGTAACCAGTCTTGTTCTCCAAACACTGGACACTAGTCATTACAACAAAAAAAAAAAAACAGTTTCAGTTTGTAGGATAGACACAACATGACCAGTACTCAAATGTATTAAAATTGTTTATTTTTCTTTTCTATCTCATTTTTTAGCTAGAATGCACAACTGTTGTTCAGGACATACATCTGTATTTTGTCCTAAGCAGAATATATATAAAATCTATCTCATTACATACCTTCATTCTGCAAAAAGTATGTGTTAGTATCCCACAATAGCAAACTTAACGTCTCTCTCTCATAGTCTGCATTTCAATATGACACTCTACATTAATGAAGAAAATGTTGAACCACTGTGGCAATGCTGAGCTTGATTGGGCCATTGTTTTGTCCAATAATTATGTTACTGCTATTACAGATAAGTTACACATTTTATTTTGTTCTACTACAAGCCCTTAAGTCCCAAGAGCTTGAAGACCACTGTCTTTAAGCCAGGGATATGAGCTTCCTGTAACATGTGCAGGCTGCTGCTCATGCTTGGAACTGAACATGAAACTGGGCAAGCAGCTGGCATACCTTACCAGAACACGTTTATATATTACAGTCTAAGTGAGGCAAAAGCAACACTGGAAGGGAGCATCAGGGGGTAGGAGTGAGATTAGACCAATGCTCAGAAAGGTGGTTTTGGTTTAGGGAACAGGACAGGACTTTTAGGGTGAGGGTTAAAGAGTAGGAGGGGAATTTTAAGCTTGGGAAGCGAGAAGGATGTTGTTAAGGATGTCATCACTGCCCTCTCAAAGACAAAAATACAGCCTCCATGGTGCCCGATAACATCCCAGGCTGCATCCCACATGAATTCAAGCAGGAACGTACAGCACCATTAAGCACCCTATTCAACTAAAGCCTGAGTAATAACTTTGTCCCAGCCAAGTGGAGGATGGCCACTGTCATCCCTTTTTTCCACAGAGGTGGAGTTTCCACTGATTAAGGAAATTATAGACCCATCAGCCTATCTAGCCTGATCTGCAAGGCCATGGAGTGGATTATCATGGACCACATTAACAAGGACATTGACAACCTCCAAACACTCACTTCCACAGTTTGGTTTCATCAAGGGAAGGTCATGCCTGCTACATTTGATCGACTTCTTTGAGACAGTCACCAAAGCCACAACAAGGTGAAGATGGTGCACACTGCCTACCTTGACATGACCAAAGCCCGCTCGGGTATAATAGATAAACTCTCCCAACTAGGCATCGATCCATATGTTACTAAATGGGTAGCAAACTGGCTAATTGATAGAACCCACCTAGTCAGAATAAGGGAAGCCACCTCAAGCAGTAGACCCATAATGCACAGTGTACCCCACAGATTTGTCTTGGGGCCTCTGTTGTTTGGGATATACTTTTCTGAGGTGCAGGCCAAAACCAGTGGGCTATGGCTGACCATGTTTTCAGATGACTGCAAGCTGGGTGCTGTCATCAGTTCTCTTAGTGGTGTGGACATCCTCCAAGATGGTCTCTCCCAACAAATAACTGGTGCAAGAAACACAACCTCAAACTGAATGCCAAAAAATGCATCATCACCCCCTTTGGGGAGAGTGATGTCCCCACAAATTATCACATTAATAACAAGGTCCAAAGCACGCAATCAGCTGTGAGGGACTTGGCACTCAGGTTGATAGCAAACTGACTTTTGACCACCATATTGCCTCCTTTGTACTGAAAGCCCACCACATTTGTAAGGGTATCTCATCCAGGGACAAGGTGGTCACACTATGCCTGCATTCTTCCCTTATAAGACCCATTACTGAGTGAATGCCCCTTTCAGCATGTACCTCACAAAGCACATGTAGCAGCTGGAGAGACCACAGAGGTTCCTCACCAGGAGAATCCAGGGCCTCAAATATCTACCCTACACAGATACTCTAAAGGCTCTGTCCCTCTAGTCAGTCTCATATAGACTCCTCAGAGGTGACCTCTGTCTGGCATACAAAGCAATCTCAGACCCCACCTTGATGGGACTGCAGCATATCTGCAAGTCGAGCTCCACTCGAGTAACCTGCATGCATGACTTCAACCTTGACTGTGACATCAATAAGACTTGTCACTAAGACAGATTTGTGTCCCAGAGACTCCCCCTTCTGTGGAATAGACTCCTTTTCCATGTTAAGCAGAGTACTTCATTAATCCTTATTAAGGGCAAAGTGGATAACTGGTTGGGGAACAGAAAATACACCCATGGGATTACATCTGTGTCCTTGTTAGACAGGGGCATCGGGCGCTGACTTGTTGTAACATGGGTTAAATTCTTGGCTAGGCTTGTAAGGGCCTCAGGGCCAATAGCCTAGTGACTTCCTATGAGCCTATGATTCAAGGAGCATGAAAGAAATTTTCAGGTTTGGGAGTTTAAGGTTGTGGAGTGGCAGGGGACTTTTAGGTTTAGGCAGTGGGAAAGGCATTTATGCTAAGGAGAGATCAGGGAACCTTAGGTTTATGGAAGGTTGTAGCTTTAGGATTAGGGAGCTATTGGGAAATTTAAGTTGATGGAGAAGGTTGTGGCTTTAGGATTAGGGAGCTATTGAAAAATGTAGGTTGATGGGGGCATGGGAGGTGGAAGCTTATGGTTTGGAATGAGAACTTGGGTTAGGAACTGACTGAAAGTTTTACAGTTAGATTTTAGGGTTCTGGTAGGGTTATAAAGATTCATATCCTCAAGTGTTGGGGGACTAAGTAGTAAGACTGCGCTAGTGGGAGATAGACTACTTGCCTTTTTGAACAAATGGCAGTGAGTGTGTCACAATCTACTAGTATGCAAGCACTTGTAGCAGACCCACATGTTTCTATTTACTGCACAATAGCTTATCAGGCATAAACTGTATTTAATTTGCAATATGACTATGTTCATGTTAGTCCTTACCAAATGTATCCATCATAATCTGAACATGACTATCAATAGTATTTCATTAGATCCACGGGTCATTTATAACATAAATCATCTTGACAATGTTTCAAGTGAAGAAAACTGTTTAGTTGCATAATTAACAATGAAATAAAAGCAGATTCAAACATAATTTACACTGTCACTTGAACTAAGCAAAAGTAAGGATGTTACTGAGTATTTGTCTGAGTGCGAAATTAACAACTGCAAATATTTTTCTTATATGCTATACATAGTACTTCTATTAGCTGTTTTTCATTATTTCTGCTGCAAAAAATGATACAAGGCTTGACTCAAATAGCATGCTTATTAGTTTTATTAGTAAATTACAATGCCACATTTTATGTCTGTACAGTTTTGTTTGGAATATAAGGTACTATACCCTAACAATAATATTGCCATATCTAATACCAAAAACTTGAGGCAGGCTGGTTCAAAAGAGCTTGCATAGCCTTTAGGCTTTACCAATCCAATGCTATAAGGATAAGTTCAGTTCCCCTCAAAAAAAAAAAAAAAAAACTCATTAAAAATTAAAAGAAGCAAAGCTTTATTTGTGTAAAACTTGTCAGCAGGATGCATAGCAATAAGTTCCTGGAGCCACATCCAAATAATGAAAAGCAAGGAACAAAAAATGTCACACAGTAGAACCAAATCGTACGATCATAACAGAACCATGTAGCTGACAAAGCTATAGCTGGGGTGGGCAATTGGGTGGCTGTTCTCATTTCTGTTAGAGTCCATGACTGGTAATGCAGTTATGGTACTGATCAGTTCTAATAAACAGAAACAAAATGCTAATCATGGCTGTTTAAATTATAGTCAGTGTTTGTCATCAGAAACTATAGCACTTGCTAAGTATAGCTCATTGCTACATTGTATCAAGTAGTTCAACAATTAGCTATTATACAGATACATAATAACTCTCTACTTATCCCGAATATGTTTTCTGAATCATTAAACTATGGAAAGGACTTTTGTAGTGCTTTGCTACAGTTTAGCAGTGATATGAGTAAACAGCCATTCTGTACATATCTGTGCACTGGACATACATAAGGGTTGTTTAAGCTGTTTGGTCCTTAAATCTGAGAGGACATTTCCTTGGTCCTGTCCCTAAAACATGTAAAACAATACCCATAGCATTAACAACCCTATTACTAATACAGCAGCATGCACATTTTGAGAAAATTACACACTACAAATATCTAGTGTTCTTTGTGCTAATATTAAAACTGAAAATGTCTTACCTACCTTCAGTAAAGTAAGAAACACTAGGCTTATGGGACCAGACAACATACCATGGAGCCTACTTTCTGTAGTCAGAAATAGTCAAGCATAACCCCTTATTCATTTTTGTTCTCTAAAAGTGTCCACCTTTTAATATTTAGAAATAAGCTATTCCATCCCCAGTCCACACAGGAGACCCTTGAAAGCTCCCATTAGTTGCAGACCAATCAGCCTCACATGCATATTATGGAGGTGAAGGAGAGAGACCTCACTGAACATCTTCATGTAGACAGCCACACATGAGTTGACCTACTTATTCAGGACCTAGCACAGTACATTTTTTTCTACCAGTGGTAAATCTTGTATGATTACTTCTGAAGATTTCATTGAGAGTGTTTTTGCTGCCCTGTATGATGGTTTACCTTTCCATGCAGTTTTCCTTAACCTGGCTAAAGTGCTTGACTTTTTGCTCCATCATAGTGTTATGCAGAAACTCAGCAATTCAGCATAAATGAAGCTGTGATAACATGGGTTCACAATGTATTACATGGCCATAAGAAACAGGTAAAAAAGGATGGTTCTATCCTTAACATTCCTGTTAACTTTGAAGTGCTTCAGATTCTGTCATGGAGTCAGGCTTTTTGGCATATTTTTAAAAGTGAATACTCCATTATCTTGCTCAACAAACATGAAGACAAGTACAACGTTGGGTGCATTATTTTAACATAGCTGACCCCACTTTCCTTCAGATTGCACTTAATATTATGCATGGATGGTGCAATAGAAATTATCTTGCCTCAGATAGTTTCTACTATACAATTCATAATAAATATGTTTAATAGTTCATATATTATGCAAAGATAATAAATATATGCATACATAGTAAAAGTCTGCTGTTTTGTAAATGGAGGTGGAAGAATGCTATGGACTGTAAACTAAGATTTGGAAAGTTCAGTGATGTGAGGTGCTTGTCATTACATTAGAAGATTGATTTTTCCATCTTTTTATTGTATCAGGCTAGTTTTTACAGCTGTCTCAATGCAGCCTATTCACCCCACTTATTTGTACGAACAGTAAGATGCACTCCAGAGAGAGGGGGTGAGGGGAAAAACTGAATGAGTCAATGATTGCAGACCCTGCCCTGGCCATTTGAGCTCAGGAATACCAGATTACAAAGAAGTATAAATGTTTGCTCCATACTCAAATATTAAATGACAGAAACAGCATATAAGTTACTTCAAAGAGGATGCTCTCATTAGATTTTATGATTTGTGACTCTCCATCACTTCTTTAATGTATTCGGGGGGTGTTATAGGGTTATAAACAGGAATTTATTATGCTACACTGTTGGACCTGCTAACTCTACCTTTAAACTTCTGATGTACTGCTAAGCATTTATACTTTCCCAGTAATGCTTTTTTTTTTTTCGGAATACTGTGTCAAAGGCCTTATTGATGTATATCTAAATAGCATCCACCAGTAGTGCTTTATCTAGCACTGCTGTTACACGGCCATTGATTGATAGCATTTATTAACAGTGAAACAGTCCTTGTAGGTGTCCAGGCTAAAATTGTAATTTAGAAAGGCCTCAGGACTTTCCTTCAGTATGTTCTTCATCACATTCTCTGCTTTTGCTAGCATGTTCTTCTGCCTGTAGCTGCCGGGACTGGGGCTGTTAGCTTTGATGAGCAATTAGACAGGTAAAGCTGCATTCAACTCATGGTGTACTTTCTCCATGGCCAGAAATCTAAAACAGTTTCTGTGGCTGTTTGTACTAGGGTCGTGTCTGGGTTTTCAACATTCTGATTGATATTCCCTAATGATCCTATACATTCTCCTACTGTAGGCTGGCCAGTTCTCTTTCTGCTATCTCCCTCTCTTCTGACCAGCCCATCATAACTCAAGTCCCTTTGCCTTCTTCCCCATCTTTCCCTTCCGACATACCACTCTCTCCACTTTTTATTGAGTACGAACATTAAAATGAAAATGTTTTTCAGCATTTCAGTATTGCTTTTGACACCCCTAATCTCCTTTCCATCTATAACAGGTGTACTATTCTTTGGCTTTGGTTTCCCTGCAAAATTGGGAAAATCCTAGAATCAAGTCTATTGAGCAGAATCCCACCTCTTACATCAGCATATTCCCAGAATCCTAGCAGTCCACTGCATTTTTTATTTCAAATTATTAAAATAAATAATGATCTCTTACATACTCTTTGTGCTTTACTGTTGGCAGAAGCAGGCATTGCCTACTTTGAGTTGCTGTATCTGGTTATGTTACTCTCAGACATTTATTAAGCTAAAAACAACTTCCAATCATGAAGAAAAGCAAGAAGGTTTTACTTATTTTCTAACATAAATTCTTCTATTTCTTTCCTATCGAATGCAGGGATGTCCTGCTACTGCCAACTAAGAAGTCAGATTCAAACCACAGCACCTAGATATATATATATATATATATATATATATATATATATATATATATATATATATATATATATACATATATATTCCAAGTTGAACTTTGCTATAGATCTGTATTGTAAAAGAGTAACCTCACACACTGTAGTGCCCATTATCCAGATTATGTATGTAAGTAGCTTATTTGCCATGATACCAACACGCTGCAAAAAATGGAGAGTCTATCAGCTATGTGATCATTTCTCTAGTATCCTCTTCCTCCTGCATTGCACACTGCTTAGCATACTGCTTCAGATTTTTCTCTGTACTGCATATTGCTTTACATGTTTTGACCAGTGATCACCCCTACCTATTTTTATGAATGAACTAGTAAGTGGGCATGCCAATTCAAGCATGTTAATAGTGGTGGGGAGGTGAACATTGGCTATTTTGATATACAATGTATTCCACCTTGCTCTGTTTTATGTGTAATTCCTGTATATTTCCAGTTCACAGTTTATGATGCTGGTTATGTTTATATTATGTTTACAGATCTGAGTATGGGGCAGTGAGTTTGTAAATGATCTTTTGTTAAGAATTGCACGTGCATTAAATCTACATACATTTCATTGGTGGAGTACTACAGATAAGGAAAATAATGGGGAAGGCGAATAATGGGAATTTCGCAGCAGCTGTGTAACTGGGGAGATGGTATATTTAAAAAAGGGGGTACGGGTGTAAACCTCTCAACATGAGGCATGTAGGTCGGCATGTTCCCTGAAAATAATGCTAATTTCATTACACATGAACTTCAATGTGTGTGGTACATTAAGGATCATTTCTTGATGTGGGAACCCTTATTTGAGTCTGTAATGTCAGGTCACAGATCCAAAGTGGGATGGCAATGACATTGCAATCTATGATTCTTAATGATATACCTAGGAGGTGATGCAAACATGGAGCAAAAAGCTTGCATCACTTGTAAAGTCTTCATAAATTCCATGTATGCTATGCAGCATTATGTATATCGCACTCGCTGGTCATTTAGGTGTACAAGAGGACCTGAGCAAATATATTAACAAGAAATATCAGTTAAAATCCATGCTGTCTCATAACACGATTTGATCTGAAATGTCTCTGAGTAAGTGTCACTACATATGTTATAAATTTATAGAGGCACAACCACTAATTCAGTTTTATGATGGACCCTATCGATATCATGGAGGACCAAGCTTTCATTGCCCCAAGCTCACCAACTGAAATGAACAGTTAGACTTTTCAAAGGTTAAAAATGGTGGACACTGAATATCTGTGAGTGGAAAGCAATGCATATAGTTAAATGCAGACAATGTGCAGTAATGATATTTTGCATTTCTAAATATCATACTATTGAGTTGTTATCAATACATTGGAAGATGAGGACATGTCATGATTACTTCCCACTGTAATGAGCCTGTCCTATATGTATATATGATTGTGTAGAAGAGGTTTTATAACAGTATTCTGCAATGTACAAAAGGGCTATACAAATAATATACAAAATGTGGTACACATTTCTTTTTTCTACTGGTGATGCCTCTTCCTGTTTATAGTAGTACATTGCTGACCTTCTGTGCTTCCTTGTAAGATTGTTTGCTTATATCTTTATCAGCTGATATAATTAGTTACTGGTCCTTTTCCCCTTTCTTGGTTGCTGCTCATTTCTTTGGATTATGAACTTTTGGGTGATCTGTTTAGGTTTCTTGGTAAATTCATTTGCATTTTTACACTGACATTAAAACATACACGTTGGACCAATCTTCCAAACTGTCCATATTTGCTAAGTCTTTCTTCACAATTGCCTCACCTCTAAATTGACATTGTTTCTGCCATCAGTTGAAAGGCCAGTCTTTTGTTTCAGCCCTTCTATAACTGTTGTTATATACATACCAAAAAGGATCAACGGCGTTGATGTCCCCTGTAATACCGTACTGCTGACCATGCACTTATATATGTGAACCCCTTCATTTTTACCCTCTTCATCCATTTTCATATCAATCCTTAATACACTGGGCCACCCTATTAATGACTCCATGCCTGTCAGGTCTGTTCACTATTTTATGTATTGGCACCATTTTGAATGTCTTATTAAAAATGGAGAATTTAAATTACAAAACTTTAAACTCTGAAATCATTTTCTCTTTGTAGATGCCAGTCCTCTGCATATATGTGAGTGTTATACAGGTTTATATAGTTATCTAATATTTTATACTATGAAGAATGCATGGGTTATTAGTTGCAAGTAGAAGAAAATATGATCTTATCTGCTGCTTTGGATTCACAGATTAAAAAAAAAAAAAGTAACTCCGCATTCAGCTAAATGTGTCTGGCCTGAAATTGCAGTTGTGAATCTATTCTGGTCTAGATCCAGTTCCTTGCTTGCACCAAAATATCTCAGAATTTATTTTATTTAGTGGTTCTTCTTTGATTTTTCATATGACTGAAGCTATGCTGATGTTATTATTCGTTATCGCTGTCCCATTCACATGCTTGTAAATAAGAACCATATCTATCTTTCTGCAGTCTTTGCAATCCTCCCATAAATTTCTAAACACATTAGTTACCATTTCTTTCATTGGTTTCATAGCATTTACAAGTGGAAGCCATTGGGCTTTGTTGTTTCTCAGTCGTTAGGTATAGATTACTGTCTTGCTCTTTTCTTCTGTGAAATTGCAGGGGTTAATGCTATATCCTAGGTTTATAGCTACTTAAAAGGCTATTGATCTGTGAGGATCATAAGAATCCATGTTACTTCTACTTAAATGATAAATCTCTTCTCTCCTCTCTTACATTAAGAATAGTTACTAGAAAAGTAGTATTGCATTTTGGACACAACAGCAGGAAGATCACATATAAATAAGACAAGGATAAAGTAAGCAAGATATTGTGTGAAATAAGCTTTCAGGCACAAGCAAATAGAGCTAATGGAACAGGGAACAAACTCTTAGTCTTCTTCATTACAATTTTGTCTAACTCATCTATTTTAAGATTCACTGTCTCTTCCTTTGTCTTCCACAATTTTTTTCTTACTTGCAAAGGGTGTTTTCTCCATTATAGGGGCAGCACAGCTGTACAGCAGTTAGAGTTGCTTCCTTATAATACTTGTTTTTAAGTTTCAATAAAACAAACAATGAAACCCCAGCATTAGCAGGTGCTGTTACTCCAAAAATGTAATCCAACGAAACACTGAGAGAAAAGTGAATAAAAATAAAGCCACTGTTTATTCCAAGGATAAAAACAAAAAAATCAGATAAGCGCTTTCGCAATACTGCTTCAACAGATCTAAGACAATTAAACAGAATATACATCGCCTTAAATACTATAAAAATTAGTCAGCAATTGAGCAAGCTATGCAAAACTCATTAACATTTCAAAGGGAAATGCTCTCATTAACATTTCAAAATAAAATGATCTTTGAACATGAAATATATATGGACAATGCTCATGCAATGTATATATTTATCAAACATGAAAGCTGAGCTAAACATTCTGCTAAAATACTTTAAAACAGTATTTCTATATTAAAAATATATATAAACTGAATTAGTCATATTTAAAAACTGATGTTTAGAATATGCATGGAATAAAAAATTATATGAGAAAATTCCAAAACACATATGTAGAATGTTGTGTACTACTCCCACAAAACAAAGGATGAATATTCATAAACTGAATCACTAAGGGGCTAAATTGTATAGTATAAGCGAGGAGGATGATAATATGGGAAAAAAAGGGAAATAAATAATTAATTATCCTGTACTATCCATTTATTTAACATTTCTCCTTTGCCTCAATTTAGATCTGATTGAGGCTCTCTCATTCAAGCCAGAGCCTTTATCAGCTTTCAACATCATTATCCATTCTGTTTCTTTCCCTTCAGTATATGTTTTAATGTCACCACCTCTAGGGTTAGGATATATCACTTCCAATACTTTAAAAGAAAATTTATGTTGTGCATTTGTCATGATAATGTGCTTGGCCAAAGCATTATGTGCAGTACCCTTTTTCATGTGATAAATATGCTCCCTCATTCGGTCCCTGAGGGGGCGGTTGGTTTTGCCAACATAGAATGAGGTGCAGAGTTGATATTTGGCTACATAGACAACATGTGATGTCATACAATCAGCTGTGACGGAAGTATGATAATGTTTTCGAGTATCTGGATGAAGGAAGCCAGGTGCACTATCTATATAGCAACAAAAGTTGCAATGTCCACATGGTTTCGTATAGCCATCTCTCATACTGGTATGACTATTTGTAGTGTAACAAAGCCTCCTTTTCAGATTGTTCTTATTCCTATATAAAAATCTTGGTTGATCTCCAACTATAGTTTTAATGTCATCATCTACATGCAATATTTCCCAATGTTTACCAATTAGTTCTCTGAGTACAAGATGATCAGATGAGAAATAAGTGGAAAACTTTGGGCCTTGTATAGCATCAGTGTTAGCAGCTATAGAAGAGGTTAAATCATGTGGTCCAAAGTATGGTAGTCCTATGGTAGATCTTAATTCCGATGCATCACTAAGATGTCTATTGATCTCTTTGTTACTATAGCCTCTAGAAGAGAGTCTATTTCTTAAATCATTCAACTCTATTTCAAACCCAGAGTCTGTAGGATTAAGCCTGGAGGCTCTGATGGCTTGGCCTCTCATAATATTCTTAAAGACTTGGGGAGGATGCATACTCGATCTAAGTAGGAGATTATTGCTGTAGCAACTTTTTCGATAAACCCCTGTATTAATAATGTTATTATCAATTCTCTCTATATACATATCAAGGAATTCTATTCTGTATTGTGAATATTTCATAGTAAATTTGAGACAGGAGGTGAGGTCGTTCATGATGGTGTGCATTGACTCTAGTTGTTCCAAGGTACCTCTCCACAGAACAAATAAATCATCGACGAAACGTCGATAAAAAACCACATGCTGTTCAAATAATTCTTCTTTAAACAGAATATGTTCTTCCCAGTAAGCCAAGTACATGTTGGCGTAGCTATTGGCACATGGTGTGCCCATAGCTACGCCATTCTTCTGTCTATAAATGCAATCATCAAACTTAAATAGATTATGTTCCAAGACTAACTCAAGGAAACAAGTTATTAAGTCAATCTTCATGGGCGTGTAGTTACTATGTTCCTTGAGGTAATCAGTTACATATAATAGCCCTGAGTTATTTGGTATAACTGTAAATAAAGATTGGATGTCAAAAGTGACAAAAAAATATTCAAATGTGATAATCCTGTCTTTAATGCAATCATATAAGTCAAGGAGAAACTGTTTAGAATCTTTTAAAACAATACTGTTCAGATTTAACACATGTCTGAGATGCTTTTCAACATAAACAGACAAGTGCTCAGTCACCCATCCTCGACCTGAGACTATCGGTCTCATGGGTGGGTGAACTGAGCTCTTGTGTATTTTCGGAAGGCCATGTACAGTTGGTATCATAGGGTGAGGGATGACAAGATACTCATATAACTCCTTATCTATTAACTGGCCCATGAATATATCATGTATCGTGTCATGTACATATCTGATTGTTGATTCAATATCCTGTGGTGTGGTTCGTACATAAAAGTCATCACTTAACATAGACATCATTCATTCGGTGTAATCAGAAGTGTCCATGACGACTACCTTCCCGCCTTTGTCTGCGGGTCTAATAATGATATTTGGGTTATTTTGTAACCTCTTAAGGCTAGCCCTTTCTCTATATGTAAGATTGTCCCTTTTAAAATCTTGCTTATTTATTCTTCTACTCTCATAATAGCTATATAGCTCTTCCTCAGTTAGTCTCATGTATGCCTCTACTAAGGGATGATTAGTGGGTGTAAATTCACTAAGGTTTTTAAATTTAAACTCAGTGTCTCTCTGAGTAGTATCTTTAAACATATATTTCAGCATTACACTTCTACAAAATAGCTTAAGATCTAAAATAGTTTCTGTCAACTGGCTCTGGCATCTGGGAATAAAATTTAACCCTTTGTTTAATAATCAATATTCATCTTCAGTTAGAATAGAGTGAGAGATGTTGTGGACTAACGTTTGCCCGTCCACATTTTCCTCAGCGTCTTCTGAGGTGCATATTCCTCCGACAACTTCCACTTCTGTCTGCCCCTGCTCATAGATCGAGAACGATATATGTTTTTCTCTGTTCTGACTGGCAGGGGAAAAGACAACTGTGGAAGTGTACTGGGGGTGGGGGCTAAATGTGTAGGGGCAATTTTTGGTCTCACTACAGGTCCATTATCTAAGTGTGAAGATTTGGGTTTCTCTTGATGTTGCTTAGATGTATCATTAATTACACTCACATCTGGGTACAAATTGGTATTAACATTAGTAGCAGTGTGTACTAAATGTATAACATCCGTAGAATCATTATCAAAATCAGAGGGTACAACATTACTACTTCTGTCGGTATTAGCAGTAGATACAGCATTACTGAATCTGTCAGTATTAACAGGTTGTTGCACATCAGATATATCAGTTTGACAAACATTTACATCAGTTCTTAAAACATCTCCTGTTTCTGAGGCATTGATATTATGTGTTACAATCCTGGCAGTATTGTCATGCTGCATCCTGCTACCAGTATTATCTGTCAAAGTCCTATTCGTGTCATTTGAGTTGAACCTAGGCCACACAAAGATATGTCCGTTTTTAAAATCATTAGTGTCCCTAATGACTTTATGTCGTTTTTGTTGAAAAAGTTTTCTTTCAAAGGCTGAAATGCTATCTAGCATATTCTCAAACAGTGGTAGTACTATTTCAGAGGGAAACTCATTGAACAATGTACGTTGCTTATCTCTGATTTCTTTAGTTAATTTAGCCTCTTCAGGCTCAAAGAAGTCAATCAACAGCTTTAAATAATTCCGACTCACCTCCATGTTCAAACGCTGCCACTGAGCCATTAGCTCAGGATAGTCCCTGCCCTGGCTGGGCATAGTAAATACACGTAGGCCCCTCGGTATAATGTTCCGGTCTAAACATAGTTGAAAGTGTGTGCGTTGAGTTTGAAGCCTCTTCAGCTTCATAAAATCCTTTTCCGCCCCTTCCAGTAGCGTATACAACTTGTTACTATCAAAGTTTTGTCCCGAAGCATCAGTGAGTGTTGGCTCTGCGTCAAGGAACCATGAGGTATGACCGATGCCTCTGAGGTGCTGTTGAAACCTCTGCTCAACTGCATTATTCAGCGTAGCTACGTTCCCATGATGTTCATCTCTGGGAACGTAGTCTAATTCGATATCCGCCATACGAAAATGAGTAGCAAAGATAAGAAAAGCGTCCTGCTCCTGTCAACAAGAACGAAATAAAATTGTAGAAAAATAAATCAGTAAATCCTGTCTTGCTTCAGGTTAGCGCTGGGGTCTGCAACAAAGAAATAATCCAATAAAACAAACAACGAAACCCCAGCATTAGCAGGTGCTGTTACTCCAAAAATGTAATCCAACGAAACACTGAGAGAAAAGTGAATAAAAATAAAGCCACTGTTTATTCCAAGGATAAAAACAAAAAATCAGATAAGCGCTTTCGCATTACTGCTTCATCAGATCTAAGACAATTAAACAGAATATACATCGCCTTAAATACTATAAAAATTAGTCAGCAATTGAGCAAGCTATGCAAAACTCATTAACATTTCAAAGGGAAATGCTCTCATTAACATTTCAAAATAAAAAGATCTTTGAACATGAAATATATATGGACAATGCTCATGCAATGTATATATTTATCAAACATGAAAGCTGAGCTAAACATTCTGCTAAAAGACTTTAAAACAGTATTTCTATATTAAAAATATATATAAACTGAATTAGTCATATTTAAAAACTGATGTTTAGAATATGCATGGAATAAAAAATTATATGAGAAAATTCCAAAACACATATGTAGAATGTTGTGTACTACTCCCACAAAACAAAGGATGAATATTCATAAACTGAATCACTAAGGGGCTAAATTGTATAGTATAAGCGAGGAGGATGATGATATGGGAAAAAAGGGAAATAAATAATTAATTATCCTGTACTATCCATTTATTTAACATTTCTCATCTATTTTAAGATTCACTGTCTCTTCCTTTGTCTTTCACAATTTTTTTCTTACTTGCAAAGGGTGTTTTCTCCATTATAGGGGCAGCACAGCTGTACAGCAGTTAGAGTTGCTTCCTTATAATACTTGTTTTTAAGTTTGTTCCTAGTTGGGATTCCCTCAACTTGGATTTTATATTTCCTTACTGTGTCTGTATGGTTTCTCAACAGGGTGTCTAGTCTCTACTTATAGCATAAAACATGCCAATAGAAGATTTGATGATTATTTTTTTGTCTGTAGGTGCAAGCTTGTTCATTTCTGAGTTGTATAATTGGTTAGAATGCTATTCAGGATTGGCTGTCTGAGTTATGTCCTCTACATTTTAGGTGGGACTTGGTTTCCCTGTAATAATGTCTAGGATGCAGTCAGTATGGGAAAATGAATAAATGATAGAACTGTCAGGTCAGCTGTGTTTCCTCAGCTCATCCACGCTTGTGTCCCTAATACTCAGTAACACAATCCTTGGATGTGACAAACATGAGGACTAATCCAAATTACATGAATTTGTGCATGTCATAACATTATATTTAAATATTTAATTTGTTTGGCCTGTTACGTGAACTGCTCTAAAGACAATTTTCATCCATTATCTGAGTCAAGAGGCAGTATCGTTTCAAAACAACATTTACAAAAATAGATTACTGTTTGCATTACATTCCATATTTGTTTATATGTATTTTTTACCAGGATGGTCCAACAAAGTAGACAAGCCTCCCATTTTCAGCTGAGGCCTGGGGAGAAAAGCTCCCCAATAAAGTGGGTAAAAGTAAAACAACAGTTAATACATTTAGTCAATAAACGTAAATGCAATTTTGGTTAATATAAGTTGGTCACAGTTTGATAAAGATTTTTTGCACCTAATATGAGACTAGTACACAGTAGAATAAAATGTAATACAGTGTTACATTTGAGAATAAGAAAAAAAAAACAGATCACTTACGATTGGCATATAAATTAATTTGTTACAGTGCTTAATAGAAGAAAAAATATAAACTGTGAGGTTGTCAATAATTGTAGGAGGCTCAAGTCCAAAGAGCAGTAGACCAGATTATGGTGATACCTGCAGGAGTATGAGTGTTGCTTAGTGTGTATTAGAGTTGCTTAGTGTGTAGACAGGCAATATAGAGACAGTAGAGATGCAGAGGTTGAGATAGAGAGACAGTGTTTAGGTTATTATCTCAGGAGAAGTGCAAGAACATAGCCAAGTATTTCAAAGGTGATCCTTTAAGTATAGTTTTTATAGACTTATTGTTTTCTAATACTGTAAGACAGAGAGGTATATAATTCCAGGCATTAGAGAGAGAGAGAAGGAGTACAGGGAGTATCCAGTAGTATTGTTTATAGGTTCATAGGTTCATAGGTTGGTACTAAGCTATCGGCCCTAGGGCCTATACAAGCCTAGCCATAACAATTCCCTGGATATTTCTTTCAACAATATTTACTTTCCTGGACCCCTGTCTATCAGGGTCACTGACATGATCCCCGGGGTGAATTTCCTATCTCCCATCCAGTTGTCAAGGTTCCTTTTGAAAAGGGCCAAGGAGGCACTCTCCTTGACATGTATGGGCAGCCTATTCTAGAGTATGGGGAGTCTCTGGGTCAGGAACCTATCCCTCCAGCATGTTTTGTTCATTGTGATGACAAGGTTTAGATCCCTGGAGCATGTGGCTCTGAGGGATTGGGATTTCTTTAAGTGGGACATGTCCAACAGCTCAGGGTTTGACATGGCCTTGTATGTTAAGCAGAGATCACCTCTGAGTAGACGATATGCCACAGAGTATAGCTGGAGTTTTTTAGACTGTCAATATAGTGCATCTGCTTTAGGCCTGTGACTCTTTTAGTGAGGTATTTCTGCAGCCTTTCCATCTGTTGCAGATGTCTTGTGAGGTACATACCAAATTGGGCGTTGTACTCTATAATGGGTCTAATGAGGGATAAGTACAGTGGGACAATGACCTCTTTTTTTCTGGATAAAAAGCCCTTAGTGATGAGGTGAGCCACATAGAATGATTTCCTGACTGTTGTGGTGATGCGGTTATCGAAGGTGAGACCACTGTCCACCTGTGTCCCTAAGTCTCTCATCACACTTTTGGTGTTTAGTGTACTGCTACCTATGTGGTAATTCATGGGTACATGGTTTTTCCCAAAGGGAATAACTATACATTTCTTGGTATTAAGCTTGAGCCCATGGCTCTGGCACCAAGCATCTGTTTCTGTAAGGCCCTTTTGTAGAATATCCACATCATTTGGGGATTCAATAATGGCTCCCAGTTTGCAATCATCTGCAAACATTGTTAGCCAGAGTCCCTTAGTTTGATTTAGTTAATGTTGGCAACATTTGTCAGAAGAGTGTAGTGATCTTTTGGGTCTGTAGACTTGGAGAATATTGTTTGGCTGATCTTCTATATGATGACAAGCTGTGAGCAGGTTAAATAGTGCCTAAATTCTAGCCACTGATGTTGCTTTAGTATGAGGCAGTTGTGTGTCCAATGATGATGGTTGGCAGCAACTTTTGCAATTGTATTATAGCACTGATCAAATAAGGAGACTTGATTAGACTGTAAATTTATAAGTATGGGTCTATGTATAGGAATGTAAGATTAGAAGAGATGAGGCAATGCTTATCATAGCCTGCTCTGTCAGGTAGGGTTTGGCTCTATATAGGGCTCTACATTTTTGAATGGGATTTCTTTGCAGCCTGTTTTATGTGGTGCTCAAAGTTTAGATTGTCATCAATGGTAACTACTAGTAGTTAGCATGAGTTACCATTTCTATAATAGTTTGTTTGATGATAGAATTGAGAAGAGAATTATTTTGTCAAATAGTTGCTTAGGAATGAATAAGATAAATTTGAATTTTTGGGGTTTAGAAGGACCTGTAAGTCAGGCAAGTCTCGGTCTGTGAAAGGGTTTCTTGGGTGTATAGTTGCAGTTTAACCATGTTTTTGACAGAGCAGATGTTTGTGGAATCATCTGCATATTGGTTGACAGTTGCTAAATGCAAGTCACTAATGAATATATATTAAAATGAATAGTGACATTTAGGTTGCAGTTCAATAACTATTGTAGCTGTGCATTTACATGAATATTTGCACACTTTACTGCATTCTACACAAGAGTATGAGTACTAAAACAGTTAATAGATACTATAGTAGCTCTTTTACATCAATGTTATTTATACATATCACTGCATGGTATGCAAAGATACTTGCACGGCTTATTGAGGTTGCTTCTATAGCTGTTTCAATGTATCACTAAAGGAGCATATTGCTGAGTAAAGTGAGATTTTTTTTTTGTATAATAGCATATGCAGTGATTCCTTAGCTCTAATCCGGTTCCATATTATAAATGCACTTATATTTGCTAGTGAAGTGTGCTTGAAGTGCTTTTGAAACATAGTATGTTAGCTTTTTGCACTTTGTCTGGAATACTACTCTGTGCTACAGTGTCAGTTTAGATGACTTTTTTTTTGCTTTTTTGGTATATGGGGGCATTTGTAGCTCTAGGATTTTTTGACTTCTTAGGTGCTAGTCAGGATTTTTGAATAGAAGTGAGCGCGTAAATGAAAGACATTTTCATTTTTATCTAATAGCTTATAGATTAGAGTATTTAGTAAACGTGCTCTTGCATCAAATGATAACCATTTGTTTTTTTGCATGGTATCAAACTGGTGTTCTCTATTACATGTGCAGTGAATGAATCCAAGTATTTTGTTCTTGGGTATTAAGAATGTAACAATATTTTGCTGGAATTTGGACAGCTTAGTATTAGACCACACTTAAGTTGTGAAATGTGAACGTTTGTCTGTTGATGCTCAGGCATAAATCGTGTAAGCAAGTGTGAGATCTTATAGGATACAATATGAACAACAGTGATAGTAACATATATGAACCTACAAACTGCATCACCTATGCAAGGACCCCCACTCCATCTTTATTATTCTTTCTGTTTGGAGAAAGAGCTGTCACTGGCAGACATTGTGAAACCTATCTTGCTCTTTCAGTGTAATTCTTCAAAACTGAACCATCCACAAAGCACTAATATATTAGCATTAAAGTCTTGCTCATTTGTGATGCAGTCAAGTATCACAATAAGCAACTGAGAACTCAAATTTTTATGTCTCAGCAAATGTGACTTGTGCCGAGGATATCCATTCATGTTTTTGTATCCCAAATTTATAAACCTTCCAGACTAAATTTTTGGCTATTAGCTTACTCTGGATCTCTATAACTGGCTTTCTCTGACTTCCTTTCTCCACAGAAATATAACTATCGTAAGTTGTCTTTTTCTTACTCAGTTCTCTGCATTTCCTAAACCCTTTATTTGTTGTCAACTTCAGCTGTAAACTGCAACATTTTCTCTTGTTTATTGGCTTGCACATTTGATTCATTAAAAGCTTCTTGCCTACAAGATACTGCTTTTTTTCTACAGTCCTACCATTTCTACACACACTGTAATAGCTGAATAGGATAAAATGTGACAAAACTGAATCCTGCCTTTATAGGAACTAGTAACAGTCATACTTTCTTCAGTTGCAAAACAGATAATTACTTTTAAGTCACCCTAAGTCAGTGTCCTTGTGAATAGGATTTCAATTACATGTGAAATATTAATGCAGAAGTATGCATAATTGGTTGCATAATCAATGAGGGTTTATCTCTCTGGTGGTAAGATAAACAACTGAGATTTCATTTAAAAAATAGCTAAGTTATAGGCTTTTACTGAAAAAAAAAACAGAGTTCAAAGTGAAATAAAAGAGCAGGCTGAAGTGACAAGAGGTGACGTGACTAATCAACTAAATGAAGTGATAAAAAGTGTTTTGGATCTTTATTTTTAACAACTTGAATAAGTTTTGCTCAAACAATAGGCTTGATACTACAGTTGTACACACCTGGATGTTTATATCTAATTCTGAGAATGAATTACTCCTCATTTTTACCTTTTTTATTATTATGTAAGTGATATCCTGTTTGTTGATCAAATGAGCACAACACATACATTAACTGATTTGCATGTGGTATCTGATATCATTTAATTGAATTTGTATGTCTTATATTAGTGACAAGCACATAGATTGATATAATGTGCAGTATCCCTGAAGATGTACTTATTTTATATGTGCGAGAAACCAATATATACTCTGCCAGAATTCATGTTACTATTTTATTTGGTTTGAACTACAGTGACTATGTACATTCAGTATGACAAAGTAAAAATACAAGACATTGCTGCACTTATAACTGAACATTGAATTGTATTTATTTATTTATTTATATATTTATTTATTGGCATTTCTTTACAGGGATAGTCCACTGGCCAGTAAGAGCCCATTTTCAGTGAAGGCCTGGGGAGACAAGTTCCACAATAAACATGAACATAGATAGATATTTAACAATTAGTTGAAGTAAAGTAAAACTTCATTTTTATCAATTTGTTACAAGTAATACAAACTTAATTTACAGAGTGAGACAAGAAATAGAAGTTAAAAAGGCTGACATTGTACAAAACTTCTGCCAAACAAACACATGTTATATCAAGATATTTTCATAGGATAATGTTAATTTGCGATAGACAGAAGTTATAAAGAAGAACAGTATGGTGGATTAATGAATGGGTAATACAGTATATTCAGGAAGTAGAGGGAGTCAGGATTTAAGGGGTGGGGGCTTGGTACAAGAGCAGTTCCAGGATGAAGAGAGGTACTCTTGTAAAGAGGTTTTGAAAGATGTTAAGATTTGGTTAGCTTTGATTGTTAATGGAAGGTGTTCTACGCTCTGGCTACAGTACAGGAGTATAGAAGCTGACAGGCAGATTTTGGTTAGCTTTGACTGTTAATGGAAGGTGTTCTAGGCTCTGGCTACAGTATAGGAGTATAGAAGCTGAAAAGCAGATAGGTTAGGCTTGTACACCAGCAAAAGTTGTTGATTTTCAGATCTGAGAGTTTTTTTGGGTAGATAGTTGCTAAGTAAAATACTAAGGGCATGGCAGGCTAAAGGGTTGTGTATTATTTTAAGTTGTTAGTTGTAGGTAGATAAGATAGTGTGGGAATTCAAGCCAGTTGAGGGAATGTAGAGCTGTACAGTGGTGGGAACATTATTTAGTGTCTGTAGCAAACTTGTTCAGTTCATTATAGCATGTTTTGAGCTTAGTTTTTAAGGAGGCCTGTAGGTTAATAAGTAATGGGGTACCATAGATGAGAGAGGGGGGTAGATAAGTGGTAGCAAGGGTTTGTTTTGTGGACGAGTAAGGAAAGTGTTGGTGCCGATACAGAACACCTAGTTTATGGTGTATTCTGTTAATATTTTGTTGTACATGCAGGACACGTTTTAGATGTTTATCTATTATTACTTCCAGCGGTTTAGTGTAACAACTTCAGTTATTTTGTTGTTTTGAGACTGTTTAGTGAAGTGGGCTTTGTTTAGGAGAGTTTTTTTCTTAGGGTTAAAAAGGAGTAGCTTAGTTTTGTGTGGATTAAGTATCAGCTGATTGTTAGTGAGCCAGGTCTCAATGGAGGTAAAGGACAGTTGAGTGATTTGTTGAAAATGAGACATGCTGTCAGCAGAACAGATAATAGTAGAGTCATCTGCATATTGTTTGAGAGAGCTTTGACTAATTGTTGACTGAAGATTATTAATAAATATGTTAAATAGGAGGGAACCTAATATAGAGCCTTAGTAAACACCGGTAGAATTGTGAAGATGCAGAGAGAAAGGGTTCTGCCATTTGACTGGCTGTTGACTGTCTGACAGGTAAATTGAGAACCAATGAAAGGGGGGGGGGGCGAGAGACCAATTTTTGAGAATTGATTTAGAAGTAAGTGGTGAGAGACTGTATCAAAAGCCTTTGATAAGTCAGGAAATAGGGAATATACAATTTTGCCTGGGTCTCAGGCTTTATTAACTGTATCCATGATGGATATCAATGCAGTCACAGTACTATGAGCTGGTTTCAAACCATGTTGTGTAGGTAATATAAGCCAGTTGTTAAGAAGAAAGTTTACAAGTTGTATATGTATACATCTTTCAAGGAGCTTAGAGATGGGAGACAGGATGGTTGTAGGATGGAAGTTGGAGAAATTTGTAGAGTTGCCTCCTTTGTGGAGTGGTAGAATAAATTACTTTTTTAAAGAGGTTTTGGACATAGGATTCTAGGATTAATCTGTTAATGAATATATTGATAGGGTAAATGACTTTAGCTGCTAGTTTTAGATATTCTGTTGGGAGGTTATCAGCTGTGGTGGAGCAATGTTTAAGTTTGAGAAGTAGTCTTTTTATGGCATTAGTTGGAATGGGCTAAAGGGTGAGGTTGGGTATGGAATGGGCAGTTGCATGACAAGGGTTGAAGGAGGGTGTATTGGAAGGAGGGAAAATGGGAGAGGGTTGTCTTACTGGTCTATTATGATTCAAACTGTTTAAGATTGGGGCACAATGTGGTTTGGAAAAGTTGGCTGTGAGGTTTGATATACTATCGATAAAGTGAATGCTAAAGAGACTGGCTATTTGTGATGGAGTTTTATCAGGACATGAACATGGATTACTTTTAGTACTAGGGCTTAGGAGTGAAGTAATGGATGTCCAGAATTTTCTAGAGTTTTGCTTATGACTGGTTTGAAGTTTTAGATAGTATTCTCTTTTTGTCATTGGTTACTTTTTTTACCTGGTTATATAGCTGCTTGAATTTTTGACAAGTCTGAAGGGATTTTCTTTTTTAACCATTGTTTTCCAGGCTTTGTCCCTATTTAGCATTAGTTCCTTAGATGGCTTAGTTAGCCACGGGGCATGGCTGGTTTTGATTCTCTTTACTCGAGGAGTGTGAGGCTGTTTTGAGTTTCTAGAAATGTTGGATTAAAATACGTTACCGCATCATTTAGAGCTAGTATTTTTGGGATGTTCCAGTTCAATTTTTTTTAGAAGATTGGTAAATGTGTGTGGTTTGAAAGTTGGTCATATTCTGTATTTGTTTATAATGATGTTCCTTTTGAAAAGAGGGAACTGTCCTATGAACAAAGGCAGTGAGATGATCACTAAGTGCATTTGGAGGAGTAACAGCTGTGAAGATTTTACTTGGATCAGTAACCAATATCCAGTCTGCGATGGGACCATCATTGTTACTCCTGTTCACTCTAGATGGAGTGGTGATTAGTTGAGTGAAGTTGAATAGGATGATGTTTGAGGATGGGAATTTGTAAAACAAGTTTAACCAGTTAATACTGACATCACCCAGAATGATGGTTTCATTTTTAAATGTATTAGAGATCAAGGCTATGATCTCTTCCAGAATAGGTATGTAATTGTCAGGGGGTATATATAGAACTATGATACATATTCTTTTAGATTTGCTTATTTTTAGAAAGGAAATGAGAATTTCAGCATTAGAGAACTGAGGAATAATATTTGAGTAAGTGGTTATATTGTAAATGTTAGGGAAAAGGAATGCAATACCCACTCATTTTTTATGACGTCTATCTGACCTTATGGCATTGAATTACAGTCTCAGATCCATACATCAATAGACATGAACCAAGAATATAAGAAACTGTTGTGGAAGGAACATCAGCCAGCAGTGATTCAATCAACTCTTTATTTCATATCGGTAACAGTGTAACTGCTCAAGCATGGAAAATGGCCACTTTGCGGTCCACGTACATGCCATTTTCACGTGCATGAGCGGCCCTACACTGTTCCTGCATGGAAAGCCATTCGGGATACTAATGAGCTCATTTGCTGGTGAAAACCATGCAAATTAGCTCGATTAGCGATGCAGCAAAGTAGCATGTTCAGTGCTGGAACAGTGTAGCTTGCAGAAATGTATTTGGTTGCTAATCAAATACCTTTCTGCAATATACACAATGGAGCCATGTCAGTTCTCCATAAAACATGTATTAATTAGGTTTTGCATGCCAATAGCCAAATATATGTCTACGGGCATGTAAAACCACTCATAATGAATACAATAATAAAATTATTTTATGTTGGTTGAACTTGGCCATTGAGGGCAGGGGATGTGATACACTAGTGGGAGGAGGGAGTACATGTAGAAATGGAGGGGGAGACTGCATTAGAACTACTTTCTGCATTTTGCCATTATAGTCAGTGGCATACAGAAAGTAAACATAGGCAGGGAACAGTGGTTGCTAAGAGGGAAGGCTCGGGAATAGTGCAGTAACTAGGGCTTAAGGCAGTGGAGTATGCTAATGAGGGGACTTATACTGAACCACAACTTGGCCATGAAAATTTCTAAGTGTCAGACTGCACCTAACTGTGTAGGGGCTCTAACACCATTGTGTAGGCAGCAGGAGCAAGGAACATGAAACGGGTATGTGTCATGCTTGCTGGAAGCACATTGGAGCTCTGTTGGCTGGTGTCAGCTTGGCTAAGCACAACTAGGAGAGGGGTTGTGTCTGAAGCTGTTTAATCATACTCAATGAATTGAAGAGAGTGTGCACATGCAGGGGAGGGACATATCTTGCTGTTTACACTACCAACAGGCTGAAAGAGGAAGGGTAGAAGGAAAAGGCAAAGGATGTATCAGAACAAGGGGAAATGCTGTACAAATCAGCAATATGGGAGTCTGCAACTCACGATTGGCCAGTGAAAGCACTCAAATAATACAGCAGACAGGTGGCTGCAGAGCTGAAGATGGGAGGACATGTAAAAATAGAATTAAAGGGCAACAGCACAAAATAAATGTGAACTGATGTAGAAATCACTACTATGGTAGTCTTGCAACTCAGAATGGGCCCTGCAAATATAATACAGCTGACAGGTAGCTGCAGAGCTGTAAATGGGAGTAGATGCAAGTAAAAATTAATTATAAAAAGGGCTACAGCATAATGAAGGCAATCATTCACAAATCACTGGTAATGTTTCTAACCCTCACAGTGGCTAACTGCAAGCCATGAACAAGTAAGCTGGCATCTGGAATGAATCAGAAACAGCCAATCTGACAGGCAGCAGTAGCATCACACCACTCTAAAGTATGGGAGCACCCCTCAGTTCTTGTTTCCCCACAAACTCTGCACCTTTGGAGTAAACCTTGGAATTTTAACTGACAAAATGCTAGGGGCTGCCATTGCTTGGATACATCACCATGTGCTGGAGGCTGTTGGGGGTGAGGAGGATAATGTTGCCAACTGCCGCAGACCCAGGAGGAGGAGGACAGTGTTCAGACTCAGGGTGACCTATCAGGGGCTACATGACCTGGAGATTATAGAGCATTACAGGGTGGACAGGGGCATCCATCAGCAAATTGTGGAGCTGTGCCGGCTTCGCCTCACATCCAGAACAAACAGAGGGGAACCCATCCCAGTGGATACTGAGGTATGTGTAGCCTTAAGAATACTAGCCACAGGTACTTTCCAAACATCTACTGGGGATATCATGGGGGTGTCACAGGCATCTGCATCCAGAGTACTCCATCAGTTCCTTGATGCCATGCTACCACATGTCCTTGAACACATCCACTCCCCCAACACCTGTGAGGAATTGACCAGCAATATGTGTCTCTTCCAATATGTAGCTGAATACCTGCAGGTACTGGGTGCCATAGACTGCACACACATCCACATCAAAGCACCACCTGGTGAGTGGGGTGAGTTCTACTTCAACCGCAAGTGCTTGCCCTCCATCAGCTGCCAGGTTGTGTGCAATCGCCAGGGCATTATCATGCAGTTGTGTACTTGCAGCCCTGGAAGCTATCATGACTCCCACATCTGGAATTCTTCACAGCCATATCAGGGGTTTGCAAGGGGGGACATCCCAATTGGCCATCTAGTGGGGGATACTGGCTAAGCACTGGAGTGGTGGCTGATGACAACCATCAGAAATGCACACACACCCGAACAAGAATGCCATAATGAGGCACATGCACAAATCAGGATCATTATGGAGTGTGCGTATTTGGGATGCTCAAGTCACACTTTTGCTGCTTTGACATATCCAGTGGAGCCTTGCAGTACTCTCTAGCTACATGTGGACAAATGTTCATAGTATGTGCCATGCTACTCAGTATGATCCTGTGGAAACAGCTGCAGCAGGAATGACACTGGGATGGGCCACACAGTCCCCCACCATTGCCAAGGTCACCACAGGCACAGAGGGACATGGAGGAGGAACTTCCTGAGTCTGTCCCTATAGGCAGGCAGAGGCAAGCCCAGTATGCCTATGCCTTGACAAAGAGGCAACACATGGCACACACACTGACACTGTAGGGACCCAGGGACTGATACCTCTCTCCTACTCACACATACAGTAAAAAGGATGCCAAACATGACACTACCTGTACTTTACCATGTATAGGGAGTGTACTACGTGCATCCCACATAGCTAGCCCTCTAGCACCATCCTCAATATCACCCCAGGCACAAGGTAAGTCACCCTTACTATCAATTACTGAATGGAGTAGTATGTTCTGATAGTTATATCTATGCTATGGATGCAAGCATGCAAGGGAATTAGTTGGCCAAATGGGATAACAGCAGATAGCTGACAGCTATACAGGACAGCATGAAATCCATAACAAATACTGTTGTCCCATTACTAGGCAGTAGTACTCAAGGTGACAACTCCCACTGCAGTAGATGTGGTGGCACAACTAACTGTGGGTGTCCACAGGTCACACACATGGATGTTAATGAGTGTTTCCATTCTCACCCCCCAGCCTCACCCAGCAGGACAGGTGTAGATGACCGGAAATAAAGGTAGGGCAAAGCTCCACAAATGCTGGCAATAATGAACAGCCCCCCTACAGACTTACGTAGACATACTACAGCAGGTCTGGCAGTTGCAGTATAGTTCTGAAGAGTAAGAAATCTGAAACTGAAATGTATGCCATTACAATCTAACTTGTGTACTCTACTGATAGGGCACAATACAATACTAAATGGAAGCAAACAGAGTTATAACTGAAACACCAGTGCAGTCAGTGCAAATGTGGAAAGTTGTCAGGTGTGCCCCCCCAACCACATGTATAAATGGCAGTAACATGTGAGTTTGTTGAGTAATATCAGTGGAGCACAGATTGCCTGAGCTGTCCCAATCAACACGATAATTGGTGTATGTCCACTATACGCAGGGTTCAGTGTGCCAATCTTTTGTGAGTGTTTAATGTTGTTTGGAAGTGGACAGCATGTAGGCCTGGATGTTGTGTCTCAGTGACCTACGTACAGTACTGTGGTTGACAGGGCCATGTTCCAACAACTACAGTGACAACCAATCTGCTTCTCAGCTACACCTATGTTACTAGTTGTACACACTCACTGTCCAGATGTCAATATGTGTTACTGTCAGAAAGCTGGACAGGCTATGAACAGGGAGCCATACACAGAAACAGTACACAGGTAGAAGAACTCTACGCAGTGCCTAGAAGATAACTATAAACTGCACACACCTTTGGAATTAGAGATAGATGTTAGCATCACTTTAGTTGTCTGTCTAATATGGAATACTGGTTGTCTGCCCAATCACTGGTAGCCACATAAGCCACAGTTATAAAGTAATGACACACTGCTGATGTCCACATACAAGGCAGGAGAAGGAGAAGGTCCCAGTCATATCTGTGAGTCAGGTGCCATAAGCTTCCATATCACACATGCACTCAGTCCACCACCCCCCACAACAGCCACAGGTATTTCATCAGTCACATCCTTGCTGTTGGGAATGATTACAGAATCAGCACACTTCTTTTATGGAACACACACAGGATACAGCATGCTGAAATGGTGTCCCATGTAGGTGTGTTCCTAGTAGTAAGCAGCACCTTGCACACATCCAGACTGATGCATCACTATGAACTAGAAGGACTGCCAGGAACACCTCACCCACTTGCCCATGTCACCCCAGAGGAATCCACTGGCTTGCAGCCTGGTAACATATGAATGACAAAATGCAGTGGCCTGCATCACTCTCATGTGGCCTACAGGCCTCTGGCAAATGCCCATGGCTCACCAATAGTGCCATCATATGCTTCACCCATAGTGCCATCATATGGAATGTCATAAGGTCCTAACTAACAACATAACACATTAAGCAGAAAACAAATGCAAGGCCATGCTGACAAATGTCAGTAGCATGCGTCTCCATGTCCTAGTGCAAGAATTGTGGACCAAGACATAAATACTGCTGAGATAAAGGTCAAACTATAGAAATACTTCTGAGATATTGCTCCCATACTGTTGGGAAGAGGATAGAATTATTGGGGGGGGGGCATAAAAGCATGGATATCATGGAATGTGTGAAGTTTGAAACTCAAATGTCTGCCCATATTTTCCCCTGACTGCAAACCCATGATTTCATAACCACAAACCTGCTTGTAAACCACAATGTGAAGGGAAATTGACCAGATATATGAGTCCTGCCTTTGGATAACCTGGTCAAATCTGTACAGCTGAGAGGTATGCCCACAGCAGGATATGGCCATTCAGTTAAGTTGAGTAATGCACAAGAAGGGGATCCCCAGCCAGCTTAGCACCAATGTGCTGGACTATTTACACAGACCCATCACTCAATTGTCTGTATCCACCCATCCACAATGCCAGGATTGCGCCACAATGTCTAATCTTCGCCTCACAATATTGGTCTCTGCTGCATTGCTCTTGTATTTCCCTGGTACGCAACTGTGAGCAAACAATGATATCTGTCAGTAGTTGATGACACAATAAATATGTCCAAAAATCTATGCTAAAACAAGACATGTTACAGAAGCAACACAGACAGTAATAGGAAATATAGTTACACACAGTATTCCCCCATGTTTGGACCAATTGTGTCTCAATATTGGCAACCTATCTACAGATATCCTGCAAAAATAGCTTGTTAGGTGTAGATGTAGCACACTAAACCCTTAACTGGAGTACAACTGTCCCTGGAATGGATTCCCACAAGCAATATAGAAGGTCATACTGGGCATGCTCCTGCACTTAGAGAAATAAAGCTCATGTCTGACACCACAGTTGACCATAGATATCTGTTATCTGCAGATGTCAGTGCACACACACCAAAATGTAAACCGTTTGGTCTTCACACACACACACATTGGACAGGAAAACCCACAGCCAGCTGTAGGTGGCAGATATGTGTTAAGTCCCCATCTGTTTTGTGTGATACGCACACATATCTAAGGCCAACATACTACAATAATTCAAGCACACACATACACACATATACATATGGGGAAGAGAGACACAGTGAGAGAGACAGCACCATTATGAAGCCTTTCCCACCCAGTACACATCCCATAGTTCCACTTTACACTATCTGCTGATGTATGTCACCTTAGATGTTCATTTGGACAAGCTTCAGGTCTGTAAGCTCAATAGTGCGTGTGATAAATCCATAACTTACTAAAGCAAATAAGTAGACAGGTAAGATTTTAAATCTCGGTCCTGGCAACTGTGTGTGTGTATGAAGGAATTACAGTTTTACTCCATCCCCACCCAGTACACATCCCATTACCCAATATCAGAACATGTGCTGCAGTCAGTCACTATACAAATTCCTTTTGTTAGTCCTTAGCCCTATAGGCTCTGTTGTGCTTCTGATAACAGTGTAACAGTAGAGTACCAATAACTATTTCTGTAGCAATCCTAATCACAGTCCTGTCAAATGTAAAGGTGTGTCTGCTTGTGTGCGTGTTCATAGGTGAATGATTTTGAGGCCATTCCCACTCACTCCTTTTTACATTGCCCTTTGTTATCACTGCTGCTGATGTCACTCACCGTTAAGGATACCTTTGGACAACTTTAAAACATGTAAGCTTTGCGGTGCACCTGATAAATGCAAAATACTACAGTGCAGTAAACTAGTTAGGTAGGAGTTCTAATCTTGGTCCTGGTGAATATAAAGGTGTGTTTGTTTGTGTGAGAGTGTCTGTAGTTGTAAAGACATGATTTTGAGGCCATTGGCACTTAGCTACTTCCCTTTCCCCTTCTTTATCACTGCTGCTGATGTCACACACCTTTAAAGATACCTTTGAAGAGCTGTAAAATATATAAGCTTTGTGGTGCATCTGATAAATGTGGAATACTATAGTGCAATAAACTAGTTACATAGGAGTCCTAGTGTAATAAACTAGTTACATAGAAGTTCTAATCTCAGTTCCTGCGAATGTAAGAGTGTCTGTAGAGACATGATTCTGAGGCCATTGGCAATTACTACATTTCCCTTTCCCCTTCTTTTTCACTGCTGCTGATGTCACTTACCTTTAATGATACCTTTGGGCAGCTCTCAAATATGTAAGCTTTGTGGTGCATTAGGAAGGAGTTCTAATCTTGGTCCTTGCAAATGGAAAAGTGTGTTTGTTTGTATGAGAGTGTCTGTAGTTGTAGAGGCATACTTTTGAGGCCATTGGCACTTACTACACTTCCATTTCCCTTCCTTTATCCCTGCTGCTGATGTCACTCACCTTTAAAGATACCTTTGGATAGCTTTCAAATATATAAGCGTTGTGGCACGTCTGATAAATCCGTAATACTATAGTGCAGCAAACTAGTTAGGCAGGAATTTTAATCTCATTCCTGACAAGTGTGTGTGGGTGTGTCTCTGTGGTTGTGTCATTAACATTGTGATCCATGTCCATTGGGGGGGTGGGTTTTGCTTTACTTTTGTGTGGTCCATCCAGCAAACTACCAAATGTCCACTGTACAGGACACACTTTTGTGGTAGCTGTGGACACTCTTCATGAAGTCCTATAATCTGTTTGTCAAGTGATATTACTATAGAATAATATGGAGTCCAAAGCAAGATATGCGTCCCTTGTAGTCCTGTGATACAATTCCACACACAGGAATCCTAGGCAAACACACTCCTCTACTCATGAATCCCTCTGTCACTAAGTGGTCTGCAAACTGGCTGACAGATGGATCTCACAGTGAGAAAGCAGTGGACTACATGTCAGACTGCAAAAAGTCACGAGTGGTGACAGACTGCCAAACAGTCATGTATGGAGTACAACAAGTTCATGTCCTGTGTCCAGTCTTGTGTGTTGTGTGTGGCTCTGATATCCATCCCAACAGGAATGAATTGTGGTTAACAATGTTTGCAGACAATTGCTAATTGGGGGGGGGGGTCTGTTTGCATCCTGAGATTATGTTAACATCCTGCATAAAGTTGCCACTGACACCTCCAACTGTTGTCAGAACACGGGCCTTAGTCTCAGTGTCAAGAAATGTATCCCAATCCCCTGTTGAATCCATGTGTTGTCCACAAATGACCACATTAGTCATAGTCCAAGGGAGACAGATGTCCTTATAGGAGGTCTGTGAACACAGCTTGACAGCATCCTCTCTTCTGACCACCACACTGCCACTGTGGACAGAAAGCACTTCCTTGTGGCACATTGCATAACTAAGGGTGTGTCACCCAGGAATGAAGAGGTCAATGTCTCCCTCTACTCCCAGCTAATTAGCCCAATCAGCAGGTCCAGTGGCTTATTTGCCATGTAACTCAATAGACACCTTCAACAACTGGAGCCATGGACAAGAGTAAGGTGGTCCTGACAGCCTATCTAGACCTTGCCAAGGCCTTTGACACCATCCTCCACTCTGGAATCATAGATAAACTTACTAAGCTGGGCATTAATCCCTATGTCACCCAATGGGTTGCTAACTGGCTTACTGATAGAACCCAAACTGTAAAAGTAGCCGACTCCAAATCCATCTCCAGACAAGTGACAAGTGGAGTACCTCAGGATTCAGTCCTGGGACCGCTCTTGTTTGGCATCTACTTCTCTGATGTACAGGCCAACACTAAGGAACTCTGGCTAACAAAGTTCGCAGATGACTGCAAACTGGGAGCCATTATTGAATCCCCAAATGATGTGGATACTCTACAAAAGGGCCTTACAGAAACAGATGCTTGGTGCCAGAGCCATGGGCTCAAGCTCAATGCCAAGAAATGCATAGTTATCCCATTTGGAAAAAAACATGTATCTGTGAATTACCATATAGGTGGCAGTATACTAAACACTGAAAGTGTGATAAGAGACTTAGGGACACAGGTGGACAGTGGTCTCACCTACAATAACCACATCACCACAATAGTCAGGAAATCCTTCTATGTGGCAAACCTCATCACTAAGGGCTTTTCATCCAGAAAAAAGGAGGTCATTATCCCACTGTACTCATCCCTCATTAGACCCATTATAGAATACAACGCCCTGTTTGGTATGTACCTCTCAAGACATCTGCAACAACTGAAAAGGCCGCAGAAATACCTCACTAAAAGAATTACAGGCCTAAACAGATGCCCTACGCTGACCACCTTAAAAAACTCCAGCTATACTCTGTCGCATATCGTCTACTCAGATGTGATCTCTGCTTAACATACAAGGCCATGTCAAACCCAGAGCTGTTGGACATGCTACACTTAAAGAAATCCCAATCCCTCAGAGCCACATGCTCCAGGGATCTAAACCTTGTCATCACAATAAACAAAACATGCTGGAGGGATAGGTTCCAGACCCAGAGACTCCCCAGACTCTGGAATTGATTGCCCATACATGTCAAGCAGAGTGGCTCTTTGGCCGTCTTCAAAAGGAACCTTGACAATTGGATGGGAGAAAGGAAATTCACACCAGGGATCACGTCAGTCGCCCTGCTAGCTAGGGGTCCAGGGAAGTAAATAGTGTGGAAAGAAATAGCCAGGGAATTGTTATGGCTAGGCTTGTATAGGCCCAAGGGCTGATAGCCTAGTACCAACCTATGAATCTATGAACCTAGGCTAGGCTGCAAGTGTACCTGACATGTATGACCCTAGGCATGAAACAACTGTCTGATATGGAAAGAGCCCAAAATCTCTGACTGTTCCTGGTCCCATCTTGGTAACTTACAGGCAATCCCTGCTTGACTGACAATGCCATGTCTGCCTAGCTGTTTTACAAATGCCACAGCTACGAAACCACAATCTGTATGCACCACATGCCATGGATACCTCAACCCCATTACCACATTCAACAGAACATGCTTGGGGACAGGTCCATAACCCAGATGCTGGCCACATTATGCGATATATATGTTGCATACATGTCAATCAAAGCACCTCACTGGCCTCTTCAAGAGAAATTCAGAAGAGTGGATGGTGAATATAACTGTCACCCTGGGGATCACTCAAGTGCAGTAGTTGCTAGATGGCATGCTGACAAATGTCAGGTGCTATGATACCACTGTACTTACATGCCCTACTCTTCTCATATCCCCATGGACATTAGCCTGGTACACACCCAGGGACACCTGCACCAATGGACCTCAGTACTGACAAATGTGGCTGTGTGCATTACTGAGTATAACAGTGTTTGTGAGTTTGTAAACTTGTAGTTGAAAATACTATGAGGACCTTCTCACCATCTATACCCCCCCCAGTACTATACTTAAAAAGGGATGCTGCTGTACTGCACTGTAAAGGTACCTTTTGACACCCTTCACCCTATGGTCTACTTTGAACTTGCAGTACCAGCATAACACTGTTCTACTAATGAGTAAACAGGTGTGGTTTACCCTTTGAGTCTTGGCATATGTGAGTGTGTGTGTGTGTGTGTGTGTGTGTGTGTGTGTGTGTGTGTGTGTGTGTGTGTGTGTGTGTGTGTGTGTGTGTGTGTGTGTGTGTGAGTGTGCAAATTTGTAGGAGACAGCATTCTGAGGCCCCATTCTCCAAATCCACTGCACAGCGCCATACATTACAAGAGATGGTGATGTTGCTCACCTAAGAAGATCTATGAAAGAATCTTCACTCTACTAGCTCTGTGGCATGTGTGATAAATGCATATCAGTGTAATAGTAATGATTAAATAGGCAAGCAAAGGTTTGAATCTCATTCACGGTAAATGTGTGATTGTGGGTTTGTCATAGCATTATCATGGGTATGAGTGAGTACTATATGCAATGTGGGTGGGGTGCTGGGTGTAATATATTTACACCATGGTACCCACAGTACATGCCCCAAGGTCCGCTGTATGAGGACCGCTGTCACCATCCACTATATAGGTATGTGAAGACACTCTTGAGCCCAATAAGTCATGTGCTGTGTGCCAAAACTCTGTAATAGTATGGACTGAATGACAAGATAGGCAGAGCTACTAACCGCAGGTGTGGCCAATGTGTGTATGGCTGTATCTGTGTTGGTCATTATGTATATTTCTGTAGATGAGAGTATTTCCTGGCCATTCTCAACCAGGACATCTCCCATTGCCATACTGTGCAAGGCCAGTGGATGTTGTTCATCTTAGTGGAACTGTGGAGCACACTTCACTCTACTTTCTCCATGCAATAAATGCAGAGCACTTAAATAGCAAGACCTAGGTAGGTAGTGGTTCTCATCTCAGTCATGACAACTGTGTATGTTTGTGTGTGTGACATCAGTATTCTGTGTGTTTCAGTGACAAATGTGGCCATGGTTTACAGTGTTACACCATTGTACTCCCAGCACATGTGCCATCCTACATCCACGTGGCTGATGTCTAACTCCCGCCACATGCTGTGGCTATGATTGCCATCATCTCACCCAACCATCTATCTATGACCTCAGCATAATAACAGTGAGCATCTCCAAGATCAATGATGTTGCCACACATAGCATGAAGAGTTACATTTGTGATCCTGAGAATATGTCCAATGTTAGATTTAACACATGTCTGTGCCTCCATGACAGTCCAAAACATGCATCTGGTGACACCTGCTGTGGCACTTGTGGCAGGGCCATGATGGGCAGCAGTCCAACTATGAGTGCCCCTGTCAATCCACATGTGTGGAATCTGCCTATTCTCTAGCTATGGAAGTTGTATAAACACTATATAGTTTTCTTAGATTTATAAAACAAACTTGAATCATATTCATATTCACAGGTAGCATATGGATATGTACAGTTTCCTTGTAGCTGGCCTAGCAGTGTCATAGTCAGAAGTGTTTGACAGACACTCCAGTGTTTTTCATATGTGAGCTGTCCTTTCTTGAGGTGAGTTATGGTCCTGAACTGTGTTATATGTCACAGCAGAGAGAGGCAGATGCTACAGCAAGTCTTGCTCAGACTTAAATCTTTCAAAATCCTATTTCCCATTATTAGAAAATGCATACTGCATTCACTTATATGCTGACTTGTTTCACATACCTTTTTATTATTTCACACTGCACTGGGTTGTATCAGAAGGTTTCCCCATGTCTTTCTGTTTCTCAGTGTGGAGTACTGGTAGACAGATGTTTGGAATAGGTGTATGCATGCCCTTTGTAGGTAATGCTCTTGACCAGGTGATTATCTGTGCACCAGTTGATTTTCCCCACTTGCTAATTGCATGCAGAGCAGCTGGGTAATTCTTCCAATAGCCAAAGTCATGGCAAAACACTCCTATAATTGAGTACTTAATCTGGGCATTGTCCCTTTGCCTTGGCTGTGAGGAACATATCCTGGAGGTGTATTGTTACTGAGTGTTACACACAGCAGGTGGGAATAACTTTTACAACAATACTTGTAGAGACAGGCCAACTAAATGGGGGAGAAGGTTATATGGTGTGAATACTGCTAGGTTTACAGGCTTTGTGTGTACATGCTCCTTCTGCATGGATGTCAGTCTGACAAAGTTAAGTGTCTGCATAGCTCTGAACTGTAGGCCAGAGGTTTGCCTGTTATGTTTGGTGTGTTAACTAGACAGGTGTTGTCCTTGGCAAATCAGTGGCATACTCCGGTCATTGCTGCCAGTAAATGGCAACATCCATCTGTATTTCTGACTCCATATCCCTAAGAATAGAGATGTTGCAACCAACCTTGTAACACCAGCAACTTTCTCAGTGTATAACAGTAATATTTCAAATATGGCCCTGTGTTTGGACCTCTGTCCTCCACTTATATGACAGGCTTTGTCCAGTTGTCATGAAGTAGAAGGTTGATAGGTATGGTCTGTCAGTGTTTAGTGCTGACATTCCTGCTATCATGCCAGTGATGTTGTGGAATAAGACACATTAAGTGAGGTAGTGGCCATACATATGAGAACAACGACTGGACAGCAGGTAGAGCCCTGTACAGTCAAGAGGTGGGTCTGTGAAATAGTAGGACATGGCTTAGAATAAGTCTGTTAGAACATGTGAGAGATATTAGTTATTACACGGACAAATGTTCTATAGCTGTTACTTGTCATAGACTTCACCATGGGGACTGTAGTGGGTTTGCAATGTACTTTTTGGAAAAGGTCTGTTTCCCAGTTTCATCAGACACTTAGAACCATTGTTATGTGAAGAATCAATTTACATTGTATCATTTGATACTATATCCCCTAGGGGGTTAACTGAGGATAGTAATTAGAATCTGTTTAAGAACATACATAATTAAGTGTCAGTTGCTTCCTGTATTTAAGGCAAATATGTTTTGTAATGTTGTAATACTTGACGGCAAAACACATTGAAACATTTGTGTGTATTGATGGCTGGCTGGCTGTTGTTTTACTATCTTCAGTCATTTTAGTTATATTCTTAAGAGGTCAGTGTATATATGGCCATTGCGTATGGCCTATCCTGATTTTGTAGCAGTGCACTGTGTACTTATTAGTTGTACTGTGTAGGGGGGTACCAGATGACAGTGACATGGGTCTCTTTGTATCATTACCAATGTGTTTGTATGTCCATAGACTGGCCCCCCATCTTCATCTGGCATGGTCCATAATTGTACTAAGGTGCTCTTGGCTCTGACAGTGCTGCAAGTTATTGATAACTAAATCCTTACTGATTCCACAGTCTTCCTTCCCTTTGATAAACTGACTGCACTGCATGCTATGGTTGAACACATCAAAAAAAGTAGTACAGCTTAAATGGCTTAGTGGTTATATGCTTTGACTATTGCGTGTAGGTTCCTTGTTTCAAGACCTGCAAGGGCTGTATGTTTTGTTGCAGGCCAGGTCTATATTATTTCCTTTACATAACATGCCTATATGTGCTGTCATTACAGTACCAAGGGATGTGAGTATGCTGTATGGGACATGTGTATACATGGGTGTTTGGACATGTGATATGCACTCACACATCCATTGTATACCAGCTACACTACATGGAGACACATATAATATACCAGACATTTGGCTATTAAAATAATAGTAATTAGCTAACTTCCCTGCAACTAGTCTAGTCCAGATACAGAATTGCTGTATCCAGGACTGTATGTTAGTTTCTGAGTGTTGCCCATGTCTGCTCTTCAATGTGCCACTTAGATATGCTAGTTCTCTTCTCTCCTGCACTTTCAATAGCTTATTACTTTAGCACTTTACCAGACATCTTGTAGTAAGTATTTTGGCACGCAGATGTGCTAACAGCACTAAGCATTTTATGAGGAAACAGCTCCAGTAATTATTATTAATGGCCACCCCTCCAGGCGTGTCTGCAGGTCAGTTTCCTGTGCTTTTACCTATTAACCTGCTGACCTTGGCCATCCTGAGGCAATGTCGCAACTGCCTCATGTACACTGACAACTCTCACCTCTTAACTTTCTTCACCAGACTTGCAAGAGATGCACTTATATATCCAAATTGGAAGCCACACACTCATCAGCCAAGACCAGAGTAGTTGGTCAAGAGGAGATGGTCAACACATGAACCATACTACATGGAACACATAACCCTCCAGAACACACACCAACACTGCCTTCATATAAAAACACAAACCACACACCCACCTTTGTGGAGGCTCTCAATGAAAAGTTACACAAACAGCTGAGACCACCAAGGCAGACATGCACTCCACCACCACCACACAACACTAATCACAAGACACATATGCCTCGTAAACAGTGTGCCAGTCAAAGCGCCTAAGGCAAAACAACATGGCCAATACACTAGGCATACTTGGCTTGATAGTGAGGAACAGTGATGTCCCACTCACCAGGTTGAAAAAGGAGAACCTGACAGTCAGCTGGCTGTTGGCACCAGGATCTGCCACATAACACACAAACTAAGGTTCCCCAACAACAGGTACACATATGACTCTGTCATTGTACATGTGGGTGTGAATGACCTGAGACTACCTTCCTGGACTATATGGAAACAGACATGGAGGAGCTCTCCGACTATGTATACCAGACGGGTATGACCCTTGCCCTGAGCAGCATCCTACCATCACCCAGAATGAGACTACAGTACAAACTGAAAATGATTGATTTCAACAACTGGCTACATTTCTGGTATCATATTAAGCGGTTCCGCTTTCCGTGTGCCTGGGATGACATGTTTGACAGACCATGATCCTTTGCCACAGATGGCCTACATCTGTCACCCCTGGGCTTCCAGATAATGGCCAAGGCTCTTGTGACCCCTATAGTGGCTTTTTTAGGCAGTGTTCCAAACACCACATTACCACTGTAACAGCTACAAACAAATGTAATCTGAGGAACATGATGCTCAACACTAGAGGTCTCCATTTAAAAATGCACTTGCTCAAAGTACTGCTTAAACTGGAGATCATCAACATTTGTGCTGTAACAGAGAACTGGTTCAAGGAAGCAGGAAGCACACCTGCACTACCAGGCTATCAGTCATTCCACACCTGATTGCCCCAGAACTTGGACTGCAGCTACAAGCGTGGGGGGAGGTTGGCATAATGGTTAAGGTGTTTACCTTAAAGACACAAGGTATAGGGTTTGATTCTTATATGGGGTAATTTGCTAGGCTTAAAATGGTCCGCAAGGGCAGTTAGCCTAATACTAACCTATGAACCTATGGTGTTTCAATATTCATAATGGATGTGCACACCTCCAGACTGTTAGCACAACATAATGCATCAGAGATATTTCAGGTGCAGCTAACATTGGGTAAGACAGAAATACAGGTCATAGCCTGCTGTAGGTCCACAAACATGGCCCAAGACTCACAATCTCCATTCCTAAGCACCCTGGTGAATATTAGGTTCCAACCTAACACTCTCATACTGGCAGACATCAACTACCCCACCATTAACTGGAAAAACTACTTATATACCAATACATTTGGCCAATGCTTTCTGGGATTCATTGATTATAATGCCCTGGGCATACTCCCACTAGAGGTAGCAACATCCTTGACCTGGTCATTACTAACATGGGTGAATGTTGCTCTACACCAATAGTCAACTCCTCCCTGGTTAGTTACTAACACAAACTAGTTACATCCCTCCCACCATCCCACAAAGGTAATCTCCATGAAATCTTTGCCAATGCTAACTTTGGGCACCTACAAACAGAGGTGGCTAACTGCATGGCACCTATGCAGATGGAGGCTAGTTGCATGACTGCAGAATCTTACACCAATGCACTGTACGAACACACACACAAATGCATAGATCTCACCATATACAATACAACCAAGATGATCTCTTCAGAAAAAAAGGAAGCCAATTTAGTGGTCTCCTGCCATAAAGAAACCATACAACAGAAGGAGGAATTTCATGCGGAATAAGGTGGAGTCCAAGTCTGGGAATACTCCCTTATCTGCCTCAACCAAAGGTTGAGATCTGTCATCAACTCCTGTAAAGGTAGCTATGAAAACATGATTGCAACAGATAGTGAAACAACCACAAGGCCTTCAATAGTTATTTATAGAATCTCCACAGCACAGTAGCGTAACCCTCAGATTATATATGCTTGTATCTGTTAAAGTGGTTCTTTCTTTTGGCTTCCAGACATTAACTATGAAATGCACTAAGGTGATATTTCTGTCAATATATATTAGCAGGAACAGTGTTAGTACAACAACTTTGTCAGCTTATCTACTCACGTCATTTGGATATGTTTCTGTTGTCATGCCTTTGTCCTCCCACTTTGTCTGGCTTGTTCCAGATTCATTGCACTAAAGGGTTGTGAGTGTACCTCTCCACTGCCAGGATGTTTGAAGACTGTCCAGGTGTTTGGCCTATACTTTGTTTCTGTTCCACAGTTTATTAACATTTCTCTGGGTAACACTGTTATGATGCAAGGATTTTTGTCAGTGAAATGAAAAACACAAAAATTAGCACCAGCACCTTACTTTATACAGCAAAACTGATCTGGCAACTCGGCAGTTTACCTTCAAGGATCAAAGTGAAACAATTTTAGCTGATATTTATATTAAAGCAAACAGCCATTAACAAGATCCAATAATTCGATCAAACAATTTTAACATCAGTTAACAAAATCTATAAAGGCATATAAATCTTTAAATACATATAAATTTTCATTTTATATATAATATATTATAATTTATTATAATTTATTTACTCAAAACAGACTATCCATATAACATTATTAAAATTATATTAGTCAACAAGAACTTGAACAGTTTACCTTTTAACCACTTAGTTCTTGATTTAACTATAAGGGCAGCAATGTCTGAAATTTAAATATTATCCTAATTTCCAACTCTAATAGCTTACTATTATAGTCACCCCCTCTAGGTAGAAAGGGTTTAGCAAGTACACAGAAAAATAAATCACAATCAGAACCACCATGCATTTCATAGAAGTCTTTGGCTATAGGACTTAAATTATTATGATTTCTCACATCCCAAAGATGTTCAAGAACCCGAATCCTAACCATGCGTTTACTTTGCCCTATATACCACTTGGTATTAGGACATCTACATCACAGAATATACACAACTCCTGTTGACCTGCAATTAAAAAAGTGCTTAGAATTAAATAATTTCCCATTAATAAGGGAACCAGATAAATTCTTCACTCTAGTATATATGCTACAGTGACCACAAGGAAATGTCCCTTCCCTAGTGCAAACCAATGTTTGGCCCAACAAAAAAATTATGATTTAACAGTTCTTTCAAATTTTTTCCTTTACTAAATGAAAAGGTAACACTTTTGGGAAATAGATGGCCTATATTATCATCTTCAGCAATAATATCTCAAAATATTCTTACAATATTTCCTAAAATGTCAGTAAAAGATGAATATCTAGTAAGATAGTATAATGTATTACTCCCATCAGTACAATTAGAAGAAATTGTTCTTCTAAATATGTTACTATTGCCATTTGCTTGTATTTTTGTGTTCTTAATGGGTATGATGAAGAAAGACTTAAGTATTGTAAGCAATGTGTGCTTGGGGGTACTACATTAAGAAGACAAAAAAAATTGCTCTTACATACTTGGGAAGGTATTGTGTGTGCTTTACTATTTTACTTTTTTATTTTTTATCCTTGGACACTAATAGTAGTGTTCGTGGGCACACACTCTTACTGCTGTTGACTTCTCTGCAGGGGAGCGTGTATATTGTGAGAGCTCTGCTGTCAGACACCCACCCCCTACGCACATACACAGTTTCATGTCCATGTAAGAGCTGAGCAGAACATCTTCATTAATATTCAAGGTACACTGCTGCTCTACACAGACACAAACCACTCCGTGTATTCTGACATGGAGCTTCGTAGATCTGCGGGATTGAGTTCTGTCAATCATGTCATCTCAAGCAGAGAGATACTAGATCCCCTGAGAATGGCACAAAACACGTAAGTCAATGTTGCAGTCAGTCACCTGATGAAGTGGCAAGCCATAATGTCATTTGAAGTGCAAGACAGGAAAAACTAACGTGATGTAAGGTTGGAACAGAAGGCAGACTTACTGCCACCTGTAATACTTTACCTCAGCTGTGCAGTTAGCAGCAGCTTGGGCCAGGTGAAAGTTCAGAAAGATTTGTAGCACATGCAGTAACTGTGAAACACTAAAGTCGACATAACCAGATAGGCAGGATTTCTAATCCCAATATTGGCAAGTGTGTGAGAGCATCATGTACTGTGTTAGTTATACCATTTTGATTTGTGTACCACCCTGTAATTGTCCCACCACCCTACATTCCTAGGCCTGCTGATGTCACTCACCTTAGTAGTTACTTGGGATGAGGTGAACACATGTAAGCTCTGTGGCTCATCTGATAAGTGCATAACACTGTAGTAGAAATAACTAGATAGGTAAGGGTTCTATTCTCAGTACTGGCAATTGTATTTGTGTGTGTGTGTGTCCCTTTGGCCAACAATCATATCCTATTTGGCCAATAGCATCTTGATTGGTGTACCATGCCTGTTTACCACTTCCCGATGGCATTACCTTATATAGCACGGTAATGGCATCTGCCTTACATGCAGCATGTTACACCATTGTGCAGGTCATTCCAGTCCTCTGCACAGATGTCTATGGGATATTCAGATGATTGGGTTTATCCTAATGAACATAGGTGTGTACTTGGCTAATGACCCTGGAGCCTTTACAAACCTAGCTAGAGGATTACCCTGCCATTTTGCCACCTGACATTATTTCTCAGTGCCTCTGCGGAGTAGAGCCACTGCAGTGATCATTGGGGTGATTTATCTATCTCCCATCCATTTAGCAAGATTTCTCTTGAAGTGGTCCAGTGAGGTGCTCTGTTTGACATGTATGGGATGTCTAGTCCATAGCATGGGCAGTGTCTGGGTTATGCACCCATCCCTCTGGCATGTTCTGTTGATTGTGATAATGAGGTTGAGGTCTCTGGACCATGTGTTGCAGAGAGATTGGGATATCCTTGGATGTAGCATTTTTAACAGAGCTGAGTCAGACATGGCTTTGTAGGGCAAGCAGAGATCGCCTCTAAGTAGGCGATTTGAGACAGAGAATAGCTGGAGTGTTTTGAGTCTGTCCATATAGGACAACTGTTTCAGGCCTAGAATCATCTTTGTGAGGTATGTTTGCGGCCTCTACAGTTGTTGCAGGTGTCCATTGAGGTACATGCCAAATGGGGCATTGCACCAAATGATTGGTCTAATGTGGGAAGAGTAGGGAGAGACAATAACCTCCTACTTCCTGGATGCAAAACCATTAGTAATCAGATGTTCCACAAAGAAGGACCGTCTGCCTATAGTGGCAATGTGGTGGTCCAAAGAGAGGCTGCTGTCAACCTGTGTTCACAGATCTCTTATAATGCCTGTTGTGGTCAGTGGACCATCATTGATGTGGTGATTTATGTGACATGGGTTGTGCCCAAAGGGGATGCTGACACATATTTGGCCATTGAGTTTCAGGACATGCTTCTGACAGCATACATTGGTCTCAGTGAGGCCTTTCTACTGGATGTCATCATCACTTGGGTAGTTAATAATAGCTCCCAACATGCAGTCACCTGCAAACTTTGTTAACCAAAATAGCCTTGTGATGGCCTGCACTTCAGAAAAGTCAATACCAAACAGGGGAGGGCCTGGGACCAAACACTGTGAGACCCCACTCGTGACTGGTTGTCATTTTGACTTGGAGTCATCTACTTTCACACTGTGGGTCTATGTGTGAGCTAGTTTGCAACCTACCTAGTGATATAGGGGTTGAATCCTACCTTAGTGAGTTTTCTATGATTCCAGAGTAGGGAATGGTATAGAAGGCCTTGGCCAGATCAAGGTAGGCTGTATGACCACCTTGACATCATCCACAGCTCTGGTGACTGACTCAAATAAGTTGACCAGGTTGAGCAGGCATGATCTACCCTCCACAAAAAGCAAACTGTGTGGGATCCAGACTTTAGAGATCTCCTATATCCTTATTTGTAGGTACATGATGATGTGTTCCATAGTTTTGCATATCAGATTTGTCAGACTAATGGAGTGATAGGTCCCAGGTTCTGTAGTCACTCCTACTTCGTGGAGGGGGTTGATTGTAGCAGTGCACCATTTGGTAGGGAAAAAGCCTGAGGTGAGGCTGTGATTGCAAAGGGCACATAAGTGTGATGCCAGGTCACTCTGTAGTTCATGTACAATACAGCCAGGATATTCTCAGTTCCCATAGAAGATGTAGTCCTAGTCTTGGGCAGTGCTATTTTAACCTGTGCAGCAGTAATACTGGGTGTCTGGCAATCTACTGGTATTGTGATTGGTCCTTTGTGGGGGGTGAGAGAGGTAAGGTTTGCACTGAATCTGTCGGACAGTATATAGGCAATATCTGTTGGCTCGGTATAGGAGGTACCATTGTGCAGTAGCTCAGAGCACATCAGGGTATTGGCGTGGAGATTATCCACATAACTATTGAGGGTCTTGTGTTTGTCTTTCCTATCTGCTGCAATTCTGTTGTCATAGCTAGCTTTAGAGGATTTGATGAGTGATCTCAACTTTTGTTGATGCCGATAATGGAGTTATTCACCTTTTTCCACATCAGTTTATTTGTTCTGTTGTCGAGTTTGTGTATGGCAAGGGACCACCACATTGACTTCCTGTTTTGGAGGACAATGTTGGTTCTATTGGTCATGGCGAGATCCATGCATATGTGTATGTGCTCATACAGTGAATTGGTATATGATCTGGTGGTCATGCAACTATTCTCCATTTGCATGGGTGCGGTAAACTTAGCCACCTCTGTTTTAAAGAGCCCAAGGTTAGCTTTGCAGGTGCTTGTCATCGTGGTTACCTTTGCAGGGGAGGTGGGAGGGATATGGATTCCCAAGGTGATTAGTTTGTGTTTGGATCCACACCTCAGTATTTTGATGTTTGGACCCAACAAGGTCATGTATGTCACCATGTACATCAGGGACAGTTGCATCCACCACCCTGAGTATTTGTATATTGTGACATTCACTATGTGCCTGTACATCCATGACAGCCTGGAACATACGTCTGATGACTCCTTGTGTGGGACTTGCAACAGTGGCCCGATGAGCAGCATTCCTCCTGCAAGCACCCCTGTCCATCAGCTTGTGTTGGACCTTGCCTGTACTCTGGCTATGGCCAGTATCTACACTCACAACTGCCATAATCACCACACTAGCCTGTTCAATGCCACCACCTGCCAACTGTCCATCATCTGTGGCCACTAGTGATGGGGTATGTGTGGGCATTGTCACTGCATGCAGTGATGGTGTGCACAAGAGTGGGATGCCAACTAATGGCACAGATTCAGCCCCTGAAAACCCCACCTGTACCTCAGTATTCCTATCATCATTGGCAGAGTCTGCAGAGATATGGACATTGTTTCAAAAGGGGGGAACCTAAACCCCATCACCACCTGTGAGAGGACAACAACATATGTACATTAATACCTGCACTTTGATGTTGGCTGGTACACACACACACACACACACACACACACACTCTTACAGGTGAGGTGGCACAAATCTGTTACACAGACCACACATCACCTACATGGTGACATGCATGACAAACGGCTGTCAACATCATACATTGCAGCCAGTTGTACAACATGTAACTGACAATATAGAGCTCTGGGATACATGATTAGTGTTAGTGTGTGATGGCCATTCCTCAGCACAGACTGCAGCCATGTACACATCATTGCTGTCCACCCATTTTACAGATACCTCACAACTGTACATATCCTCACAGGCTGTGTAACGGTCTGGCTCATATGTCTGCTCTATTTTTTATAACCCTTGTGTTTCTCTGTAAAACACATGGGATGATCTGAGGAGTGACATCACTGATAAATGACATACATGTGAGTGTCAGATCTGCAAACAAGCAAGTCACACAATCCCTGTTACACCACCAGCCTTGTAAGCTTACAGTGGATATTATAAGTGTACACAATCCTGTTAACATGCCATGTTCCTGTAATAGGGAGGATGATACCACAATAATGCATTCAAATATGTCACCCACCTTCCATGTGACATATGACCTGTGGAATCCAATCGATAAACAAACACATGTGATACATGTAACATCTGATAACTGCAATATGTAAATATTTCGATTGCATACGTGTGCACACTTTTAAAATGATAAGTTGTTGAAGCACCTTGTAAGTGGCTTACAGCATTCACTTTTCTTGTGAAGGTGTCTATCATCATGGCACATCCTGACTTGGCATTACTTGGCCACTCTTACATCCAAAGATCACCCAACTCTGTCAGAATGCAAGGACAGCTCATGTGCACAGCCCTCATCAGGTCACACTGGGTTTTCTATCTGGTGTAGGTTTAGGCTCTGGCTGGGCTACTCCATACCCATATTTGTGTTCAGATGGAGCCATTCTTAGGTAGCTTTGGATGTATGCTGCAGTTCATTGTCATGTTGAAGACTGACACACCTCCTCATCCTCAGCGTTATTGCAGATGCCTGATGGATTTTGGGCAGATGTGGGTGTTATTAGGAAATGTTCAGAATTCCAAACACCATGACTACAGGCCCTGTTCTGTCTGTGGAACAGCAGCCCCAGAGCAGGTCGATGCCACCAGTGTGATTCACCATGGGAATGTTGGTGTTCAGGTTATGAGAGGTGTTGCTTGTGCACCACATATACCTGTTGGTATTGTGGCTGTGAGTTCAATCCCTAGTCTCATTAAACCATAACACATTTTCACACCTGCCTTTAGGAGACATGATGTGCTGCATTGTAATTTGTATCCACCCTGGCTGTTTTGGTGTGTGGGACTGCTCCCATCTTCTGACCCTACCCCATAGGCCAGACGTATGCAGAATATTGGAGAGTGTTCTCACAGGTAGTACAGAACACCAGTACTAGCAAGGTGAGCAAGGGGTTCCTGCAACTCCATCAGTGTTGCTCTATTCCCCCTGGCAACCTCCCTGGCCAAGTATTGACATGTGTTGTCATAATTTATGGAGGGACATCAGGATCTTGTCATCAGCACTATTGTCCCATATTCAATCCACCTTTTGACAACTGTCTCCATTGTGTTCCATGGTGTATGCACTGCTGTGGTAATGTTGTTGTACCCTACTCCTGACTGATACTGTTCAAATATGAGATTCCTTTGCTGCTTTGTACGCAAGCCATGGCTGTTGCAGGCAACTGAGCATATGTCATGATTATCCCATTTAGATAGCAGACTGTTATTTGATGTTAGCCAGAATGCTTTTATTTGATGGCTGGTGTGTATCTAAGCAGACAGTATGCTGTCAGTAAATCACAAGCTGCTGCAATGACATATTATTTGAAAGGTGTGCACACATGTATCCAGCATAATATGGGGTTTGTATACTCCATGTTTGGTAGGCAACAGATTGGTTGTTTGTACAGGGAATTGTTCATGTCATAGGTCACATTACAGTTTGGAAAGGATGAGTACTGACATATTGCGGTCTCAATTTGTATAGACATCACAAACACCTGCCATCTTAACTGGGGTGTGTACACTATTTATATCTACTATATGACAGTAATGTTTCACACATATCCCTACCTTAGGCCATTTGTCCAACCATTGTATTGCTCTCTGTCCAGAAGTCTTGCACTGACAGGCCAGTGTGTTATGCTACAGGGATGATACATTCTCATCAGATAGGCCCCTGTTGTGACCACTGTGATACAATGCAGTTGACCTTAACACAGGTGAACATGCACATAAAGCATTATGCCTATGAGTGACAGTTGTGTGCATGGTACACTGCATTGCCTTCACATGCCTGGGTTATTGGCAAACCACAACAGTACAATTGCGTACTCACCAGCTACAGACCGCCATCCCATATGCAGACAGGAGGGAACTAGGTAGTTGTGTGAGGGGAGTACAGTCTGCAGACCCACAAGTAGCATTGGTACAGGATGGATGCAGCATGTGTGCACATGTACAGTGCAACCCCCAATACTACACAATTTGCTGTCCTTCACCATAGATGTACACGTCTGTGCATTAGAAATCCCCATCCACAACTGCAATCTGACCTGGCACATGTACATATATACTGTGCAATTACAAGTATGTCTGCTGCACTAGTCTAGTAATCTACACTGGGGACTTACCTGCACATTTCTCATCCATTGTCTGAGTGCCAACCACCTCCAGTATGTGGGGGGGTCTGTACTCTGATGTTGTATTGGGATGGGTGCCGCAAGGTACCTGTGAGTCTGCTCAGTGAGTGCCAGTGGGGCTGCAGAGCCAGGGCCATACCTGTGGCTGTGCGGTCCCTGGGCACTGCAGCGGGCCATTGCCATGCATGGCGTATGAGCTCACCTACACAATGCCAGACTTGCTCATATGTACATGCGTGCAGGCCAGCATCATTTTCTCTGTGGACAAGTTTGTCCCACAGGGCAGTCCACTCCTGTAGATGTTGCTGGATCCAGCCAAACATTATAGCATGGTTGTGTAGTATGGCTCCTATGGTTATATTTGTGTTAGCCACTGAGAATGTTGACATTTGCTGATGTGACATTGCACCTGGGAAACATTATAAGGGAGACACATCACACCACCTCATATATTTGGCAACCATATGTACAGAACCTGCACATCTACATTAAATACCAGTAGCCACAACTCACAACCACACCATACCCCTGTAACATATCAGCACTGTAACTGCTTGCATTGCACTGCTGGCCCAGAGGTGTCATATTCCCCCTAATGAGGCCTACTTAATTTCCTACCCCTGTACTCCTCATTCATGTCTGTGTCAAGGGATGACACTGGCCATCTTCCATGTGGATGTGATGTGGCTGGTGCCAAGCCTTGTTGTGACTCTGGTGTGTAATGTTGCTGGGTACACATGCCTGTGTTCATGTAGGATGCAGACAGGGATGTTATCAGGTGCCATGGATACCTACATTTGTTGCCTTTCAGTAGGCAATATGTACCTGCTCACTGGTGATGAGGGGAGGGGTGTGGGTGCTGTGCATATCCAGCTATAGTGCTACTGAGCCACGGGGTGATGTTTGCCCTAAACCTGTCTGCAGTGGGTTGCTTATAGCTATGTTGTGTGTATATGTGGCTTGATTGGCCACCATCACAGTGTGGGCTGGTATATGGCCTCAGAGATTGCAGACATATGTGAAGATGGCCTTGTGATTGGCCTTTGTGGATGTGTCCAACTTGTACTCATAGTTAGCCTTACAGTACTCCACCTGTGGCCTTATATGCTTGATCAGACAAAGGTTGACAATGTCAGGTTGGTTCGTGCTCCTGAGTTGGCCTGTATGCCCAATCTAGGGACCAAGTCTGTGGTTTGTGTGTTGCTGCTGTTCACCACAAGCATTCAACTTACCTTGAGAGAGTTGATGTTATCCTGTTGGTATTGCTGAGGCCATGCAGCTATGTAGGAGCCCATATATTACTGTGTTGTGGGCCTCGACACAGCTGCTAGTTCCATCATATGGGATGCCCTTCATGTGGGCCTTGCCATTTTATTTGGCCTGTGCAGGGGGTATTATGGAGGTGTGGGGGCTACAGCTTCACAGATAGTAGGTGGAAATACCTCACAGGACAGGACATGTGGAGGCAGCCCAGAAACATGGGGGAACAAAGCTCCAGAGTTTGGTACATCTTGTATGTCATTAGCATTGTTATACACATAGGGGGTTGCTACATTGACAGCATTTGTCTGGACATGTATTTGCTGGGTGACTTGACATCTTACAGTGATATGCCTCTGACACAACTCTCAACTGGCGTGTTGTCCACAGACTGGCCAGAAGTTTGCCTATTGTGCTTGGTCTGTTTCTCGACCAGCATCTGTTTTTGTGGGGTTGGTAGAATAATGTAAGGAATGTAGTCAGTACGTGTTGTCATCCATTGGTGTTCCACACATCATTTCCTTCAGGGATGTGATGTTACAACAACACATGTAACAGCAGCTACTGTCTCGATTTGTTACATCATTATGTGTGATATGTCCCTCTTTCCAGTCCCCTGTCCCATACGTGCGCTATGTGTTGTCCAGACGTCCTGCACTACGAGGTGCAGAGGTATGGTATATCATTAATTACCAAATGCTCACCAGTTAGCATGACAATGACCTGGCAGACTCCTGGCCATGGTATGCAGCAGTGGCCAGGGTTATGCGTCTACACCCTGGTAATTCTGTGGAAATCTGCACATATGACAGCATGTCTGTCTGGCCATTGTGAACAGACTGCCAAGATTGTGTAGCAGTGTTGTGTGTTTATGTTGTTTAGGCTGGGTAGGGAGAGTAGCAGCTGTGAGTGCAATACATCCTTTAAATATCTGACTCTGCATGCTGCTAAAGTTGCTGGTGGTCTATCAGATCCGTATGCTTGTAGGGGCTGACTGTGATATGTCATGTAACACCTCCAGATTCCCAGTACATTGTGAATTGGGGCAGTATATGTAGGGGTAATGTGTGAGTGGCAAACTGTACGTAGTTGCTCTCACAGTATTATACTGTCATGTTTAGTTTGCTTACTGGTATGTTGCTCTAACTGTGGTGCACTTGTTTGGGAGTATGCACTTTCACACCAGTGTCTGTGTTCCACTAGTATGACATCCCTGTACTGCCTGTTATATTTACTACTGCATGTGTACAGCCGCAAAGCTGTGCACCTGGGAAGTGTTATGTCAGTCTGATTGTAGTCTGTACATTGATCAATAGCTCAGTGTAGTTTCCCTACTGTTGTGTTATGTCCACATATATTCATAGGATGTCCAGTTGTGTGGTCAATATCTTTGGTCTGGTCCCATAACTGTTATGTATGCATGACACATCAATGGGATGATGTGGCGACTGAGGTGAGTAACTAATGAGAAGCAATTGAGTCCTGGAATTGTGATATTTCAGTTGATATATCTTAGGACATACACTGTTACTACATAAACATTCTCAGCTTATCTACCGACGTATTTTGTACATGTCCCTATTTTCATGCATTTGTCCCCCCACTTTGTCAGGCTTGGTCCACATTCATTGCATTAAGGGGTTCTGAGCATACCACTCCATAGCCAGATTTTCCACAGAATGTCCTGATGTTTGGACCACACTTTTGTTCAGTTCCACAATTTATTTCTATTTGTGTGGTAAATCACAATGATGTTCCAAGGATTTATGTCAATAAATACATGACATAACATTTCAGTTCCCATCATCATAGGTTCATAGGTAGGTACTAGGATATCTGCCCGACGGCATTTATAAGCCTAGCCAGATTGTGTCAGCTTTTGCTACCCCATTGATTAATTAACTGATCCTCTGTAAAGCAGAGCCAATTAAGTGATCCCAGGGGTGTATTTTCTGTTACCCATCCACTCGTCAAGGTTTCTCTTCAAGAGTGTTAGTGAGGGGCTCTGCCTGACGTAATTTGGAATTTTGTTCCAAAGCATGGGGAGTCCCTGTGACAGGAATCTATCCCTCCAGCATGTTCTATTTATTGTTGTCACAAGGTTTAGCTCACTAGAGTGCGTGGCTCACAGTAACTTGGATTTCTTTAGGTGGAGCATGTCCATCAATTCTGAGTTGGACATGGTTTTGTAAGTCAGGCAGAGATCACCTCTGAGTAAGCGATATGCCACTGAGTACAGCCGAAGTTTTTTCAGTCAGGCTGCATAGAACATATGTTTGAGACCAGTAATACTCTTGGTGAGGTACTTTTGTGGTCTTTCCAGCTGTTGGAAGTGTCTTGTGAGGTACATCCCAAATGGGGCATTGTACTCTATGATGGGTCTAATGAGTGATGAGTAGAGGGGCACTATAACCTCTTTATTTCTAGATGCAAACCCTTTGGTAATTAGATGGGCCACATAGAAGGATTTCCTAACTACTTTGGCAATATGATTATCAAAGGAGAGATTACTATCTACCTGGGTCCCCAGATCTCTTATTACCTCTTCTGTATTAAGGGGACTGCCACCTATGTAGTAATTAGTGGGTGTTTTGTTTTTCCCAAATGAGATGACTATTTATTTTTTGGCATTTAGCTTGAGGCCATGACTTTGACACCAGGTGTTCGTCTCAGTAAGGCCCTTTTGGAGGATGTCCATGTCAGCTGGAGAGTCAATTATGGCTCCCAGTTTGCAGTCATCAGAGAACTTGGTTAGCCATAATCCTCCTGTGTTTGCCTGTACTTTTGAGAAGTATATGCCGAACAGTAGGGGTCTCAGGACCGAGCCTTGCGGGACACCACTTGTGACTGGTATAGAGTCGGACATAGAGCCCACTATTCTTACTGTGTGAGTTATGTCTGTAAGCCAGTTGGCAACCCATCTTGTGATGTAGGGGTTTATGTTCAGGCTGGTGAGTTTTTCTGTAATATTGGGGAATGGTGTCAAAAGCCTTGGTGAGATCAAGGTAGGCTGTGTGAACCACCTTTCCCTTATCTATGGCCTTGGTGACTGTCTCGAAGAAGTCAACCAGGTTTAGTAGGCATGATCTGCCCTTAACAAAGCCGAACTGGGTCGGGTCAAGTGTTTGGAGGCTCCCAATGACTTTGTTAATGAGTTCCATTATGATGCACTCCATAACCTTGCAGACCAGGCTAGTCAGGCTTATGGGGCGATAGTTACCAGGGTCAGTTGTGGCCCCTCCTTTGTGGAGAGGAATAACCATTGCTATGTGCCATTCTATGGGCATGTAGCCTGTGGAGAGGCTGAGGTTGAACAGCGTATTTAGGTGGGGAGTTAGTTCATTCTGTATTTCATGCAAGACGTAGCCTGGGACATCATCTGGTCCCACTGATGCTTTGTTGTTGGCTTTTGAAAGGGCTTTTTTCACTTGTGCATCTGTGATTTTTGGGACACTACACTGTTACGGTATTGTTGTAGGCCCTTTTGGAGGTGAGAGGGGGGGTGAAGTTTGCACTGAATCTATCTGCTAGGATGTTGGCAATATCAGTAGGTTCAGTATATTTTGTGCTATTTTGCACTAGTTCAGTGCATATCTGTGAGTTGCCACTTAGATTCTTAACATAGCTAATGAAGGTTTTTTGGTTATCTTTTGAATACTTGGCTATTTTTCTTTTGAAGTTAGATTTGGATGATTTCATGAGGGGCTTCAGTTTCTTACTGATACTGATCAGGGATGTCTTTCCTTCTTGGGATTTGCTTTTTTTATGAACACGTTTCCTCCTTCTATTGTATAGCCTTTTTATTGCAGGGGTCCACCAAACTGGTTTCCTTCTCTTAGAGGAGTGAGTCTTGGTTTTGCTAGGGATGGCACGATCAATGCATTCTTGTAGGTGCTCATAAAGTGTATTTGTAAATGTTTCTGCATCTTGGGCAGCTTTATCCTTTAGCGTGGGGGCTGTGAAACTTACCACCTCTGTCTTAAGTAAGGTGAAGTTTGCTTTAGAAAAGTTTTTTACTGTGGTTTCCTTAGTTGGGGGTGGTGGTGGGGTGTGGACATCCAGAGTGATTATTTTATGGTCTGATCTAACCAGTGACAGGCTGACCTCCGGTGTGGAACACCTGTCGGCCATGTTGGTGATGACCAGGTCCAATATGTTTTCACCTCTGGTAGGGGAGTTTACCAGCTTATCCAGGGCATTTGAGTTGATGAATTCCAGGAAGCACTGGGCCTGGAAATTTGTACCCATGTAGTTTTCCCAGTGAATGGTAGGGTAATTGAAATCACCCAATATCAGGGTGCTTGGTAGGACCGTCATGTTTTCCAGTGTCTCCAGAAAGGTAGAGTGGTGATCCTGGGTCATGGAGGGTGATCTGAAGCAGGCCAAAATTTGCATTGCAGATTTGTCCGATATTAGTTACACATGGATGATCTCAGAGGTATCATGCTGCACCACTTCCCTGTAGGTGCAGGTATCCTTGATGAATATGGATACACCCCCTCCTTTTGTGTTTCAGTCTGTGTTCTGTGGCCGAAATGTGTGGTATGAGTTGTAGCCAGGTAGTGCTGGGATGCTCTCTGGAGCCTTGAACCAGGTTTCAGTTACTGAACAGATGTTGACATTCTCCATACTGGGGAGTGCTTCGAGCGCGTGCATTTTGAGATTTAAACTCCTGGCGTTGAGTAGCATAACCCTCAGTTTTTTGTTAATTGTGCTGTTTGCGGAGGTGGGTTTGACTTTTGAGCCTTATCTAAAAAAGGCACTATGGGGGCAGCAAGAGCCATGGCCATTATTCGAAACCCTAGGGGTGACAGGTGCAAGCCATCTCTTGTGAAACAACGCGGCTTGTCGAGCATGTTGCCCCAGGCTGACAGACACTGAATCCCCCTTTGAATGACACCAGAAGCTTAGCCAATTGTTGAAATTGATCATTTTTTTCTTTATACAGAGGTATCATTCTTGGTGAGGGCAGGATGCTACACAGGGTCATACCAGCCTGGGCTACATGATCAGAGAGCTCTTCAATGTCTCTTTTCATGTAGTCCAGGGAGGTACATCTCAGGTCACTCAAACCAGCATGAACAATGACAGAGTTATATTTGTACTTGTTCTGGAGTGACCTGAGTGCTTGTGTTATGTGGCGGATTCTGGCTAATGACAGGCAGCTAAAAGTAACCTTCTGCTTGTCCAGCCTAGTGAATGAAATGTCAGTTTGCCTGACTATAGAGGCAACTATTACTAGTGTGTTAGGTATGTTATTTCGCCTTAAGGGCTGTGATTGTGCGGCACACTGATTTTGTGTTTTATGTGTTGTCTGGTTTGTGACGGGAAGTGCAGGTTGTTTGAGTGTCTGCTTTGGAGGTCTCTGATGCTTTTGCAGGTTTTTATTTAGAGCTTCCAAGTATGATTTTGTGTATTTATGTGTATTTTTTGCCAGTGCTGTTTTAGTAGGTCTGTGTGCGGCTAGAGTTGTGGTGCAAGTGTTAACCTTATCCACTTGACTGTCTGTTCCAGTCTTGGGTGGAGACAGCTTAGCTTCCAGTTTGGCTGTATAATTGCATCTTTCGTATAGTTAGTGTTTTGTAGTAGGATGAGAGGGTTGTCTGTGTACATGAGGCAGTTGTAACATTGCCTCAGGATTCCCAGATTCACCAGCTGGACTGGAGAGTGCACCTGAAGTTGCCCTTTAGTCATGCCTGAATAGTAGGGAGAGCTGCTTAGTCACTTGGTTGGTCAGGGGTGAATAAAGAGCCTTGCCCTGCTGGGCAATAAGTGTCAGGGTATATTAGTGCTTGCTATTAGGTCTGAGCAAGTGCTGGGCTGTAAGATGCTTCTTGAGTGCTTAGGTTGAGAGTTAGAATAGTTTCACTGGGAAAAATTGAAGAGGAGACTTAGTGGAAACAGGAATAATTTAACCGTAGCTAACCAGCACTGCCTGGTGCGCAAAACTGTGCAAAGGCATTTTTTATAGTAGGGAAATGAAAGAGATAGAAATTAGCCCAAAATGGCCAATAAACTACTAACTTCTTGGCTGGAACCACTCCTCCAGGGACAGATAGGTTGCTCAAAGCTCCCCTCTCTCACAGGTTAACAGAGAAGCTTCCTTCTATACAAGTAAGGTATGGACAACTCATAAACTAGTATCACAGCCCTGAATTCAGCACTAGCCTGAAAACTGGACTATACTAGCTTAGAAAGGTGGGGAACAAGGAATTTTTTTGAAAAGATAAGGCAAAAACAGTAAAAAATACACTTAAAACAGCTTTAAATGACTACAAACGATCAGAAAAGGCTATTGCACTTTAGTGGGTAGCCTACAACAGTTAAACAAATTATTTAAACAAAAAACAACTTTTTAAAAGTGCAGGCAGTCAAATAAGTACAATATGTGAAAAAAAAACAAGCTTTTAAATCACAATAAACACTGGAAAATCTGCGTTTAGGCAGAAAACAGTTAAGTACAGCAAGAAAGTACAGAAAACTGATACTTAATCACTCCAAAGTCTCTCTCCTAAGCTAGAAAGCTTGTATCAGTTCAAGGCTTAATAGTGCTACCCAGTAGGTTAGTTACAGGAAATATGGGAAACAAGCACAGATGTGGTATTTTAAACCAGAAAGTTGAAAGAGACAGAAACTGTCCAAATGATCAATAAACTACAATTTCTGGGCCAAGAACCTCTCCTCTCATGGTAGACAGGGTACCTAGTGCTTACCACTCCCACTGATAAGCTAGAAGGCTTTCCTCCAACACAGAAAGGCTTGCGGGGCTCAGAAGCTTACCAACAGTCCTGGATACAGCAACTCTCTATCGGGACTAGGCTAGTTACAGGAAAGGTGGGAAACAAGTGCAGCTTTTAAACCAGAACGTTGAAAGAGATGGAAAAAAAGCTGCCCAAACGGCCAATAGCTACAATTTCTGGGCCAGGAACCACTCCTCTTGCGGTAGACTACCTAATGCTTTCCACTCCCACTGATAAGCTAGAAGGCTTCCCTCCAACACATAAAGGCTTGGGAGGCTCTTAAGCTTACAAAGAGTCTTGGAATACAGAAAATCTGTACGTGGACTAGTCTAGTTACAGGAAAGGCAGGGAACAAGTACAAATGCAGGCTTTTAAGCCAGCAAGTTGAAAGATATGGAAAACTGCCCAAACGGCCAAATAAACTACAATTTCTAGGCCAAAACTCACTCTTCCCATGGTGGATAGGCTACCTAGTGCTTACCACTCCCACTAATAAGCTAGAAGGCTTTCCTCCAACACAGAAAGGCTTCGGGGCTCAGAAGCTTACCAACAATTCTGGATACAGCAGCTCTGTAACTGGACTAGGTTTGTTATGGGAAAGGCGGGAAACAGGCACAAGTGCGGCTTTCAAACCAGAAAGTTGAAAGAGATAGAAAAAAACTGCTCATATAGCCAATAGCTACACTTTCTGGGCCAGGGACCACTCCTCTTGTGGTAGATAGGCTACCTGATGCTTACCACTCCCACTGATAAGCTGGAAGGCTTCCCTCCAACACAGAAAGGCTTGAGGGGCTCAGAAGCTTACAAAGAGTCCTGGATACAGCAAGTCTGTACCTGGACTAAACTAGTAACAGGAAAGGCAGGAAACAAGTGCAAACACAGGCTTTTAAATCAGAAGGTTGAAAGAAATGGAAAAGCTTCCCAAACGGCCAATAAACTATAATTTCTGGGCCAGAAACCACTCCTCCTGTGGTAGATAGGTTACCTAGTGCTTACCTAAAAAACTGCTCAAATAGCCAATAGCTACAATTTCTGGGCCAGGGACCACTCCTCTTGTGGTAGATAGGCTACCTGATGCTTACCACTCCCACTGATAAGCTAGAAGGCTTCTCTCAAACACAGAAGGGCTTGGGGGGCTCAGAAGCTTACCTACAGTCCGGGATACAGCAAATCTGTACCTGGATTACACTAGTTATAGGAAAGATGGGGACCAAATGCAAAACGGGCTTTTAACCAGAAGTAGAAGGAGATGAAAAAACTTCCCAAACGGCCAATGAACTACAATTTCAGGGCCAAAACCCACTGTTCCCGTGGTAGATAGGCTACCTAGTGCTTACCACTCCCACTGATAATCTAGAAGGCTTCCCTCCAACACAGAAAGGCTTAGGGGGCTCAGGAGCTTACCAACAGTCCTGGATACAGCAAGTCTGTATCTGGACTTGACTAGTTACAAGAAAGGCAGGAAACAAACTTAGAATTTTTTTTTTCTTATAGAAAAGCAGCTAAAACAGCAGTAAATACAATTCAAATTGTAGTGCAGGCCAGCACACCCGAGCGTGTAGCAACACTACGGCAAATACAGTTCAAATAAATGCAATTAAATTAACAAATGACTAAAAAACAAGTGCAGAAGGCAGTAAATTAGAATGCTACTAACAAGCAGTAATAAGTGCAGAGTAAGAGCGACTGACCAATAGCACGCAGAAGAGCAACTAAGCCAGTTACAGTAGGAGCAGATGAATAAGATATATATATATATATATATATATATATATATATATATATATATATATATATTTATTTATTTATATTTTTTTTTTTGAGGGAAGGAACAGAGCAGGATTAAGAGACTACAGAGGTTGTCCTTCCCAAATGCTCTCTTTGTACACAGTAGGAGTTCCTGAAATCAGAATATGATCTCACTGCACTCAGTTGAGTGAGCAAATGAGATGGGTCTAGAAGGAGTATCCAAATACAAATTCTACAAGAGGGGCAGGCAATTTCAAAGCCACCAACATTAATAACAAAACAAGAACAGGGAGAATGGGTGGGGAACTAACTGTAGAGAGACAGCCGCAACTTCAATCGGGTTAATACTCAGTGAAAAACACAAATAAATTAATTAAATGCACTACTATATGCAAAAGATCAGATAAAAGTGTACTTAAATTCACTTATACGTCCAACTGATTTCAGGTAGATGTTAGCTGGCCAAAGCTCTGATATCACATCCTTCAGTGATTGTTTGCTGAAACACACAGTGTTGCTGTCACACGTCTTCATTTATAACAACGATTTTCTAATTATATCTGTATATGTGGGCCAACCCCCCCCCCCCATTTACAGTCTTTGTACAGGTTCCTTGCACTAATAGGTTGGGAGGGATGGTTCTGAGATACAACTGCACTGCATGTTATATACATATATATATCTATATCTATATATATATATATATATATATATATATATATATATATATATATATATATATATACGTATGTGTGTGTGTGTGTGTGTGTGTATTTTATTTTCCTTCCATTATATTTAATATCTGTATATCTATATTATGACTGCATATTTACATATATATGTTTCATCTGACACACACACACACATATATATATATATATATATATATATATATATATATATATATATATATATATACAACCAAGGGTTCCACAACACTTTCCCCCTAATGCTGTATGCCTCTATTGCATGATATGTTTGAAAAAGCAACATTAATTCCAACAGCTCAGCTGGTGTACTGGCACATTCCTTTGGTTAAAATGGTGAGGGTCATAGGTTTAACACTTGGGACCGCTGTTTTTTTTTTTTTTATTAATGTTAAATTACCTGAATGCAAGATATGTTCATTAAAGCACTCTAACCTCTCACAGGTCAGGTGGTATAGTATTATGTTGCTGTGATTGTTGGGGACAGTGCCCTGGGTTTGAGACTTGGCAGAAGGTGACTACTTTTTTGTGGGCAGAACTAGGTCTGATGGATACAAATGGACTAAGGCACATTTCTGCATATCATACTTATCATGTTATATTTAAGCAATAACCCACAGCTGGGTGTGGGTAATACTGGTTTACCCATTGTTGGTGTGGTTTGGTCACTAGGGCAATGCCCTCATGACCATACAATGCCAACCGTGGGTAGGTCAGGCATTGCCCACGCCCAGCCATGGATTATTGCTTTTATACAATGACATTTAGACAAACAATACATATCATTGTTAAAAATGTCATTGCATCATGGCTCCATGCTTCCCTTCCAGTTTTCTGGTATCCTAGGCCATTTCTGATGTACTGCACATGTGTACGGAACATGTTCCCATACTTACACAGTGCATCAGTGATGAGCAGAGGTAGCAACAGAGATAGGGGGATCTCATTTGCTTTTTTTTACATATCTTGGTATGTTATATGAGTTGATGAACTCGTATAACATAGTGAGATATGTTGAAAAGGCAACAGAGATCTTCCTTTCTCTGTTGACAGGTGGATCTCCATTGCATTTTTTATATAATATCTTGCTATGTTATACGAGTTCTTCAACTCGTAGCACATAGCAAAATATGTTTGTAAATACAGTGGAGATCATCATTTCCCCATTGCTATCTCTGCAGGCTAGAAATATAGACAGGTGGTAAATAAATGGAAATAGTCCAGGCATCTAGACCTTTTTCGATTTGCATACTCTCGGATTTACAATGGGTACTCTGTTTGGGCTGGCAAACTAGGATATTCATTTTTGTATGTTAATGGCCAGTCATTGTGTAATATAACTTAAATATTACACATTTATACTTTTACATTTACCTTCCATGACATCTCCCTATGTGCTTTCATTACATTATGTTCCTGTGTGACTATACTGTATGGGGCACGTGTGTTTATATGGGGTTTCACATCTTTGCTACACTGAAATCTCACTTTTGGAACTGCTACTCTACCCTGGTTGGCAAAAACTAATTGCTACATAGATTACATTTACTAAAATAAGTTTAAAACTACTTTCACATGATAAAATAAATTGCTTGTTGTGGGACTCGAATCATGAACACATGCATGTAAAGGTGTTACTCTGACCACTACACTATAATGGCTTGGGCAATTTCCTTTGCCTATTTTCATTTAACTCCTATGGATGTTTAAGCTGTAATGTACACACCAACTTAGCTACACTTAAACATCCCTTAGGGCATTATAAACAGGGATATATTATTATTATTATTTTCTGTAGGTTATGAGGGTGTGTATTGTGGTGTTGTGACAACTAGAAAATGATTGGGCTTTCAAGGCTCTGTGCATGTTTCATGCTGATGCATGACATGTTCAGTATGTGCTTTATTTCTTTTGCGGGGGTGGGGTTGTGCTTGTGGACACTTGGGGGTTTATCCTCTATCATTCCTATTAACCTCCGAGAGCAAGAGGGTTCCTATAAGCAGACCGAAGACGCATGTTTTCAAATGCATCTTGGTTGAACTGACGAAACAAAACTGCAAAATATCAAAGTGGCATGTAAGCAAATTCTTTCCCTGGGAAAGAATTTGCTTGGCCTCTTCGGTACTTTGCTGTTTTCAGCACTGTAGTGCAGTCTAGGAGTTGGTATATTTAAGTAGGGGGGTATGGGGGGCAATCTCATGTTTTAATGTGCTTTATTTCTTTTTTTTTTTCTTTTGTTGGAACAGCGATTTTTTTTTTCCCTTGGTTTTGTAAGCTTTCGCTTACATGGGGTTGATTAATCACATGTTCGCTTACCTAAGCATTTGCTGATCTAATATAGACTCGGGCAAGAAATCTGGACCAAGCCTAAAATGATGGGGGGACAAATAGGGACAGATTTTAAATATTGCTCTTACAAGCTTAGATAGCTGATAGAATAAATAGGTTTTGCATTGGCATGAATTTTCTGAAGGACGTGGAGTCTTAGACACAAATGTCTGCTATTATTTAATTACTTCAATCCTCAGCTATTTGATAGAAAGGAAAAGATTGCAGGATGAACACACCAAAAATATGAGGCAGACATCTATACAGTCTGAGAATATCTGTACAGTTGAGAAGTATGCTTGTAAGGGCAATATTTAAAATCTGTTCCTATTTGTGCCCTCATCATTTTAGGCTTTGTCCAGAGTTTTTGCTCGAAGAGGTTGAGTGGTATGGGCATATGTGTGCATTTGCACACATGCTTCTGCAGACTGCAGAAGTGCCGTACAGCACTTTAGCAATCCAGGGTGTGTGTCACAGAGGCTGTGACACACCCCCTGTATTGCTTTCCTACTGCAGTTTTTCCTATTTTGCATTTCAGTGTCCATGGACATTGAAACACTGACATAATATTAGAGCTAAGCTCTAATATTATCCCAGTACAGCTTCGGAAGTGCTGTACAGCACTTTCTGAGCACAGGGGGTGTATTTAGTGTCCGTGCTCTGCATGGGCACACACCCTGCTCTCTCACGCAGAACTGTGTCCATTTTAGAGCACTGCAGCACGCCTTCATACATATGTATGGCACGCTGCCGTGCTACATGGGAATGGTCCCTTCTGTGCAGAAATAAGCTGCACGGAAGTTAACTGAATCTGGGGGAAGCTCTTTTGTTCCTTTGTCATTAATGGAACTTCATCATAACTGCTTTCCAGAATACAAAATGTGGTTAAATACATGCATAAAATAATCACATGATAAAATTCAACCACTAATACAAATTTTATCATTAAAAACTTAATTAACCCTATTGGGCATCATAATATTTTAATTTTAAAATTGGATAAACTGACAGCAGTCATTTAACCCTGGGTAATTCATGGCATCAAATTTAATTTGCTATTTTAATTCACTTTTCAATAAACGTTTATCCATAATATAACCCCGAGGGTCATTGATGACTTGTTCTAATACAACAAACACAAATTTATTTGTATTATACTTGCTAATGTGTTTTAAAAAAGCATAGCATTCTTGCCTTTTTTATTATCTGACAAGTGTTCATAAACTTGTCCTTTTCAATTTTCTTAAAGTCTTACTGATATAGAAGGCTGGGCAGGAGTTAGAGAGTGCTGCCTACACAACTTGCTTCGAATAATGTGAAAATGGCCCTTAATCATGTAAAATTCTACTCTGACACTGATTTGCTCTGTAACCAAAATGTTAGAGCATTGTGAAAAACTAGCATATCTTGTCATGCCATAATTTTGCCTCCTATTTTCCATTACCCAATGATTTAAACTCTAAATAATTTTTAAAGGCTTTGTCTTTTATGTGGGTTATAGATGGACTCTCACCTACTAATTTTAAAACTGAATGATCTAATCTAAAAAGGTGTCATGTTTTACAGAATTAACTATAGCCTTACTATCCAATGTGTATGTCATAACACATGATTGATTATTATATTTGGGTGCATTACATTCCTGAACTCTATCTAAGGTATTGCACATCTTCTGATCACAAATCAGTAATGGTACATAAATGCCATTTGCTCTTTTAAATTAACCTTTTCTCTGATATCATTAATAAAATTAATTGGATATCCTCTCTTGTAAGACATATCTATGAAAACATCACATTCATGTTGAAATGTATCCACATCAGAAATCATCCCAGCTAGGCATGCTAACTGCCTTTTCACCACTGACTTCTTTAGATTTTTTGGATGCCAACTATTATACTGAAAGTGGGTGTTTGAAAAAGTTGAATTCCTATGTATATTTGAACTAGATCTACTGCTGTCATTCTTAGAAAGTTTAATATCTAAATAAACAATTTTGTCATTATTGCTATTATGGGAAAACTATAAATAATAGCTGAAATCCACAACTAGAACTCCAAAAAGTGGCAGAAAACAGGTTCCCCGAACTCGAGCAGAGAAGACAGCCAGCGAAGACAAAAAACTTCCTTTTTCACACAGGTTTATTTGCGATGAACCACGCCAACACAAAGAACTCCAACAAAAGGTTAAGCGCTTTCATCTGGTATATCCAGATTTCTTCAGAACCATTTGTCTCCAAATACAGATCACTTATAAATCAATTTTGGCGCCAAAAATCATTCAATAATTAAATAATTATCTAATTTAAAATATAAAATATTTTAAAACGTTTTAAAACAACCTATTTAACATTTTACTAATTGTTCAGATATTTAAATTACTATGCCAATATCAGATCTAATTTCATATACATTCATATTCCCTATTATATGAAAACTAGTATAAAAAACTAGTGTATGAACTAGCAATGTCCAGTAGTGCATATACTGGCTCCTGTTCTTAGTATATCTAATCTATAGAATCACAATAATACATATTACATATTTACTACAAAAACAATATCTATAAAAACAGAATTACACACAAACTAGATACTGGTACTAAAACTCAAACAAAACTAAAATATCTCAAATATGTGACCCTATCTTACCAATGTAGCGAAATGACTACGTTGATACTTTAACCTTGTCCCGACCTTAAAACTAGTTCAAAACAAGAAAGGGTTTTAAACTAATCCAGAGCAAGAAAGGGTTTTAAACTAATGTGGTCATTAATGCCTGGTGGTGTAGTAGCATCCAAACATATTTGCCACTTACTTTCCATCCATGCCAAATAAGTTTTCCAATTACCACCTCTATCACCCACTTCTACTTGATCAATAATAGCAAAATTAAAAATGTGGTCATTACCTTTATCTATAATATGCCTACTCAATGCATTCTTCGGATCTCCTTTTTTAATTCTATATAGGTGCTCATATATACGCGTCTTGAATTTCCTCTCGGTCTTTCCTATGTAATACGCGGAGCACCTAACACAGGTAGCTATGTAAACAATGCGTTGGGTATTGCAATTTCCATTTTTAGCAAATACTGTGGATCTAATGATATTCTCTAACCTGATCCTAGTGTTGGTATTGATGTTTTTACATTGATTACAAGTACCACATCGAGTTGTACCCTTCTTACTCATAATTTTTTTGACCCTTTTTACCGTATTCAATCATCCATTTCAAATTACTTTCTGTTTTAAATACTGTTATTGGTTTTATTCCTACTAAATGACCAATAGATACTGAAGTCGAAATCAACTCCCAATGTTTTTTCAGTATTTCTATCACTATATTTGTATAAGGATTAAACCTTATAACACACACTCTCTTGTCATGTTCAGTGTTAATATTTGGACTAATCCCACTACCTTTCCCCAATAAGGGAACATATTTATGTCCCCATTCTGTCTTAACATATGATATAATATTTTCCAACATAGCTTTGGGGTATCCTCTATCATAAAATAGTTTAAACACAACATCCAGTTCACTTGTCATACTCTCCCTTGAGGATGACATTCTAGCTACGCGTATACTTTGGCCTTTAACCACATTACGGAAGATATGTGCTGGATGACAGCTACTATAATGTATATAATCATTGGAGAACGTGGGTTTTCTATAGATCTTTGAAGCAAAACCCATACCTGTATTACTTATCCACGTGTCCAAATAAGCTATTCCTTCTTTGTCATATTGGAAAGTAAATTTCAAAAAATCCGTAGTTTTGTTGAGATATTCAATAAAAACTGATATCTTGTCAACTGGACCTTTCCATATAATAAACATATCGTCCAAAAACCTTGTATACAATCCAATGTATTGGTAATATTCACTGGGGAATATATACTTGTTCTCCCACTCAAGCATGACCATATTAGCAAATATGGGGGCACATGAAGCCCCCATAGCTACTCCACGGATTTGTCTAAAATATTCTCCTGAGTGGTAAATATAATTATGATCAAGAGCAAGCCCCATCATGTCCATAATCAAATTTATCTTGTCCCAACTACAGCCTAAGTATTTTGTCGTACTATTGTAAAAATATTCCAATTCAGTAGTCACTGGTATACTGGAAAACAAATCTTGTACATCCACTGTAAGGAAGATTACATTTTCATCCCATACTTCCATCTTTCACTATGTGATCTACTTTTGTATATATTTGTTTCATCCAATGATCAATTGTAACCCCTAACTTAAAAGTTTTAGATTTTGATCCAGATATTATGGGTCTAAAAGGTGGGTTCTCCAAATTTTTATGAATCTTAGGTATCCCTATAATATGAGACAATATAGGAAATTCATTTCTTAAATATTCATATAGTTCACTGGTAATTCTATTGTCTAGTAAGTATTCTTCAACTGCTAGATCAATCCTTCTGTACCCTATATTAATTTGATTTAGGGATACCTGTTCGTAGTTACCTGATTCATATAGGATTTTGTGTATTTCACTTTGGTATAGTTGGCTGTCAAAAATCACTATACCTCCACCCTTATCGGGCTTCATTATTCTAATCTCATTGTTCAATATAAGTTCTTCCAAACATTTTCTTTCTCCCTTATTTAAATTATCGTTCATAGTGGATGTACCAAATACATTGGTTTTTATATCTCTATACAATGTATATAAATCCTTGCATACCATTTTCTTATATAAAGCAATTTATGCATTCATAACAGGGATATATGTACTTTTCTTAACTAATTTAGTCCTATTAGTGTTAGTATTACCCTTTTTGGAGTCATCATTAAACTGTATAGCTAAATTTAATCTTCTACAAAAAAGTTTGATTTCCTTAATCATATCAAAGAGGTCAAAGTGTACAGTAGGGATGAATTTCATTCCCTTACTAAACAGTGTTATGATTTCATCCGTAACTTGAACGTCAGTATAATTGTATACTTTAAACCCCTCAAAACTATGTATACTAGGATGACTCACTATTCTCTCCACAGAAGTAGATGTAAGGGTGGTGTTTTCCCTTTTTTGATCACTATAAAATGTAATTCCATAATCCATGATTTGTTTAAATGAAGAAATAGGTGTTTGTGTACAGCAATTTCCACTTGATGAAACCTCCAGTGAACTGGAATTTTGTCTTATTAATATCTCCTTTGCAATCTCTTGGGAGCCGGATAGTATCTCCCCCCTTGAAAATTCTCATCTTCATTTGTCCTATAATTTCTTCTTTTTCCTTTTGTGTGCACTATCTCAAAATCTCCCTCTCCCTCATGTTCATATTGGGGCCAAATGTACGCTCTACCTTTTCTGTACAAATCTAAATCACGTTCTATTTTGTGCATTTTCCTATTATATACATTGTTCACTTTACTTTTAGCATTGTTAAATTGTTTTGAGTATAAATCATACCAATTTACAAAATTCCCATCGTGTATAATAGATTCATTTAATATTTTGTCATTCTTAGAAAGTTTTATATCTAAATAAACAATTTTGTCATTATTGCTATTATGGGAAAACTATAAACATTCAATAGTATTGTTAATATAAACTCTGTTAGTCTATTAGCAGTATATGTCCATAAGATGAATATATTATCAAAAAAATGCATATACAAGTTCCAAGAGTTCTTGAAACTACTATTGAACACAAAGTGAAATTCCCATTGTGCCAGTGCAAAATTATTGAATACTGGGGTACAGGCCACTCCTGTGGCCTGTCTAAAACACTGCCCTTCAAAATAAATAAAATTGTTTTTTAATACAATACTCATGAGTGCAGCTATAGCATTAACTTGCCAGGATTCAGTTTGTCTTATCTAAACATTTCTTCTTCGAAACATTGAAGTCCAATATCATGTCGTATAATGTAATACAAATTAAGCACATCTATAGTGACAAAAATGACTCCAGCTAAGTAATCAGCTTCACTGACTTTACTCAAAAAGTGCCATGAATCTTTATAAAATTATAGTAAACTATTTATCCCATCCTTTAACATATAATCAACAAATTTAACAACACAATAAGTTCTGGACCTCGTAGCATCAACTAGCAGTCTAAAAGGAGAGTTAGTTAAACTTTTGTGAATCATGGGGATACCAAAAACTAAAAATCACTGTCACATTCACATTAGTGTCTGGTTCAGGTATTGATATTAAAAAAATCTAATTCTTCATGTGACAGTTGCGGTAATTCATCCCTTTTGGCTTGGCTTCCTGTTGATTAAATACCTCATCACTCTCCTGTTGCCTCTCTGAATACTTCAGTGCTTATGGCATTAAAGCCTGGTTGGAGAAATTCGGAGTCTTTTGTATTAGGTTTGAGCCAGGTCTCAGTAGCAGCAATGATGTCTGGTTGATTATGAAATACACAGGCATGAAAGTCAGTAATTTTGCTACAAATACTTTGGAAGTTTAGTGTAACAATATTTAAGGATTTATAGGAGTTAGAGGGGTTAGATAGAATTTATAGGTTAATAGTGGAAGTAGTTCCTGGATTAGGGTGGATATCACCATATAGAGGTAAGTTTGAGAATCTGCGAGAGTAAAAGGATGGTAATTGGTTGCTTTTTGATCTGCTAAGCTGATTATGATGGTAGAAGTTAATGCATTTTAATGGAAGTATTATCAGTTTGGGGAAGAGCAACTGGCTTGTTTGAAATAAGCTGGGAAATATATTAGAGTAGCTGTTTGATGAGTTAGATTGGAAGGATGTGATGGATGTTGGTTTGGAGATAAAGGAGATAATGTTGAGGGCTGTGTAATTTAATACACAGGTAATGCTACTCAATGAGGGTAATGCTACTCAATGCCAGAAGTCTAAACCTCAAAATGCACGCACTCGAGGCACTCCTCAGTAGGGAAAAAATCGATTTATGTGCAGTAACAGAAACCTAGTTTATGGCTCCAGAGAGCACCCCAGCACTACCAGGCTACAACTCATAGGTTCATAGGTTAGTACTAGGCTAACTGCCCTTGCAAGCCATTTTAAGCCTAGCTGGTTATCCCCTGTGAGATTCAAACCCTGTACCTTGTGTTTGTAAGGCAAACACCTTAACCATTAGTCCACCCTGTCAACCCCATACATACCATACATTTTGGCCACAGAACCCAAACCGAAACACAAAAGTTGGGGGTGTATCCATATTCATCAAGGTTACCCACATCTCCAGGTTAGTGGCACAGCACGATGCTTCAGAGATCATCCACGTGCAACTAACAATGGGTAAAACTGCAATTCAAATTGTAGCTTGCTACAGATCACCCACCATGTCCCAGGACCCCCATTCCACATTTCTGGAAACACTGGGAAACATAAAGGTCCTAACAAACACCCTAATATTGGGTGATTTCAATTAACCAAAGATTAACTGGCAGAACTACTCAAGTACTAACTCCCTTGCTCAACATTTCCTAGAATTTATAAACTCAAAAGCCCTGGTTCAACTGGTCAACACTCCCACCAGAGTTGACAACATATTGGACCTGGTCATCACCAATATGGGCGACCGGTGTTCCACACCGGAGGTCAACCCCTCACTGGTTAGATCTCACCATAAACAAATCACTTTGGATATCCACATTCTGCCACCACCCCCGGACAAGGAAACCACTGTGAAAAACTTTTCAAAAGCAAACTTCACATTACTTAAGACCAAGGTGGAAAGTTTCAAAGCCCCCATGCTGAAGGATAACACTGACCAATCTGCAAAATCCTTTACTAATGCATTCTACGGGCACCTACAAGAATGCATGGAATGTGCCATCTCAAGCAAAACCAAGACTCACTCTTCCAAGAAAAGGAAACCAGTCTGGTGGACCCCTGCCATAAACAAGCAATACAACAGAAGGAGGAAACTAGTACAGAAAAGAGTAAGAAGGGAAGACATCCCTGGTTAGTATCAGCAAGAAACTACGATCCCTCATATAATCATCCAAGGCGAGCTTTGAAAGAAAAATTGCCAGGGACTCCAAAGATAACCACAAGGCATTCTTTAGCTATGTCAAGAATCTAAGTGGCAATGCTCAGATCTGCTTGGAGTTAGTGCAGAATGGCACAAAATACACTAAACCGACAGATATCGCCAACATTCTGGCAGACAGGTTCAGTGCAAACTTCACCCCCCTCTCACCCCCAAAAGGGCCCATAACCATACCAGAAGAATGTAGAGTCCCTGAAATCACAGACACTCAGGTTAAAACAGCCCTCTCCAAAGCCAAAAACACAGCATCAGTGGGACTGGATGGTGTCCCAGGCTGCGTCCTACACAAGCTCAAAGACGAACTAACCCCTCACCTAAACACACTGTTCAAACTCAGCCTCTCCAAAGGCTATGTACCCATAGAGTGGCGCACAGCAATGGTTATTCCACTCCACAAAGGTGGAGCCACAACAGACTCTGGGAACTATTGCCCTATATGCCTGACTAGCTTGGTCTGCAAGGCTATGGAGCGCATCATCATGGAACTCATTAACAGAGACATTGGGAACCTCCAAACACTGGACCCTACCCAGTTTGGCTTTGTTAAGAACAGATCATGCCTCCTAAACCTGGTGGACTTCTTTGAGACAGTTACCAAGGCTACAGACGAGGGAAAGATGGTACACACAGCCTACCTAGACCTCGCTAAGGCCTTCAACACCATTCCCATTTCTGGTATTATAGACAAGCTCACCAGCCTGAACATAAACCCCTACATCACAAGATGGGCTGACAACTGGCTCACAGACAGAACCCACCTGGTGAGAGTTGTGGGAGCTAGGTCCGACTCTAAACCAGTTACAAGTGGCATTCCCCAGGGCTCAGTCCTAGGACCCCTCCTGTTTGGCATATACTTCTAAGAAGTACAGGTAAGCACAGGAGGACAATGGCTGACCAAGTCCACAGACGACTGCAAACTAGGGACTATAATTGACTCTCTGGCTGGCACAGACATCCTCCAAAATGGTCTCACTGAGACGGATATCTGGTGTCAAAATCATGGCCTCAAGCTAAATGCCAAAAAGTGCATAGTCACCCCCTTTGGAAAAAACAAAGTACCCACATACTACCACATAGGTGGTAGTCCCCTAAATACGGAAGACGTAATAAGGGATCTGGGGACCCAAGTAGATAGTAATCTCACCTTTGATAATCACATTGCCAAAGTTATTAGAAAATCCTTCTACATTGCCCACCTAATCGCAAAAGGGTTTGCATCCAGATCAAAAGAGGTCATTGTGCCTCACTACTCATCACTCATCAGACCCATCATAGAGTACAACACCCCATTTGGGATGTACCTTACAAGACACCTGTAACAGCTGGAAATACCACAGAAGTACCTCACCAAGAGGATCACTGGCCTCAAACAGATGCCCTATGCAGCTCGACTGAAGAAACTCCGGCTGTACTTGGTTGCATACCGCCTACTCAGAGGTGATCTCTGCCTGACATACAAGGCCATGTCCAATCCATAATTGATGGACATACTCCAACTAAAGAAAACCTTATCCCCTCGAGCCACATGCTCTAGGGATCTAAACCTCACCACAACAATAAATAGGTCATGCTGGAGGGATAGAGTTCTATCCCAGATACTTCCCATGCTTTGGAACAAGATTCCAGTCTACATTAGGCAGAGCTCTTTGCTAACACTCTTCAAAGGAAACCTTGATGAGTGGATGGGAAACAGAAAGTTTACCTCGGAAATCACTTCAGTAGCTCTGCTGGACAGAGGCACAGGGAACTAATCTAAGGAGGCGGTGAAAGCCAACACATTCTGGCTAGGCTTATAAATGCCTTCAGGCAAATAGCCTAGTACCTACCTATGAACCTATGAACCTATGAACCTAATAATAGAATGAAAAATAGGGAGACATGAGAAAGAAGCAGTATATTTATACCTGTGAGAGACATTAAAAAGATGATATGCAGTGGTTCTCATGAATTGTTTGAATTACAGTTATAGAGAAACAGAGGTTAAGTGTAGTAGAATATGATAGAATAAATATGGAGAATGCAAAAAAATATTAATGAAGTGAAATAAAATATGATTGGAGAGATTAAGGTTAGCTAGGGGAAACTAGGAGAGGAGAGGACAACTAACATGAAATGAATAGTTAGTTTACCAAGAGGTTAAGTACAGGGAGAGATAGTAGTAGGGGGAGATTTTATTATGGATGTGAGATGTGTGCTAATGAATATTAAGTTACTGCTGGGGTGTGGGAGTGACATGAGAGTAGGAGTGGTGGGCAGGAACTAAAGAGGGCAGTATATGAATAGAGGGAAAATTAGAATAGGTGAGGTTGGGCAGAGAGGAAATTGATGGGGATTGAGACTGGTCTGTCTAGGAACAGTGGGAGGTGTTAAGTGATATAAATTTATGTATACTGGGGTGGGTGGAAATTGGGGGTAGGGTAGGGGAGCAGAGTGAGCCCGAGCATAAAGATGGTAAATGGAGGAAGTAGCACTTGGCCTGTGAGAGACTGTGAGTTGAGAAGAAAAACTATCAGTAAGGTATTTCATGCAGTACATATGTTTAGAGAAAATATGCCTGAAGTGGTGGGATGTTAATATGCAAAGGGCTGTGTTAATGTATTATTCAAAGAGGTGCTAGTTTAAGGAAAAGCATAAGATACAGGTTGATATGGAGTTAAACTTATAATGTAGCAATAAGGGAATAGTTTTGTTAAAATAGCTCCATCAATGTGTAAAAAGTAGTGAAACAGAAGTTGGTTGCTTAGTGCAAAAAGTTATTAGATAGAGTAGATGAAAGAATAAAAGAACCAAAGTATAGGGGAGGTTAAACAAATTAATAGCATTGAGTTTAAAGAAATGAAGTACAGAGTTAATATGACAGTTTGATGGGCAGGAAAAGCAACATCTGAGGAACTCGGGTATGCCGTCTCTAACAAAACACATATGCTAAAGTTGCTGTTATCACTGAAAGTGAGTTACTATGGTATTCTGCTGGTGAAATGGAACATATGAATATTCAAATTTAACTATGTTAATGGAAAACATACAAGTCTTTTGTGGTGTACTTTACCTGTGAGAAGAGACAGGTGTAAGAACTTGCTTTGGGTTAAGTCTTTGTGTCACTGACTTCCAATAACGTGGATAAGAACTGGTGATTTTACTGGGGAGCGGATCCTTTTGTCAAGTCTCTCTTGTGGTGTAATTCACCTGTGAAAAGAGAAAGGTGTAAGGACTTGTTTTGGGTTAAGTCTCTGCATCACTGACTTCCAAGAAGGTGGATAGGAACTGGTGATTGTACTGGGAAGAGGGTCCTTTTGTCATAGGAGGCATAGAGTTCCAGGGATGGGCTGCAGGGTTTTAGCAGAAGGGAAGAAGAGGCAGAGTTACAAAAGCTGAATTCTCTAAATGTGATACTCCTTTCATAGAAATGGTGATGCCTCATTGTAAGAATGTTTAAGTAGTGTGTGGATGGAAGGATCCACACTGAAAGAAGTACAGGTGGCCCTTCGTATTAGCAAGATATCATGTATTTATTTATTTTTAACTGTCAGGTGAAGTCTGTTTTCTTAAGTTTAAAATTTGCATGAACATAATGGCATTTTATGTTTTGATGAGCTTCACAAGAAACAGGCATACATCTATGTGTGTGTGTGTGTGTGTGTGTGTGTGTGTGTGTGTGTGTGTGTGTGTGTGTGTGTGTGTATGTGACTTGCAATAGCCAGTACTACTGGTGACAGGACATTTCAGAGACAGTAAATCTCACTGACAGCACTATTCTATAGTATGAATCAGCATAAGTGCTAAGTTCTTAGGACACTTTATGCTGTGTAAATTTTCTTTAAGAAGCCATCTATGTGCTATATCATTTGATAGCATACAAAGTTGCAAGAATGTGTTAATGACTCTTTTCACTCTAGTTAATCACTGTCTAAGATGGTGAAGGGCTGTGGTGCTATATCTTACCTAAGTTCTTTATGATTCATTAGGGACGGTACACAATGTAGCTACATGGTTGTATGCAGTCTTATCTCATTGGCTAGCTGCAGGGATGAATGTACAGTGTGCACATTCAATTGCCTCACTCATTGGTCACATATGATTAAACAACAGAGCACCATTGTTGTACAGGATTGTCTCAGTGGGGTAAAATGTGGGCCTTCAGACATGTACAGTCCACTGTGTTGCCATTTTTAGTGCAGTTCTCTGCCTTTTCATGTTAATATCTTGCCCAGCAGACAACCCAACAACATTGTACTATCTTAAAAATAAATTAAAAATATAAAAAAAACAGCTTGGTAGTAAATACTCCAGCCATTAAAAACAGAGCACCCTGTGGGACAGACAACTTTTTACCACAACAACAACAGCACTTACCTCACCCCAACAGAGTGTCACTTTTGATCATTCACCATTTGGCAATCACACAACACCATTCTCCCTCATAACCATATCATGGCTATTACCCTAAAACTGGCATAATGTTTAAGGATTGAAAACATTTTATTAATCAGGCAAAGTCATGACAGAAAAGTATAGGGCACAAGGGAAAAACTAATAATAAGGTAATTAAAAGTATATCGCTGTGTACTATGTTCTCCTGTGGATGATTAACCAAGAATCAGTGCCCTTTGTACACTGCTGTTAAGAATGGTAATGCATACCTGTGAATCATGATCCTGTACAGAAACATACTACACATTGTATGCAGGGCACTGATACATCTCTCCTCACTATGTTTAAGAATACCAGGGCACATAATACAACATTGATCCTGCTTCATCGTGATTCAAAACATTGGACCTGAAACTACTAAAACCTTCAATAGAGCACCATTGGAGATCAGAACATAAAATATATTATTTTGGGGGGGGTGGATCTACCCTTATGCATTCCCCAGCTTGGGAGCTCTGTCAACACATCCTTTACTTTTAAATATGCTAACAAAGAGAATGGGAAAAATGTGTTGTAAAATACAAATGTCATTTTACTCCTTGTCACCTGTCACAAGAGACTGCACTAAGATATTAATGTCTTTTGGTAACAATTGTACTGCTGATAGAATGAAGTGTTGACAATGCAGCAGTTAGACTAAAGACACATGACAAATTATTTGTTAAAAAAAATGGACCACAGTAAAACATAACGCTTCTGTCATGTGAGGGTGGTGAAGATGATTATAATGATGATGATGATGCTGATATCAATGTCATTGATGGAAATGAATGACAGTGAAACTTGCACATCTGAAATACAGTACTGCATTGCATTAAATATTCCTGTAAATATTAAACTGCAGTGTGGGTTAAAAACACATTTCATATTAACGAAGAGCACATTATACTTGGTAACCAAATTAGCTGATATATTACTTTTCAATGTTTTGTTACTGCTATTTGCAATAAAGAATGAGACATTAAATGTGTTACTCTTTTAATGATGTGTGCAATATTACAGAGCACTAACATGATTATTTCATATATCTGAATATACAGGTAAATCAGTGTGTGTGTCTTCATTCAAACACATATACATGCACAGAGACACACAGGTACACATATATACTGTATGCTCGCACACACACATTGCATGTCACACCTTACAGCAGCCTTATTTAGTTTTGCCCTTACTAATTCATTGCCCACCACAGTCAGGTAGTAATGACTTGTAAGGAACACTATTTCAGTCCTGTCAGTAGTACTTTCATTACTCACAGTTTCATACAGTCAGACATCAACGTTCAAGCCCACAGCCTACTGATCTTCAAGAAAGTCGCTTGCTTCAACACTATGTTAATAGTGTCTTCTTTGTGTTTGCATGTGGGAGTGTTTTGTGTGTGTGTGTGTGTGTGTGTGTGTGTGTGTGTGCGTGTGCGTGTGCGTGTGCGTGTGTGTGTGTGTGTGTGTGTGTGTTTAGTGAATGATCAAAATTCCAATCATCTAATTATCACCTTCACAACATGTCAATATTAACTTCACCAATGTCACTTTGTCCAGTACCATGTTGTACAAAATAAGCAAATATATGTAGATTCAGATCTTTTACATGAATTTTTTTCCTTATTACCCCGATTTTAGGAACTAACCAGTCATCAGCTGGGAAATGGAGATCTAACATCATTATTTTTTTATGCTTTCATCTCCTAAACTTGCCCACAAGAAGACTATGCTATTTCACTGATGTATTCAGAAGGTGGTAGATAGTGTTCTCCCACCAGCTTTTCCTACACCCTACTTGCAGTCTGACTGTTGATGAACTTAGCACTCTTAATATGCCCTGCATTCCACTTCCCATATTTGCTATACTTCATCTATCAGCTTAAGTCAATACCATCTCTTATGTTAACCTCGACTTCACTATTTTTGGTCTTCCTATCACTCCAGAGGATTATAGCCTGGAACTACCCTATCTCAGTCTCTGCTTTCCATTGCTAAGTCTTTGTCATGCCAACAATTCCCATCCTAACAGATTCCAAGGTGGTATAAAGCAGCTAAAATGCAAGAAGCATAAATATGCTTTTGGCAGATTAGAAAGTAAACTAACTGATTAACCAGAGACAGAAATTCTTCCATTTCTCCTGTGTCACAGATATTGCACAGCACTGTTATCTAACACTTCCAGCAGTTTTGCTCCTTCTCCTCCTCTTCTTATTCCTTCCTACCTTTCTAAGTTTCCTTTGTGCTTACACCATAGCCCCTTTCCAATTATTCCAGATCTCTGTCCAGACCTCCTAATTGTTTATTTCTGATGTTTCCTTGTTCCCTTCCTTTATCTACCGCCATAACAGTGTAAAGCTTTGACTGCAGCTATATAACTCTTCTATTTTAGCAGTAAATGGTGCCAAAACCATGGCCTTAAACTTAATGCTGAGAAATTCATAATTGCACCCTTTGCGAAAAGTTGACCCTGTAGTCTGGGATCTGGGTATGCACGTAGACAGTAGCCTTACCTTCGACCATAGTGTGGATGCAGTGGTGAAGAAATCCTTTTATGTTGCACATCTTATAAGTGAGGGCATGGCATCTAGGTCTAAAGAGATCATTATACCACTGTACTCTGCCTTAATAAGATCACTCACAGAGTTCAATACTCCCTTCTTTATGTACCTGAACCAGCATATCCAGAAACAAAAATGACTTCAGAGATCTTTACAAAAAAAATTCAAGACATAACATACCTGCCCTATGCAGAGTGCCTTAAAGCCCATTCCCTCAACTCAGTCTCCTATAGATTGCTGAGGACTGATCTATGCCTTGCTTACAAGACATCCTCAAACTCAACACTTATGAATCTCCTGCATATTCATAAGTCAAACTGTACCAGAAATACAAGGCCTAAGATCCTGAGTTTTGCCTGTGAGTTAAATAAAATATGCTGTACAGACAAATATGTATCCCAGATTATGCCCCTCTGACGGAACAAGCTTCCCATCCATGTGAAGCTGAGTTTGTCTATTACCCAATTTAGGTGCAACCTAGACCAGTGGGTGGGAAAGAAAAAATTTACACCAGGCCTGGCACCCATGTCCTTTATGAATAGAGGTATCTTATAAATGTCTGGCCTCATGTCCTATTTGGATACAGGATGTCATTATTCTTGCTGGAAAACTTGTCTAGGTTTAGAAAGGTCCCGCTGGGTTGTTATCCTAGTAACATCTATGAATCTGTGAATTTATAAGTAATGGTATAGTGTCTAGGCCCAGGGATGTGATCATTCCACTGCATCCGGCACTTATTAGGCCAAACATTGATTCTATGTCCCCTTTAATATATATCCGTCCAAGTACTTAAAACAACTTGAATGACTGCAATACTTTTTCAATGGGAAAACCAAGGGCTTAAATCATAAAAAGTGCACTGACTGTCTCAAAGCCTTGCCCCTATTCCTGGTATCATAGATGCTACTTATAGTGATCTCTGTCTCATGTACAGTGCTGCAACAGACCCTACCCTCACAGATCTTCTGCCATCTACAAGCCCAATAGTAGCATAAATACCCTCCCAAGAGATCTTAATATATTCTACAACATAAACAGAATATATTTGGGGAACAGATATGTATCACAGAGAATACCACTTCTTCAAAATCATCTTCCTTTCCACACAAAGCAAAGTACTTGCTCTATTTAAATGTAATCTGAGTAAATGGATAGGACACTGCAAATTCACCCCTGCTTTAGCATGCTTATCCCTTATGAATTGGGCAATATAGTTCTGCTCACTAATGGGTTATTTGCAGTTATATTATAGGGCTAAAATTTTATGGGAAGGCAGGGCTAGACTTTTAAAGATCCCAGGCAGAAATAGTTTAGCAAGTATCCAAGAACATGCTAACATCAATACTCCTCTGTGGAGTACTCTAACCATATATTTTAATCCCTGTTTCTTTGACTCCTTTGTTTTCTGGGAGAGGACCGCCAATAAACATTATGTGCACCAAAACTCCTGACATCCTTGAGTCAGTTCAAGGCAACCTTCTGCTCTTTTCCTGAAAGTTAATTGCCATGACAAAATGACATGGGACATAATCCTGTCATTATACAACATCATTCCTACCTTATCTGTTGTCCCATCTATGTGCATTTTTGGCATTGTTGTAATTGTGACTGGATTGCCATATTCTACCCCACAAGTTTCTAATCCCTTTGGTAATGGACTCACTGTTTTTCCATACCTCACCATAACACCATTACCAAACCAATTACCTTGTTTGACACTCTGTCATCCATTGTTGTATCTCCTACCCTTATCTACTCACCCCTTTTTACATCTTTCTGGTTAGTTGCTGGTCCACTCTGTTATATTCCTCTCCTTTTGATTTATTTGCCATCTTCCTCCTCTCCTCATCTTCTTCTTTTCCTTGCCCTGGGATCTCTCATGTTCATATATCTGTCTTCTGATGGGTCAGCACTATTTTTTCAATTAGAAGCTTCCAATACCTCTGCACTAACTTCCTCCTTTGTGCTGTTTGCACCATATCCTAGCTTACTTGTTTTGGCAGTTTTTAATCAACTGAATATTCATTTCAACTGGAGCTCTTATCTTCTTGAGTCCTTTCTTATCAGCATACTATTTCTAATTTAATATCTTTTGTCATTTCTTCATTTGTCCATCCATACTATTCTAATCACACTCCTGGCTATTACAGGTCTCAGCACTAGATTTTTATCAGCCATGTACAGCTTAACCCCAGGACCATGAGTGCTTCATCCTGCTGTCTGCCAATGGCCTTACGTTATTGATGCATTTGCCTAATATACACATTTGAAACCAGCCTTCTGAATTCCTGTATTTTCCCTTCCATCTTCTGTATCCCTGTATGACCCATCCCACAAAACCTTGAGCCAGTCTGCCAGCACACACCTAGAATACTTCACCAACCTATTCCTTCCCTTCTTTTCATCCTCTTTACTCCAGCATCTATTATTGGTATATTAGAAAATTATCTGACTAGCATACCGAAGTGCAGCAAAAAACAGATCCTGTAGGACCCAGTGTGTTTTGGCACTGTGGTGTCACCTCTTTATTTTTTTTTCTTTCTGTGGATTTGGCACATTAATATCACATTTTTAAATTCTCTCTGTCTGTGATTAATTAATTATCTGTGGATCCCTAGTGATATCTGCATTGCTTACTGTACTTATTTCCTTGTTTCACTTGAAAGAAAGTTACTGTTTGTCATTTTTGCATTTAAGTTACCTGTAACACATTGCATTTAAGTTACCTAGCACTTGCTCACTAAAGCAATTATATAAGTCAGCACTAAAAAATTAAAAGCACTACACCCTCACAAACTCCCCTTGAGTACCTTGTTCCCCATTGGCCCTTTTTTCAATTATAAAGGAATTCCCAATACTATTCTAGCATGTCCAAAGGTCAGTTGTCAATCTCCTCTCCGGTCCAGCAGGTGAATCTGGGAATCTTGAGGCAATGTTACAACTGCCTCATGTACACAGACAACCCTCTCCTCCTCCCAACAAATTCCAACACATGTGAGAGATGCAACCATATAGCCAAACTGGAGGCTAAGCTCTCTCAACTCAGTACTGGCGTAACCAGTCAGGAGGAGAAGGAAACCACACTCACTACAATTCCAGTCTCACATAGACCTACCACGACAACAAACCAAACACATAAACACACAAAAACATATTCAGAGGCTCTAAATAAAAATCTGCCTAAGCAGCAGAGACCTCCAAAGCAGACACCCAAGCAACCGCTACCCCAAAACAAAACACGTGCAACACATAACTCACAAAGCCAGTGTGCCAAACAGTCACAGCCCTTAAGGCTAAACAACACACCTGATACACTTGTAATAGGTGACTCTATCGTCAGGCACACTGACGTCCCGCTCACCAGGCTGAACAAGGAGAAGGTCACGGTGAGCTGCCTGTCGGGTGCTAGGATCCGCCACATAACACAAGCACTCAGGTCACTCCAAGGCAAGTACAAATATGACTCAGTCATTGTCCATGCTGGTGTGAATGACCTGAGACGTACCTCCCTGGACTACATGAAAAGAGACATAGAGGAGCTCTCTGAGCATGTAGCCCAGGCCGGTATGACCCTGACCTTGAGTAGCATCTTACCCTCACCAAGAATGATGCCACAATATGAAGACAAGATGATCAATTTCAACAATTGGCTTAAGTGTTGGTGTCATTCAAAGGGGATAAAATGCCTGTCAGCCTGGGATGACATGCTCGACAAGCCACGATGCTTTGCTAGGGACGGCTTGCACCTGTCACCCCTGGGCTTTCGGATATTGGCAAAGGCTCTTGCTACCCCATAGTGCCTTTTTAGGCAAGGCTCAAAAGACAAACCCACCTCCATAGGTATCACAAGGGATAAGAAACTAAGAGTAATGCTACTCAACGCCAGAAGTCTAAACCTCAAGATGCACGACTGAAACTCTCCTTAGCATGGAGAACATCGATATCTGTGCAGTAACAGAAACCTGGTTCAAGGCTCCTGAGAGCACCCCAGCACTACCAGGTTATACCTCATACCATGCTTTTCGGCCCCAAAACTTGGACCGAACCACAAAAGGAGGGGGAGTATCAATATTCGTCAAAGATACCCACACCTCCAGGTTGGTGGCACAGCACGAAGCATCAGAGACTATCCATGTGCAACTAACTGTGGGTAAAATTGCCTTCCAGTTTATAGCCTGCTACAGACCACCCTCCCAAACACAGGAACCCCACTTGGCCTTCCTGAGAATACTGGAAAATATGAAGTTCTTTCCAAACACCATTATATTGGGCGACTTCAACTACCCAAACATAGACTGGGAGCATTACTCTAGCTCCAACACCCTAGCCCAAAGGTTCCTAGAATTTATAAACTCAAATGCTATGGAACAACTTGTTACCACTCCCACAAGAGGGGAAAACATACTGGACCTGATCATCACCAACATGGGGACACTATGCTCCAGACCAGAAGTGTATCCTTCACTGGTAAGATCAGACCATAAACTAATCTCACTGGATATTCACATCCCGACCCCACCCCCTGCCCAGAAAACCACAGTGAAAAACTTCTCTAAAGCAAATTTCACACACCTCAAAACTGAGGCGAAATCCTTCAGAGCCCCCGGGCCTGTGGAAAATATGGCCCAGACCGCAGAATCCTTTATAAACGCATTCTATGAACACCTTCAGGAATGCATGGATCATGCAATCCCAAATAAAACCAAGACCCAATCCTCAAAAGGCAGACGTCCTGTCTGGTGGACCCCAGCCATAAACAAACTATACAATAGAAGGAGGAAGCTACTACATGATAGAGCAAAATCCCAAAAAGGGAAGGCATCTCTGATCAGTATTAGCAAAAAACTACGGGCACCCATAAAATCGTCTAAGGCCAGCTTCGAGAGAAAAATTGCACAGGACACTAAGGATAATCACAAGGCTTTCTTTAGTTATGTTAGGAACCTGGTTGGGAATTCCCAGATATGCTCAGAATTAGTTCAAAATGACAAAAAATACACCGAGCCCACAGACATTGCCAACATCCTAGCTGACAGGTTCAGTGCAAACTTCTCCCCCCTCTCCCGACCAAAAGGGCAAATATCTATCCCAACAGAGTGCTGCCCCCCTGACATCTCAGATGCTCAGGTAAGAGCCGCCCTCTCCAAAGCAAAAACACAGCATCAATGGGACCAGATGGTGTCCCGGGCTGCGTCCTACATGAACTCCAAGAAGAGCTAAACCCAAACATAAAACTACTGTTCAATCTTAGCCTTACTACAGGATATGTACCCAAAGAGTGGCGTACAGCAACAGTGGTCCCTCTCCACAAAGGTGGTGCCTCAACGGATCCTGGAAACTATCGCCCCATAAGCCTGACTAGCTTGGTCTGCAAAGCTATGGAAAGGATCATCATGGACCTCATAAATAAAGATATTGGGGACCTACAGACACTGGATCCTACCCAGTTTGGCTTTGTTAAGGGCAGATCCTGCCTCTTAAACCTGGTTGATTTCTTTGAAACAGTCACCAAGGCCATTGACGAGGGGAAGGTGGTCCACACAGCCTACCTGGACCTCGCAAAAGCCTTCGATACAATACCCCACTCGGGCATTATAGACAAGCTCACCAGCTTAAATATAAACCCCTATGTCACTAGATGGGTTGCAAACTGGCTCAAGGACAGAACCCACATGGTTAGAATTGCTGGAGCCATGTCAGACTCCAAACCAGTTACAAGTGGCGTCCCACAAGGCTCAGTCCTGGGACCTCTCTTGTTCGGTCTATATTTCTCGGCGGTACAGGCCAACACGGAAGGACTGTGGCTGACCAAGTTCGTAGATGACTGCAAACTGGGCGCCATAATCAACTCTCCAGCCGACACAAGCATCCTCCAAAAGGGCCTCATAGAAACAGACAACTGGTGCCAGAGCCATGGCCTCAAGCTAAACGCCAAAAAGTGTATAGTCATCCCCTTTGGCAAAAACAAAGTGCCCACAAATTACCACATAGGTGGTAATCCATTAAGTACAGAAGAAGTCATTAGGGACCTGGGGACCCAAGTTGATAGCAATCTCTCATTTGACAACCATGTGGCCAAAGTGGTTAGAAAAACATTTTATATAGCCCACCTAATCATGAAGGGATTCACATCTAGATCAGGGAAGTCATCGTGCCTCTTTACTCATCCCTCATCAGGCCCATAATTGAGTACAATGCCCCTTTTGGGATGTACCTTACCAGACACCTGCAGCAACTGGAAAGACCCCAAAAGTACCTCACCAAGAGGATCAAAGGGCTCAAACAGATGCCATATGCTGCCCGGTTAAAGAAACTCCAGCTCTACTCAGTGGCATACCGCCTGCTCAGAGGCGATCTGTGCCTGACGTATAAAGCCATGTCCAACCCAGAATTAATGGACATGCTGCACCTCAGAAAATCCAAATCCCATCGAGCAACACGCTCGAGAGACTTGAACCTCAGCACTGAAATAAATAGGACATGCTGGAGGGACAGATTCATAACCCAGAGGCTCCCTTCACTCTGGAATAAAATCCCAGTCCAGGTTAGGCAGAGTCCCACATTGACTCTCTTCAAGAGGAATCTTGATGAGTGGATGGGAGATCGTAGGTTTACCCCGGCTATCACTTCTGTGTCACTGTTAGACAGAGGCACAGTATACTAACCTCAAAAAAAGGCATAGCAAAATTAATTTAAAATGGGTGGCGAAAGCCAAACACACTCTGGGTAGGCTTATAAATGCCCTAGGGCAGATAGCCTAGTATGAACCTATGAACCTATGAATCTATTGTCAGTTTTTTTGTAACTTGACAGTTTTATATCACCTCTTTAAAGTATTTCTGTCTGTGGTTATTCAGTCACATTCCTTTCTAACCTGCTAAAAGGTTTTATTTTTTTTGCATTTCAGCTACTTGAAAGAAACTTCCCAGTTTTGAATGATTTTATGTGGTTTATACAATTAAATTCCACATAATAATGGAGTTTTGTTAATAAATGCCTGTATATTTTGTTCTAAAAATTACCTGTGCAGCACAAACAGTTTAGGTCATGGCTTCAAGGTCTCCTTGGGCCAGACCACTTACTCAGCTGAGAAAGTTCAACAAACAGACAGAAAATAAGTTTTTCCAGCATATGCTAAAATATCCTTATATGAAGTCTAGAATGCTACACCACCATGTAGGAAGTATGAAAAAACAGCACCATGAACATCCTTCTTGCTTTACTAGACTAGGACACTACCCACTGAAACATTCAGGCCGCATCCTGAGCTATATGAAAGACACAGTTGCTATAATAGTTAAGCTCTTCTTCTCACATGCACATGGTCAAAAGTTTTATCCTGACCTCTGGTCAGTGCCTCAGTGGAGTTTGCTTGTTCTCCCAGTGTCTCAGTGGGGCTCCTTACACCTCCCAAAAATATGATGAATATTTGCTCCTGAAACCTACTTAAGAATGGAGTTGTGGGCATTAGCACAGGCTTTAGATGGTGCCTATTTGGGAAGATTTGTATAGACTAATCAATTTAGGCATCAGCTGTGGTGTGCAGTATCATCTAAATAGCAGAACATTGATCTCAGTCTGAGTGCCATCTCAGGGTTATCCAACTGATGATGCAAAAACTGGCTCTTGGTGATTTGGTCATGTTGACTATGATATTTTGTCAGTGATAACTGGGTTGTGGACCCATCCAGCTCTGACCTATGCCAGGAAACCATGCTAATGGTGGGAGAAGTCTACATGCTTCTACTGGCAAGTGTGTGTGTGTGTGTGTGTGTGTGTGTGTGTGTGTGTGTGTGTGTGTGTGTGTGTGTGTGTGTGTGTGTGTGTGTGTGTGTGCGTGTATCCACTATAAAGTTCGGCAGCCTTTGGTCAAAAAGCTATTGCCTGGCTGGTGTCTGGATGCCTAGATTAGGTTACCTGGCATAGCTCAGATGAGCAAAAACTGGACAGTCATCTTGACAATCTCTAATAATTTATACCCATAGCATAGGTTCACTGACAGGAGGCACTTTGGAAGTGAATGATATGATGGTAAGAAGGAGGTAAATTCCCCTCTGTATCCAGGAGATAAGATGAAAGGGCAGCATAGCAAAGCTACTATATGTATTTATGCATTTATTTGACATTTGTTTACTGGGAAAGTCCAACTGGGGCAGAAAGAACTCATTTTCAATAGAGGCTCAGGGAGAAAAGCTCCATTAATACAAACTGAACATATAAGACTTTAGAAACATACAAGTAGTATTGTAGTAAAGAAAAAACAATACAGAGCAGACTTGGCTTGGAATCTTTAGTCTAAAACTCAGAGAAGGGCAATAAATGATGTAGGAACTGTGGTAAGGAAGGGGCTTCAGAAGACAGTGAGGGATGTGATCATAGACAGACTCATGGCAATCAGGCTCCAGCTCTGATGTTAGGGTAGTATTCATAATATCAGACTACGACCCACATCAGGATTGTGATAGTGAGGAAAAAAGTGCATTCAGGCAGCAGCTGCAAGGTCTAATAGATAAAGCAGGGCAACATGAATTGGTGTTGATAATGGGGGGGGGCTGAATTTTCATATCAGGACAGATGGAGCATGATATAAGGAATGTCTGGGTCCACAATGGGCAGTAGGAATAAAGAAGAGGGGTCATTCTATCTATGCTGTCCAATACATGGTTCAGCGACAAGCTCACATACAAGAGTGGCCAATATGCAACTGAAGTAGACTTCCTCCCAGTAAGGAAAAGGCAATGGGGTAGTGTCAGAAAGAGTTGGCCCACAGTATAAATGGCTAGTAGCGAAAATCAGCTGCAAGCAGTGGTCAGAGAATGCTGCATGGTATAGGCTGAAGACCTTGAAGTTGACATGGCACCACCAAAAAAGAAAAAAAAAATAAGTACATTTTGAAGAAGCATTAAGAATATCCTGTTGAATATAACAATGATTCCAAATGTAGAGAAGACATAAAAGAAACACCAAGAAAAAAAAAAAGCTAAAATACAGAATATGACATTGGATGAAGCAACAGCCATAGAAAGGGAAACAAAATTAAGAAAGCCCTTAAGAGGGAAAACATGAGCCTAGATGCTGTACCTGATTTCTGGCTAAAGGTAATAACATTTTTACACAAATATTTAATCTCACATAAAATTATTTATATGCACATCCTGAACAGGCACCGGTATGTTTAGCAAAAAGGGAAAAAATACTCCTCCTTAAAAATTAATTTACAAGTCATCCTGAGAACTATAGAGCAATATCCTGCCTTCCAATTTATGACCATCTAGAAAAATAATCATGGCAATTAAACAAAAAGGTAATAAAGCACAGTTTAGCACTTAGAAATCAACCTTATTTAAATGCATCTCATCTATTTTTGTTGATGATTTAAAACTGTATAATTAATCATATGAGAATCTGAAAGCACAACTACAAACTGTTAATACTTTCCCATATAATAAAAGAATGATACTTGGTCCTGATAAATGTGAAAAAAAACAACATTTAAAAAGGAAAGCTGCGGAACCAAGAAAATATCAGTAGGAAACAGCAATGTAGTATAAAGGGATCTGAGCCAGGAGGGTGCGATTAAGCATTTGTGTGGTGCAGTGGTAGCATTGTCACCTCACAGCAAGAAGTTCTTAGGTTCAGTTCTTGGATGGGGTGTCTTTGTGTGGAGTCTGCATGTCTTCGCTGCATTCATGTGGCTTTTCTCCAGGTACTTCAGTTTCTTCCCACATTACAAAGACATGTGTCTAAAGTGCTTCTCCCTGAGCCTCTGGTGAAGATTATCTTTGTTCCATGTCGGACTTTCCTAGTTAATAAAAATAAATATTTGGGAATAGATGAATGGTCAGCAATAAAACATGACATGATCAAATGAGAACAAATCTTCATAAGGAATTTTTTAGAAAAATAAAGATAACATGGAAAACTACCCTTGACATCTGTTATTTGTTCTTCCTGTTCTAACTTACAGCTTTAGTGTGATAGGTTGACCGCAAAAAGTATTTCAGTTGGACAAAAAAAAAAAAATAGAAAAGAAAAATGAAAACTGTTCCATGCCTATCAAATGATGCATAAAAAGCAGTGCATACCAAAATTGTACAGCTTTATTTTGAAGAAAGTATAGGCCTTCTCGAAATTAACTACGTAAATAGATCTGTGATTTGGGATTGCATACAAATTTGATGATCTCATCAGATTGAAAAAAAGTGAAACTAATAAAGCATGAAGTTACAAAGCTTAAGATGAAATATTTGCTTAGTTTAGTAGAAGCATTTTGGAACAAAGGAAGATGGAAATCAAACCAGAAGTTGACAAAAATCAGACAGCAAATGAAAGTGCCAAAAATCAAAAAAGTAAAGAGGACTGTAATGTCCTTAAATACAATGTCAAGTAAGAGAATTTCTGGGGAAAAAAAAAAACATTTTGACAAAGATGTGATGTAGGAATGATCAAGGAGATGTGAAATGAAACAAAAAGATAAAAGGCTAATAATTGCCTCCCAGAAGAGTTGACTGCAAATACGCTAGCTTAAAAAAATCCATTGAAAAAGTGGGAGAAACAGATACAAGTGGGTTCTGTAAAACAGAACTGAAAATAGTTACACATCTCGTTCCTGGGTAAGATACGCAGTTATGACTGAGGGTTTGTATAGAGAAAGGCACAGTAATATGGTAAGACTGTTTCAATGTGGAATGTGCAAACACTACAGTATATACATTGAATGTATTTATTTATTATTTATTTATTTGTCTTTTGTTAACTGGGTTAGTCCAACTGGGCTGTTGTCCCATTTTCAGTGGAGACCCAAGGAGAAAAGCTCCACACAAATATGTATACAAAAACTACATACATTCATGACATGTGGCAAAAAAATATAGAGCAGCAATGAATCATACAAATAATGGAAATTAGCATAACATAAAAGTGTCAACAATAGCATTGTAGAAAATTACAAGAGGTAGAAAACAGGAATAATAAAAATGCTGATTTGTAAAAGGTCACCCAAAAAAAAACCCATCAAATTAATGACTACTCCACGCTGGTAAATAAGAAGAAGAAGTATTAAGAATAGCAGGGTGAAAGTGGAGGGGGATTAAGGTTTAGGAGTGGAAAGTAAGCAGCTATAGGCAGTAAAGTTAAAGGAGAGTCTAGACAGTAGAGAAATGCAGCTATAGGCGGGGGTAGAAGCCAAGAAGGAGAGATTAGATTAGGTTATAGTGTAGCTCAGCAGCCCCAGTACTGTTATTTATAAAGTTACATTACAGTCAGGAGAGGAGAAAAATATGTTACATTACAGTCAGGAGACGAGGAAAAATTATGGTATAACAAAATGAATGAGAGAGTTAGGTAGGGTGGTGGCAGGTGCAGGAGGGGGAGTTGGCAAGGTTGCTGTTCTATTCTTTTTTGAAGTGAAGTGAAGAATGTATAGAGCGTATATTGGAAGGGGGTTGTTCTAAACTTGTGATATAGTGTATTTATAAATTAATCTGTCTATTGTCTTGTTGGTGTCAATTAGCTGTTGGTCGGTGCTACAGAGTGATGTTGAAGGTTTGTACAGAGATAGGAGGATAGACAGGGAGGGACAGTATGTAGGTTTGTGAAGTAGAGAATGTGTCATTTGAGCTAAGAAAGTTTGAATAGTTGTGGAATTCAAGCCACTGTAGTTTGAGTGCAAGGCAATGATGGGATTTGTAAGGGGAGTTACAGGCAAATGTAGCTACTTGGTTATATGTCTGTTCATGTTTGGATAAAAGATTAGCTTGGATATAAGTAAATACAGGGGAGGCATTTAGAAGGCAAGGGAAAAGGTAGGCTTTGGCTAGTGAAGTCCTTGAGGTGATGGATAAGAATTTTTTGTTCCTATACAAAGGACCATGTTTTTGATTGGTCTTTTTGATGGATTGGTGGATGTGAATATCAAATTTCAGTTGGTCATCAATTGTGATTCCTAGAAGTTTAGTATGGGAGTCAGCATGAATGATGGTGTTGTCTAGGGAAGAGAGATTAAAGGATGATTTAAGGTTGGACATGGATTTTAGAAGGAAAAGAAGAAGCTTGGTTTTCTTTGGGTTAAGAATTAGTTGGTTATTGATTAGCCATTGTTCAATGGTGTTAAAAGAAGTCTGTGTGAGGAAGTGAAGGGTTGTAGAGTTGTCAGAGAGGGTGATAAGAGTTGAATAATCAGCATACTTGATCAGCGAAGAGGTGCAGCAGGTGGAGCTTAGATTGTTTGTAAAAATATTAAAGAGAATAGGGCAAGAATGGATCCTTGGGGTACACCTGATTGGATAGACAGAAAAGGTGAGCAGGAGGTCTGCCATCTAACAGATTGTTGTTTGTTATTAAGATAACTAGAGAATAGTGGGTACAGAGACTGGGTTCAGTAAGTTTAGTAAGAAGCTCGGGGTGGGAGACAATGCTGAATGCCTTGGAGAGGTCAAGGAAAAGGCATGACACCAGTTTACTGCTATCTCTTGCCTCTCCTATAGTCTGGATGAAAGATAGAAGGGCTATGGAGGTGCTTTGGTGAGGCCTAAATCCATGTTGAGAGTGGGTGAGGAGATTTTCCTGAAGTAGATATTTAGGAATTTGTGAATGCATTTCTCTAGAATTTTTGAGAGAGGAGAGAGAGTATGGCTATAGGGTGGAAATTGGATGGGTCAGTGGAGTTGCCTCCTTTGTGAAGTGGATTATATGAAAAGATTTCCAAATATCTGGGAAGGAAGATTCTTTGATAGCTTGAATGATAAGGATTGAGATGATATATGTTATAGTATTGGCTGCAAGTTTGAGAAATTGAGGGGGTAGTTTATTAAAGGAGGGAAACAAGGTTTAAGTTTCAGCAAAAGGGATTTTATATAAGCAGTGTAAACAGGTTTCAGGGAGAAGGCTGGGTGGAGGCAGGTGGTGGAGGGGGTGGTGGTTGTGACTGGTTAGTGTTTCACAGGCTTAGTTTGCAGATAGAGTGAATGAAGTAATTGTTTAATAGGGTTGCCGTATCAAGTGGTGTTTTATTGGGGAAGGGTTTGGGGGTAGAAGGTCTCACTGGATGGAGAATATTGTTCATGGTGAGCCAGAATTTTTGGGGGGTTGAACTGTGGGTAGCTTGAGCTTCAAGACAGAAGTTTTTCTTGTCTCGGATAATAAGTTTTTTTTTGTAAGGTTTCTTAGTTCTTTGAATTTGAGGAGAAGTGAGGATGATTTTGATTTTGTCCATTGTTTCCAGGTAGTGTCTCTTAGTTTCATGTTGAAAAGGGTATCTTTGGAGAGCCAGGGTGCGGGATAAGATTTTACCTTAATTTTTCTGATTGGTGCTAGGGTGCTTATTATGTTAAGGAAAGTATTGTTAAACTCAAGAACAGCATCATTTAGAGGAAGGCAGAACAGGTGAGACCAGTTAACTAGAAAGAACTGGTAGTTGAAAGTTTCTGTGTTAAAATTTGGTAGGTTTTGGCAGTCTCTATATAGGTGGGGTTTTGAGGTATGAAAAGTTACTCTATGTAATGATATAGGGAGGTGATCACTTAAGGAGTCTGGTAAGGTTATGGAACTATAGTACTAATTACTATTAGAAGTTAAGATCCAGTTGAGAATGGAGCTGGAGTTTCTATTGATGCAGGTGGGAGTAGAGACAAGTTGACTGAAACCAAAAACATTTATACTAGGGCTAGTGGAGTTGGAGAGTTTATTCCAATCAATATTGACATCACCTAGTAAGATAGTCATATAAGCTATATGTTGCAAGATCCAGGAAAGAATGGATTCAAGAAGAGGAACATTGTTACCAGGAAGTATATAAATAGATGTTATTATGAATTTCTTGTGAGGGTGTTAAGTTTGCAGTTGAGAAACATGAGTTCAGCAGGAAAAAGGTCAGGGATGGGTAGGGAGAGGGAGCAGAGATTCAGCAGATCGGAGTAGATAACTGCGACACCTCTCCCTTTTTTGTAAAGTCTGTCTTGCTGAAATATGTTATAGCTTGGGGGTGGGGGTAGAGTTAGAGCCGTTTGTTTTAATCCAGATTTCTGAGAGAGTTAGAAATTGGGGAGAGTGTTGGGCAATCCAAGCATGTAAGTCAGAGATTTTGTTAGTGAAAAATATCTAAGAAGCATTGGAAACATCAACCACAAAGCATTATCAGCAATGATGAAGTTTGGATCATACAGAATCACCCAATATCAGCAGTTCAAAAAATAGATGCAAGAAAACCGGATATAGTAGTCTATAAAAAAGGAAAGTAGCATTAATCATTGCAATTGCTACACCCAGTAATTGCAGTGTCTTATGGACCAAAAGATACAAAGTAAAAAAATGCTAGACTTTTCAAGCAGGAACAAAAGCAATATGGAATAAACATACCTGGACAGTTGTATAGTAGTAGGAACAGCAGGACTAATATAAAATAATTTCCAGTCATGCGTAAATATGCTACCAATACATGTAACACCATATAAACTGCAGAAGGAGGCAATTCTTGGTACATTGTAGGTGATGAGAAGAGCACTCTTGGTTAATATTAAAGATAGAAGCAACACTAATGTCACAAACTGTAATTGTTCCCTGAGTTAGGAAAGAAGTTAGAAACCCAAAACACTTGGAAAAATAAAACAACTGAGAGACAGGCTCAGTCAAACTAAATGTCTCCATTAACTGGTAAGTGGCCCTTGACAGAATCACATATCTGTGTAGCAGTGATAAAGGTAGATACCCTACCCTCATAATGAGAGCTTTTATGCCAGTAGATTGAACTCCTTTCAGTTTAGATCAGAGTAGCACTACAAAGGACATTTTCTGTTACCCTACTTTGAATCTGAGAAATCTTCTGCAAGATCAACCTATTAGGACATGCCCATAACTATCGCTGAAATCTTGATTCACTAAAAGGAGGGGAAGAATTGCCACCACTCTGATATTCTTAACTTTTAATAGTTTTTGTGAATATATTCAAAATATATTCTCTGGTTCTGTTATCTCATTTCATTATTTGGATCTGATTGATATTCATTTTTTTTCATTTTCTCATACAAGAAAGATCCAAACTGCATCTACAAATTCTATCATCTGTCTCTCTCAGGAGGAATTTTGAATAAAATTGTACTAAATAGAACCCTGTTTATGATCTCCCTATATAACATTTTTTTACAAAATATTTTTTTCTCATTTGTAAGGTTCTGGATACCACTGGAATGGTTTGATGAAAATACACTAATGGAAATGATACTTTGTTAACTGTATTCATATCCTCTTTAGATCGTTCAAGGCTATAGCACCTTTTAACATTTGTCCATTTAACACCCATAGCTCCATATGGTGTTCAGACTTTTTTTTTTTGGGGGGGGGGCATTCTGGCTTCTTTAACAAAGTGACTTGTCAACTAATAATAGGCAATATTAGAAAGGGCTAGGAATAATTACTAAAATGAGAATCAATTGTTGATGTAGGATATCCTCTAGTAGATACATTAATGACGTTTTGCAACTTATTTTTCAGACTTCCATATTTATGTTCACATTTTCATAACTGAGAGACCTACTGTACAAGCTACAGTAAAATCTCACCTAACTGGCACCTGTGGAGATTGGTAGATGATAGATAAGTGTTGTTTCTGGTTGCTTGATAGACGCTTTGCAATTTTTTGATTGGCTGGTATACTGGCATATGAGCCAATCAAAAATTACAAAGTGGAGCCTCTTCAGGTCAATGCAAAACAGCTCACTTGAGTAGAAGTGGCTCTGCTTTGCAATTTTTGATTGGATCGTATACAAGCATACAAGCCAATCAAAAATGCTTGTTGCTTGGGAGTGCTAGTTTCTTGAGTACCAGTTAAAGGAGACTCTACTATATTAGGGATATGGTGTAAAATGTTATGGTGGAAAACAGGAACATTCATTGCTAATATCCCTTTATATCAAAGTGTACCAGAGATATTGTAAGTTTCCATTAGTAATTATCACAGTAGGCAATATTTTCAGTTCTATTTAAGACTTCAAAAAACAATTGACTAACAAACTATTGCATGGCATCATGTAAAACCTTAGATATTGTTTAAGAAAACTGTCACTGATATTTGCACTGTAAATTGCACATCTTCAAAGATTTTCCATTTTATTTATGTTACAATTTATACAATCAAGCATATATTTTCATATTTCTGTAAGTATCTCAATAAACATGCATCCAGAGAGGAATGTTCTTGATGTTATCTCAAAGCTTGTATCTGTTTAACAAAAGTATTCTAACAATATTCATATAGGCTGTGAACTTTGCAAGTCATGCCAATTTGTTTATGATTGTTTATTAAAAATGCAGTTATATGCATTGTAATATAGTATTTATGGAAAGACTATGAATGCACTGACTGTTATTGCTGTAAATGATCCTTCTTACTGATAACATTGCTATATGTACAGTTTAAATAGCTTTAATTGTTCACAGAATATTTACATTTGTTTATCTTCTACTTTTTAGGCTGATTTTTTGAGAAAATACTCTGGAATGCTTGAATGTGTTTTGGCTGCTAGAGGTGTAACATTCCATACCACATAGGTGCTAATAAGATAAACAGCTTTGAGTAAATTTCATAAGTTAATCTTCTAATGAGGTATCTTGTGATTCCACTGAAAAGGTGGGTGGATAGGTAGGCAGGGGTGGTAGTGTGGGATGTGTGCCTGAACCTAAAGAACAGAGGCATTGAATGTATAATCTTCAAGACTATCCTTGTTCATATATATGAAAATAATAGAGATGCATCCTAATCTTAACTCTTTCTTCCTTTCACACTTTCATGTACTTCATATCTGAGAGTCTTGAAATCTAAGACTGACTTCTATAAGAAAACCTTTAGTAGCATGCAGTTAAATGAATAATTTCTCCTTTATCTTGCTCTTAACTTCTAACTCATGAACAACCAATGCTACTGCATCCCTAAATATGAAAGCAGCAGAAATAAGGAGTCCCTCAATTTTGACTAAAATATTCTCAGGTAAAGGCTTACCTTTCAAGAGAGTCTAACTTCCCTCCAGCTCAGTAACAACAAAAAAAATATATATATATATTTATATATATATATATATATATATATATATATATATATATATATATATATATATATATACACACACACACACTCACATATATATATATATATATATATATATACACACACACACACACACACACACACACACATATATATATATATATATATATATATATATATATATATATATATATATATATATATATATATATCTATATAGGCTCCCTACATTAGACTGACAGCTCGGAAGATCGACACTCAAAACACCAATGCCAGAAGAATGATACCTCAAAAACACGAAAGTTCACATGCCCGACACACCACAATCCCGACACTTAACAAAACAAAAAGTCCACTGTTACACACAACACACACACAACACAAGCACACCAACAACCTAAAAGCCTACACTACACCTTACACAAAACTATCTATGTACTAACCTTAACCCAAACCCTAACCCTAAGGTCCATACCTATCGCACACTCACCTTACCTGCTCCCTAACTCTAAGGTCCATAAGTACTGCACACTCACCTTACCCACTCCATAACCCAAAGGTCCCTAACTATCGCACACTCACCTTATCCACGTCCTAACCCTAAGTCCCTCACTATCGCGCACTTACCTTACTCGCATCCTAACCCTAAGTCTCTCACTATCGCACACTAACCTTACCGGCACCCTAACCCTAAGTCCCTCACTATCGCACACTTACCCAGTCATGCTCACAAGTTACCCCTGTCTGTGTTTTCGCTGTTGGGATTATGACTTGTTGGTCATCTGCTTCATTGTTCTTCTGGTGTTGGTGTTTTGAGTGTCGATCTAAATTAGGAAACCCATATATATATATATATATATATATATATATATATATATATATGTATTCTGTTAAGTCTCAGGAAGATATTTATGATTTTTCATTATGTTAGAATCAAAATCATCCAACTCAGCTTTCTGACCCTTGATTACTAACTGTTCCTTCATATCTGTCTGGTTGTTATTAGAGCCCTGAATGCAAACTACTGGATTCATGTATTATCTTTCCAATGGCTTCAAAGCAGTTTACAGCCCTTAACAACATGATTAGAAATCTCCAACAGACTTTCTATCCCCTGTTCTGTTTACATCAGCCTTGTCCAGTTTACAAACAGTGTTTTGAATAATTGCTTCTACTCTTATACCTCAGATATTATTTTTTAACACTCTTAAACCCATTTGGAAGAATGCAAAATTGTGAAACCATAAACTATAGACTTCAAAATGTTTATTTATTTATGCATTTGTTTACTTGGTAGGTAGGATAATCTCAGGAACATTTCTCTACTAATAATCTACTGCATTGTATGTTAAGTATTGTGTATTGTGAAGATTTTGTACTGTGTCATGTTTATATCGTGTATTGTATATTTTACTGTGGAGCTTTTCTCCTTGGGCCTCCACTGAAAATGGGTGCATTATGGCCCAGTGGACCTTCCCGGTAAACAAATGCAAATAATTAAATAGGTAAATACATTTCTTTGCACAATCCAAGGCAAGGAGCATCACTATACTTTCACTTTTAGTTAAAAATGTCATTTACAATAGACATGCCAAACAAGCCGTTTGTTGTTTAAAGTTTTACATTTAACAATTCCAAAAGACATATCAGTTGTTTTCAACAGCTTTAAAATTATTTGAGATACCCAGCAGTTCTACATTTGCAGTTGTACATTTAATATTAATTTAGCATTGAGAAGATCATCTGTTTGCCTTGTAATAGAATGATATATGTAATGTTATCTTTATTCTGGCATAGTGACTGTACATCTAAATAAGAAGAATGCATCAGAAATATTAATGTTAGTTAAATGTTGTCTGTATTAACTAATGCAACTCAATACTAAACATTCTAAAAATAAATGTAGCTTTGAAAACACATTTACCATTTGGTAGCAATAATTTAAAAAACTGTTAATAATTTATAAGTAGTATAATAGTATTATTTTTAACAGGACAGCAGAAGATTCCAGATACTCCAAAGTGTTAACTATATGTTGTTACTGCATTCACTGGACTTACTTGGTACCATTGTACTATTGTAAGATGTAATTAGATTTCTATTTTAGGGCAGCCAAAACTGAGACACATATATATGAAATGCTATAGCTGTGAGTGAATTACAACTTAATACATTACAAGATTCAGTTGTGGCTGCAGAGCTAATGGATATGGGAAGCTTAAGAAGAACAGCTGTAGCATAAGTGTAGATAGATCAGTGAATGATATTTGTAAGAAATGAATATATTATTTGCTTAGCTTACAAAATAATTAAGGGTGGGCAGTATTAGAAAGCTGCCTGTTATCACAGTCTATTGTCTTCCAATTAAATAGCATCTTTAAACCTGTGGCAGATGTTGCATTCCTTTGCATAATCTAATGACCTCTTCCTAAAAGTAGAGTAATTTGTTTTATTTCTGAAATCCACAGTTAAATGATTCCAGTTTGCAGAGGCAATTTTTCTAAAGTTCTTTTTCTCTTATTGCTAATCTAAAAGATGGTCTGGGTAATGCACAAGATGATTCTAAGTTTGTTCTTACATTACAGTGGGTTCTTTATATTCAATATGTTTATAAGAGGGATACTGTAATTGTAGGCAGGAGATTGTAAAGTGCTACGAGAAGAATTGTTTGAGCTCTGTTTGGCAGCCAGTTGGGATTTTATGGAATAAGGCAATCAGTTTTGTGGAGCTTGACTAGATTTTCTGCAGATTGTTGTTAATGCCAATTTTGTAGTAGCTGAACTTTTTCTATGGACCTTAGCGCTATTATTGGCAGCTCACAGTGTAATTTAACTGCTGATAACTTTCTTATTACTCCTCTGGTTTGTGAAATGAGGTGATTAGATAAAGAGTAATACATTCTAAGTTGAACTATTGCCTTTCACACATATATCTTGCATGTTGTTTAAATATTATGCTAGGAGCAAAACATTAAGAGCTCTAAGTATTTTTAAGAGTGGACATTTTTAACCGATTTCATAAAAGATCAAATATCTGAATAGTATCTGTGTCTGTTTTTTTTAATTAGTCCCAAACAGCATGCAAACAGTTTCCTTAACATTTATTAAAAGTTTGAAGGACCCCAATGTTGCGTGGGTAGGGAATTATAGTAGCACAGTGGTCAGCAACAAGTGTGACAATGAGTATTTAACCTGCTGAAGAAAGGGCTTGATTTGCTGAAACCATTTGTCCTCAACTGGCTCCATTGTATTCTCAACAAAGTCTCAAAGCCTCCATGCAAAGACACATACAAGACTGCCAAGTTCCAAGGTACATGCAGGACTGGTGACAATACCCCTACCCTGCGAGCATGCTCCTAGTTGAGCAGAGAGTGAACATTCCCAAACCTTGGCAGTATGTGCCAGGGCTGCACATGAGGAACTCAGATTTGTAAAAATATGAACAGAAATGGGAAAGACCTAAAACAAAAAAGGAGACAGGAATTCATAATTAAAATAAGAAAAACAGAAAAAAATGTGGCGAGGACAAAGAGAAAATACAATAACTTCACACACCATTCATTTTTTTACTATAAAACAATTTTATTTTTATAAAACATTATTGAAGTAAAACAAAATGTACAGAAAGTGCACATGTGTACATGGGAAGGATGTGATTAGAACTGCTTATCTGTACATGGAAAGGATGCTATGAGAAATGGTTATGTGTACATGAGAAATATGATATTTGAAATGCTTATGTGTACATGGGAATATTGCTATGGGAAATGCTTATGTGTACATGGGAAGGATGCTATAGGAAGTGCTTATGTGTACATGGGAAGGATGTTACGAGAACTACTTATTTGTACATTGGAAGAATGTGATGAGAAGTGTGTATGTGTACATGGGAAGGATGCTATGGGGTGTGTTTATGTGTACATGGGAAGGATGTTATGAGAAGTGTTTATGTGCACATGGGAAGGATGGTATGAGAAGTGCTTATGTGTACATGAGAAGGATGCTATGAGAAGTGCTTATGCATAGTTGGGAAAAATTAACGTATTGATATCAAGATTTGGTGGAGTTACAGTTATACATCCACTATACTAACATAAATGATAATATTTGTGCCTGATAAGCATTTTTTTAAATATTGTACTGAAGCCACTTTTTAAAAAATCAATTAAGGGCAGAATAGTAAACTCATGTACATTGACATATATCTTAACATTTGGTTGCAGTAATGTTCTGAATGCACTATAGTGCTTCAGTTACCATCCATTTTAAATGATTTATATCTATCTGTATATATACCTCCAGACACAGGTGGACAGTAGTCTCTCCTTTGAAAACCACATCACCACAGTAGTCAGGAAATCCTTCTATGTGGCACACCTCATCACAAAATGGTTCTCCTCTAGAAAAAAGGAGGTCATTGTTCCTCTCTACTCATCCCTCATCATGTCCATTATAGAGTACAGTGCCTCGTTTGGCATGTTTCTCACAAGACACCTACAACAATTGGAAAGGCCACAGAAATACCTCACTAAGAGGATTACTGGCCTTAAACAGATGCCATATGCAGACCATCTCAAAATCTTTAGCTCTACTCCATCGCATATCACCTACTCAGAGGCGATCTCTGCCTAACAACCAAAGCTATGTCAAACCCAGAGCTGTTGGGCATGCTACACTTAAATAAATCTCAATCTCTCTGAACCACATACTCCAGGGACCTAAACCTTGTCACCACAATAAACAGAACATGCTGGAGAGATAGATTTGTGTCCCAGAGACTTCCCATATTCTGGAACAAGCTACCATTCATGTCAAGCAAAGATCCTCATTGGCCCTCTTTAAGAAAAATATTAACAACTGAATGGGAAATAGAAATTCACCCCGGAGATCACTTCTGCAGCATTGCTTAACAGGGGCACAGGAAAATAATTTTCTTGAGTGGCGAAAGCCATGGAACCTTTTTTGGCTAGGCTTATATAGACCCCAGGGCTGATAGCCTAGTACATACCTATGAACCTGTATATATAATTCAATTAGATTCAACCAGTCTAGCCATTCTCCTACTCTGCTGACTCCTATTACAATTGATCTCATCATCAGTAAAAAAGAGAAGCCATAAGGCAATTGTTGTTTACCTGTATTTCACCTCTTTTTTCCTTAATACTATTGATGTAACTACTACAAATATACAAGGCATTTCATTCTCTCCTGTACTTGCTTCATTTTCATTTATTTTAATAGTTTTTACTATCTTAATTCTCATACTGTGTCAATCTTCCCTTTATTGCAAGTTATAAATAAATTGTTATACTTTTATAGGTGTAAACCACTTGTGTGTTTTTGGTAGAATGGTGTTTTAAAATGTTATGCTTTGCAAGTAACAGACTGTGAACTGTTTTCAGGCAAAAGGTGTACATACAGAAAAAAATGTAGCAATTCAAGGAAGTTTTCTGTTCTTCAGCTGTAACTGTAAGAATATAAGGGATGGTTTAAAATGTATACAGAAATAATACAACAGGTCAATTCTCACTAACGTATGTGATGGTCATTCACTTGATACTGCAACCTCAACCCCTCTCCCAACCCCCACTTTGTCTAGATTGTAGTGCCTGACTGAGTTTAGCCATCTTGTACGTGCAGTTAATATTGTGGAATGAATGACTGTCTTATGCAATTGCTATAGTACTAAATATTTTTTGATCTACACAAACAAAATCCTTTTGTTACAAAAGTTGTCTGCATGTATTTTAACTACTGCTTAAGGTAACACAATAGTAAATTAAATTATGTTGCAGTGCAAATATTTTGTTTTTGTTTGTGTAGAAATATATATATATATATATATATATATATATATATATATATATATATAGAGAGAGAGATTTACAAGAAAAATAGTTGCAAGTGTACTCAGGCAGATGTCTGTCTGTAATTTACAGGCATATATATGTGTGCGTACAGATACTGATATATCATTTTACTCATACATATATACTGCATTTGTATTTATACATACAATTAATTTATCACATAAACACTTATATAAGTTATATACAGATGCAGCTCTAAGTAATGCTATGTCTCTGCTTTCTTTTGCATTCTTATAAAGACATAGAAACATAGTTGCAGTTACACATATTTTGTTCTACCAAATAACTTCAATTATACAAGCTTCTTATGTTTAATATGAGCAAGAAGGATAATTATACTTAAAATTGAACTCACCACTTGCTGGCCAAACTATTCAGTGTGTTGGTCAAGTCTACACCTGTATGTCATTGAACCTGTGGTGGTACTGTTGGCTGGAACGGGTGATCCCTGTGACAGATGACAAGTGCTCACCTTTCCCAACAGATGCTGATCTTTTATCAATCACTGCCTCAGAGATTCTCCGTTGCTTTTTTTAAAGCTGCCTCGCTATGTTAAACCCATTTAACATAGCGAAACAGTTTGTAAAAAGCAACAGAGATCTTGCTTTCACCATTGCTTTTTTCAAAACTGTCTCGCTATGTTAAGGTTTAATGAAACGAGACAGCTTTAAAATAAGCAACAGAGATTCTCCGTTGCTTTTTTTAAAGCTGTCTCGCTATGTTAAATGGGAAGCATTTGAAAACAATTTGAAAGTTTCCGAAAGCATAAAGACTTTAATCTTACTGAACAACATTTTCTCCTTAATCATTTGATTCATCCCCCAGCATATGTGGAAAGGCATGCTAACCTTTTCTAATGTCTCTCTTGTAGAACTATATGATTATACATTATATGTGTGACAACAGCACACCATTTGCAATATGTGGGGGTTTCATTTAAATGGCATAGTTATAAATGATCACTGTGCTAGTGTTTCAGCCACTTAAGTGTGAGCATTTAATGTCATTGTGAGATTGACTGAAATGTCTCATATTGTTTGAATCAGCACTGCACTTTTCAAGAGCTTTCTCTTTTGAAACCACAATATTGGTTTATATAATTTAGGATGGGGGAGCTTGCCCCCCTGCAGAAAAGATTTTTTTTTTTTTTTTTTAGTGTTAAGGTACCAAATAACTTTCTTGCAAAACAGTTCAGCAGAGAAAAACAATCTTCTTTATTGCAAAGAAAAGCATGTAGATGTGAGACCAAAAGGAAAAAAAAAAAACATTGTAACAATCTTAGAATAGCTACTGGCCAATTAAAATTGAACACTATAGCAGTAATTCTGCTAACTAAAATCTCCCATCTCTGTGATTATGACTTTGCATATTAGCCATGAGTTCTGAATTCTATAAAAGATCTTTCTACAAAGAACACTACTCTTTTGCCATGCTAACATATTTGACAGGAAGTAAATCATCAGGTACATAGTAGAAAACACTCGGGAATCCATTTTATAATGAAAGCATATCAGAAATGAAACATGCAGTTTAATCTTTGTCCTTCTGCATATCTCTCAACTGTCCAGATTTTCACAGAAGGTCCAGATTTTTGCCTCATATTTTTGGTCTGTTCCTCATAAAATTTGTGGTTTTCTGGATCTTTGTGGCAAGTCAGTGAGGACTGAATTCACCAAAAATATCACAGGGAATTGATTTTCATACTTCATATCCTTCAGAGAATACATGATAACACAATGCCGTTTACTCTAGCAACTTTCTGAGTTTATGAAAGCAATATTTAAAATTTGTCCCTATTTTTGGATCTTTGCCCTCCATTATTTTTGGCTTTGACCAGATTTTTTGTGCTACGAGATTGAGAGGTAAGTGCACACCTCAGCCTTCATATCAGGTTGCTCAGCTCACTGTTTTCAATATTTCATTTTTTGATAAACTGTGAGACAAAAAATTAGACTGTTGATGGCTCATAGGTAAACCCATTAGATTATTTTATTGAGGAGAGAAAATGCAGGTGATATATTATCAGTCATGTTGTATGCCACAAAAGACAGTTGCCAGGCAAAGTTTTTGAAAACTAAAATAAGTTACTGTCTTTCTCCTGTATATTAACTGATACAGCACTGCATGACCGCATGCATGGAGGAGCAAGCCACAGGTAAACCTTCATTTTTAACAGACTAAAGTCATACCCTATATTAAAATATTTTCTAGAACAGTATGATCTGCACATTATACAGGTGTTCTTTGTATGTATATAATCAATGAGATTAATTAAATGGTCATTTACAATATTTGTATTCTAATCTAAAAATCATCGTATTTTGTTTTTTTAGATTCTGGATCTAGCTAGACAGCGATCCAAGAAGGTCAAAGTTATTGGAGGTGGTCACTCCCCTTCTGACATTGCCTGTACTGATGGCTATATGATTCAGCTGAACAAGATGAACAGGATACTAAAGGTCAGCCAGTAAACTAAGATGTGCTTTTTGGAATGGGATTATGAATGTCAATGACTCTCAGTGTTGATGTGGAATAGACCCTCCATGCTTTTGCAGCAAATAGTTCATTCATGCTCTCTGAAGTAGGCCACACAGGATCTTTTTTAGTTCCTCTTCTGCATCATTCTTTCTGGCTTACCCTATGCCCCTGACTATTGTCAGATCTATCAGCCTCTATGACAGCCCTTGGACTATTGACATTCTAATGCTGGGTCCAGGGTGGAACCCATGGCTATACTGATGGCACATACCATTGGTTACTTCCACCTTGATCCTGCCTCCCCATATTTATCTGTTAATACTGCCATCTGTTGATCATGCCTCCTTATAATGTGCACCTGGATGAATACCCTCCCTCCAGGATGAGCATTCTCATCACTCCCTCTCTGTCAGCATCTCAGGTGCCTGAGCTGCTAATGGAATCCGAGTCACCTGGATCATAATTAGTCATTGCCATTGATTTCTAGTGCTCCCTAATGTGGTAAAGAAATAGCTGTCATTTTCTTCTAAAATAAGTGACTTGGCTGAATTCAAGCAAATTTATTTGCTGTATTTTCCATTGACCTTAAGACTGGGGACTGCTGAGCAGTAATTTTGCTATCATGGATGTTAATCCTTCTTTTTTAATACACATGAGATAGGCTTGTTTATGCTAAGGACATCTTTATTGGTATTTTAGAAATTTTAATAGATTGTCACTATATAAAGTACAGTCTTATGTGCAGTAGTTGTGCATATTACCTTGTCTTATTTGCTATAAAGGGAAGCTTCCCACTGTTATGGATTGCTGTAGCAATTACGAAAAACACAATATAGATCATCAACTCAAATGGTGTCCTTTTACATACTATTAGCAAGCCATCTTCATCCATAGTTTTACAGGACACAGACAGACAAACATGACATTATATTCATCAGTTTACTTACTGGCACAGAATTGACTTGAGCACTGATGGAACTTTTCTACTCATGACAAAATTACTGCTAAGTTTCTTTACAGTATAAATCATTTGGTATGATGTAGATGGGTCAGCCAGTAAATAAACATTCTTATTAGGTTCACTTCCACCAGTTTAAATAAAAACAGTCTTCTTTTTTTCATTGACATTATGACTGTTTAGATCATTCAGCAATTTTATAAAACTACAAAGATGCTAGATGATCTGTATGTGTATGACTGGAAAAACAAACTGTCCTGTATCATTAGTTAGATTCCTGTCCTACTCCACAATTTGAAATTATGACAAAACAATTTAGTCTTTGAGGTACACAAGAGTACAAAGGTCTTGAAGAGGTGTACAGCAAACTACTACTACTACTAATAATAATAATAATAATAATAATAATAATAATAATAATAATGCTGAAAATCAATGTATGAGTAAAGTTAGCAGTGTGTGGGACTTCTGCCAAATGCACAGAATATTTCTCCACTGTACCAATTCACATCCCATCAGTTAAACAGTTACACAGATCTCTAGGGTGCAATTTCACTAGACTAACAGCGAAAATAATTTGTACTGTATACTACATTCCTAAGATGTAGTACTGTCAACTGCAAATATAAGTATTCAATTATAATGTATTTTTTCAAAGCATAAAACCTAATTTTAAAACTTATAAAGTCACTTTCTAAGCAACATGTATAATCACTGCTCATATCTGTATTTACAGCTTTATTAACTTGAGAAATATCATATGGAAAATGCAAGTGCATGGAATAATAAACACTATGAGATACAGTAGTTATATTAAGTAAGCTAATATGGCATATGACTGCCCCATATGCATATTATTTTTGGAACATTATCGTGCATTATATCCAAATCAAAAAGAAAAGAAATGTTTGCCATGCTTAAGTAGATCCACAAAGTTATTCTGTAACCACAGGAAGTTCATCTTAGAATGAAATATTTCTTGCTTCCTTGAAATGCATAACAAACTGTAGAATGCATCACATCTGTCTTGAACAGAAAAAGATGTGAACATTTTATAATTATGTCAGATGTAATATACATCTGTATTAGCTTAAATAAATTATAAGAAAAGCACTTTAACAAAGTATAAACAAACAATGGACATGCAGAACATTTAATATACACCTCAATCTGTAATCATGCTAAATGCTACTAGGAAGGTATTCAACAAGCTGTTAGAATATCAGCAAATAGGAGGAAGTTGGGAGCTGGCAAGCTGGTTAAAGTGTTTACCTCACAGGCAAGATGTACAGGGTTTGATCCTCACCAAGGAAAATCGGACGGGCTTACAAAATATTACACAAGGATACCTAGCCTAGTAATTACCTATGAAATTCTAAATATGAATAGGCATCAGAAATCTCATGTGTTCCACCAAGGATTTCAGCAGCAATATAGTATATTTAGATATTGCTTTATCCACCAAGTAATACATCAGGAAATCAAGTGTACAGTATTGGTAGGCTGACTTGCTACAACCAGCATAGGAATGTTCAAGGGGCTTCCTAATAAAATAACATTTTTATGTTTCCTTTTTTCTTTCCTTTTTTTGATAAACTTATTATTTTATTTTACTAACAAAGAACAGAGTAAAATAAAACAAATAAATAATTATTTAAATACATCCACAGTTGTGTAATATATCAGTGTAATGCAAATTAACAACAGTTAATATTTTTCAAGCAAATCTTTAAGTTTTAGCCATGACTTAAATGAATGAGTAATATTTGAAGTTCTCATCCTAATTGTGTGCAGCTCACTACTAAAAGTAATTTTTGCTATACTAAGAAATTTAGTACAAGAGGGACTAGTTTTACTCTTCCAGTTTTTGGTTATAATTTTCTTAGATATTGCTAGAATAGACCAAAGAAGAAGCGCTTGAGTCCTTTGAATTATTTTAAGGATCAGAACATTAAATAAGTTCAGTGACTTGGAAGTAGTACATTTATTGAATCACAATGCTTGAATAAAATTATTCATTTCTTTCCAGAAAGGGGAGATAACCTCACATTCATATACCATATGTAGCCAATCAGTTGTTACCTCAGAATCACATCTCCAGCATTTGATTCTGCCACTTTATACATAATTGTAACCCTGTTAGATGTAACAAATGCCCTGTTCAAGAATATTCAGATGAAAATTTTCCGATATAAAAAAGGATGTTGTTTTTTCTATTGACTTTAATACTATGTTTTATCTTTATTGGCAAAATTTTCATTTTAAATTTTATGAAATAATTCCAAAAAAGTATTATCTAAGTTTAAGTCTAATCTAAGAATACTATAAATCTATGACAAGACTTATTTTACATTGCTTTATTGTTAATTTGAATTAAGAATTCCAATATTTGGGGGAAATATTTTTTTATCCAGTTTAAATATCTTGTTTATGTTTGAGTTTACAAAATCTCTACATATTTATGGTATTAACCAATTATTAGAATTGTAATTGTATCTAGACATCACATTTTTTAACAGTATGCGTTTCTGTTTAATTTAAAAATTGATGGCAATAAATTAAATTATTTTGTTCTTTTAGATCTAGCATTCTAGTGAAACTGTGAGCTTCTAAGAATTTGTTTGTAAATGCTATTGGAACAATTGACAATATTAGGTGTTTTATACATGAATTAGAATATATATGAACTTCTTGAAGGAAGAAAGAATATTATTTATATAGGGAATTTGATTAGAAGAAATTTTTCTATTTAAACAATAATCTTTTAACATCCAGACAAAACTGTTTGGAACTATTTGCTTTTGACAGGTAGTAATATGTTTATTTTTAGATAATATTGTGAGGCGCAGTGGTGCAGCGGTTAATTCTGTCACCTCACAGCAAGAGGTTCTCCAGTTTGATTCTCGGCTGGGGTGCCTTCTGTGTGGAGTTTGCATGTTCTCCCTGTGTTCGCGTGGGTTTCCTCTGGGTACTCCGGTTTCCTCCCACATTCTAAAAACATGCTTCTGGAGCATTTCTCCCCAGGCCTCCACTGAAAACAGGATCTGTGGAACCTAGTCGGACTTTCCCGGTCAACAAATGTTAAATAAATAAATAAAATAAATAAAAATATTACCTGATATATTGCTTTCTATTTTGATTGACATAATGAATTTAACCACAAAGCAATGATTTTTTACCATAGTTGAAGTAGCATACAATTGAATATCAGCTGATCCTATTTCATCATTATCCCAACCTTTTGAGTGCCATTTAAAAGAAATTGCTGGTTTATTAGGATGCCAAAAAAACTTAAGTAGAATGTTATTAATCCTTTTCATCAAATTGTTTGGTGGAGACAACATTAATAATTGTATAACAAATATTATTTTAAGGAGAATTACCATCTTAATTAACATTAAATGTGTTTCCATAGTAAAGAAAAATATATTTTATCTTGTGACTAGACTTATAATTTTATCAATAACCTGTTGAAATTTCACTTGTATCATCCCCTTACTATTAGACATAATTGGGATACCAAGATATTTAATTTGTGAGTTATTCCAATTGAAATATGAATGTTTTTATATGAACTTTTTAATTTCTTATTTATTAATAAATATACTCATTTTATCATGATTAAATTAAAAATTTGAAATAGTTTCAAACTGCCTCATAGAACTAATTAAATGTTGTAATAATTAGTTTATATTTCCTATTGTAAGCAAAATGTCTTCCTCAGAGAATTTAATTTTTAGCTCCAAATCATCTTCTTTTTTATACCATAAATATTTCTGTTTGATCTAATAAGGTTAGCAAAAGGTTCTATTACTTGTGCAAAAAGTAGTGGAGATAGTGGGCAATCTTATTTAATACATTTTTGTAGGTTAAAATGCATTAGAAAGAAAGGAACCTATTTGGACATGAGCACAAGAATTAGTATAGCACTTTGAAGTTAATGCTATTAACTCAGATGAGAAGTTATATAAATGCTTTAAATAAATAAGGCCAATTGAGTGAGTCAAAATCTTTCCCTAAATCAAGACTAATGATATAAATTTATTTTTTTTATTTTTATTGGCATAGTCTATTAGTGTATGTATCTTTATTATATTATCTTGTACCTGTCTATTCAAAATAAAACCTGTTTGATTCATGTTGCTTAATTTTGGTATTATGACATTAATTCTATTTACTAAAATAGACACAAATATCTTATACTAAACATTGAGGAGTGAAATGAGTCTATAAGTAGAGTGCTTTGTTGGATCTTTGTCTTGATTTAGAATAGGTGAGATGAGTGAATATTTCCACAATAAAGCAACCTCTGAAGTAGTTTTTATTTCCTTTAAAGCTTTTACTAGTATAAAGATTGCATTATATGGCAATAGTTTATATTGTTCAGGTATAAGACCATCTAAACCAGAAGCCTTTTTATTTTTTTAACTTTTTAATTTGATCTTTTATTTCTTTTAAAGTAACAGGTCTATCAATTTTATTTAAAAAAGATAGGCACTCCACAATGACTAAATGGTTCTTCAGTAACAAAATTAATGAAGCAAAAAAACAAAAAGAACCAAGCACGGTTAAAAGCATAGTGAATTTTAAATTCAGGTAATTGCTTTCATGCTTATACATGGTGCTTCATCAGACCATAAAAACATAAACATTCAAAACAATACTTAAATATCATTCAAGCAGACCACTAATCACCAATAAAAAGTTATATATTGTTAAGAACCTATCATAGCATAGAATAGAAATTCACAATGTAACAAGTCATTCATAAAACTATCATTTGAGCAAATCACTCAAGAATACCCTTGATATCTATTTTCCTTTCTTTTTTATTTATTTGCATTGCAATTTCTTTAACGCAATTAATCTATTCATTTTCTTAGAAGTAATAGCAAGTTTAGGTAAGCTTGATGGGTTCACTGAATACGTTACAAGTTTTAGGTTTTCTGTGTTTATTTACAATTTATGATTTAGAGTTTCAATGTATTTTGTATTCATGTTTTAGTTCTGACTTACTAATAGTGTCATTTTGTTTTAGGTCTAACTTTATTTTATCTAGTCTAGTCTGTAACATATTTAATTATTTATCCCATTCTTTTGTTTTACTTACTTACTTACCAGCATGTAATTCTAGCATTTAAGTAAGCCTTTAGTAAGTCCCAAAAGATAATATAATTTACTTCACCATTTGTTTTTATTTCTACAAAGTTCTTGATCTTATTTATATACCACTCTTTAAATTCTTTTAGTTTAACAATGTATGCTGATAGTCTTTTATAATGTATTAAGATATTATTTTTTAAAATAATGTTGAATACACAAGCATCATGATCTGATAATGGACATGACACTATGGAAACTTATCTTATATTTGATATCAAATTGCATGTAACAAAAAACGTATTAATATTTGTCTGAGTTCCATATCTATAAGAATAATGGGTGTATTGAAGCGAATTTACTTTTCTTAGTTAATATAATCTTTAAGTATATAAGGTTTACAAAATTTGATAAGTGTTTAGCTGATGATGTGATTCTAGGTTTTTTATTAACAATGGTGTCCTTATCAGATAAGATACAGTTAAAATCATCAGCCATTATGACATCACCTTTCATATAATAGGCGATAGTGTCTAGATATTTGTTTGCATATTTAGCTCCAACTCCAGGAATCCAATAACAGTTTACCAAAGTGTATATTTTCCTATTCTATTCAATTACAACAGAGCTTGACATACCACTTTTATTGACATAAGTATCCAATATATTAGGCAAAGTAGGGGAATTCTTCCACTGACTGAGTGTACCTCTTGTTTTAGATCTAAAACCACAGCCTGCCAGAATTAAATATTTTTTTAATGATAATTTATTAACACCTTTATTGAGTAAATACATTTCTTGCAAAAATACTATTTGAGCTTTAATTAACTTCAGGTATTTCAGCAGGCTTACCCTCTTTACCGAATTATTTAATCCACTAACATTAATAGATAAACATTTAAAATCAAACATTTATAAGAGAACTTATTACTAAAAAAATGTATGCAAAGAACTTCAGAGATAATGATAAAGAACATTCAGCTATGAATACAACTTTTAAAACAATTAGAATATTATCTAACAATATAATCTTGAAACATTCTACCATGGAATAACAAATTCCTGCTTTGTTGATAAAATCAGACTATATATCAGCCTCCCCATTAGACTAACTATATTTAGCTCAGACTTCTGCTTCATGCATTTATGTATGTTCTCTATCTTAATATAAATTATTTTAATAAAACCTTTCTATTAAGTTATTAAGAAAGATAGAGTAGGCTACTTAGGTCCCGTTTCACTTTAAATAAGCCAGATTAATTATCACTCTTCCCGTCTTCTTTTATAACCTCTTCTTGCTCATCAGACTAAAATAAGAAGTTTATCAGATGTTATTTTGACATTAGTTATTATAAAAATTAAGAAGTTTCATATGATTATTTTATTTACTGTGTATAAAAGTATTTATATAACAACCTACTAACTATGTGCATGTCTATTTGTCCTTATCTCTTTTTATTCCTTCTTATACTATCTGTCTTAAGAGATTTACTAATTATATGAACTCTGACCTTCAGTAATAAGCCATATCCACTATGCTGTTTGAAAAAACAGATATACTATCCCTTATATATCAGGAAATTATTTTAGTTCCTTATTTTTAGTATATACTGCCATTTTTTGAAATCAGCCCACTATATTATTTATGGATTTTACCAGAGGATATTTGAACTAACATCAAATATTTTATAAATAAAATCTATCAAATATAATTTATCTGTGATTTTTTTTAATCAAATATCAAAGAATATAATTATTTGTGTCATATAAGAAGTGTCTTATTATAAGCTGCAGTGTGTTTCATCAGTTATTATATAATTAAGCCATCAAACTGTTAATATATAACAAGTAATCAAAACTACAAACCAGTTATTATTGGTTTTAAAGCTCATTTTTACCATGTATATATTCCTTGTGCATGATTTAATACAATGCATTTTAATTCCCAGATATGAATGCTTTTAAGTTAATTTGTCAGTATCGGTACTTAAAGCACACTGCATTTCCCATTTTAAAATTCTAATACATCACTTCCTGTTCAGAGGGTAAATTGAAAGTTCAGCTTTCACTTTAAGGAAGAAGATGAAGGTAAGAATAATAACTCATACAACCTTTTAAAGCTTATAAAGCCTCACAAAAATACTCACACCACTATATAGATTCTTTTAAAGCTAAATTAATGTTAAAGGTGCAAAAATAGTTTGTTTAGAGCTACTTGCATGCACATAAATGCTTGCAACATGCAGAAGTGAATTTAAACACTTCATCATTAAATATTACCCATTCAAAGCCATCTAATCAAGAAAAAAAACATGAAACACTTTAAGCTTTCAAATGCTTCCCCAAATAAATAAATGCAGATATCTTTTCATAAACTCTGCATGTACAGGTAAACACCCAACAATCATAAGTGTTCATTTTTTAACCTTCATTGTGGAATAAAGGCTTAGCAAGTTACATTAATCAGCAAATAACTATGAAATATTATAAGAAGACAGTAACAAAGCATAATTAGAGATGACTCCAGCTTTTGAATGCAGATGTTTTCTTGGGTTTTCATGTATTATTTTATATGAAGCTTTCGATCAATTTTTAAAGGAGACCTAACAATACAACTTGTGTTGAAAGAATGCCAGTGCTGTCTAATAATAACTCAGCATATATAGGTGTCAATGATTTGCTAATTATTTAGTGACATTCTAATACCTTTTTTTGTATTTATAAAGCAGCCACTTATGTGAATTAGAATGTAGCTTAGTATACTTTTTATTGTCATTTTATAAGCCCAAGTACTTTGTTTAGTATCGCAGTACAGAATCATGTTAAAAACTCAAAATGTTTGTTTCTTTACATAAGTTTCATCATATTTGATATTTTACATTTAGTGATACATATAGTATGACTGAGTAAGCTCTAACTGGAATTAATTAGCATCACACACAAACACACACACACACACACATACACGCATATATATATATATATATATATATATATATATATATATATGTATATATATATATATATATATATATATATATATATATATATATATATATCTAGGTGATCTTTTAAAATAAGGAATAACAATTATTTATCTTGGTGAAAGTAATATTTGATATTATCTGATTCTTACTATTCATACACCACTTTATGTTACAGAACAAGTATTATAAGGAGAACAAATACATTTGTCATTTATTTTTAATGTTCTACTGTTTTTGTCTTTAATTGACCATGCATTCCATGTTGCATTTCTTTTGAGAGCTGTAGACAAACTCCAGTCCATTCTTTCCATTTTTTTCTAGAATTGTATTCCTATGTATAAACTCCAGAGCATTTTTCAAAGTGTTGAAATTCCTCTGCCCTTCTGTAAGGTGAATCTTTATTTTTGCTGGAAACAAATTTTCTGCTTTAATATTGTTTTTCTTTAAGTTCTTTATAAGAGATACATATGCTTTCTTTTTGGCATTACTGAAGATGAATAATTATTTTTAAATCTTATAGGGAGTAATTCAATAAAGCTTACACGGAGCTAATCTCCATGTAAGCATAGTGGCATGGCTCAAACATGGAGTTCGGAGCCTGTGTGATCAAGGAAACAAGGCTTGGGGCATGCACAAGCCTCCCAGCACTATTCCGGCATGGAGGTGATGGAATAATGCAAATCACCCCATTTGCTGGTGGAAACCATGCAAATGAGTTGAATTTGTGATCCAGCAAGCATACAGGCATCCGTGTAGGAGCCGTGTCTTGCAGCAGAAATGTATGCAGTTACTAATATGTACAGGAGTACAAAAATAAAAATGGGGCTGTGACAACTACAACTAAAGCATGCATTATGTGCACTAGGCATACCAATGGCCAAACCTATGGCTATTGGCATGCAGAAGTGTTGCAAAATGTGTAAAATCAAAAGTTGTTTTTTTTTTGGCAGATTTCTGATGTTTAAAAAGAGTGCAGTGGCGCTCAAACATGCAACCCTGCAAAAAAAGAAAAAATAGTAAAAAGGCAATCTGAATGTTAAACTTAATTTTTACATTATTAAGTTGGCTATTAAATGTGCAACTCCTCATTAACCCAAATAAGACCAAACTCCTCATCTTTCAACCCTAAAAATCTACCCTGAGCATCCCCCATTTCAACATACTTGCCAAAGACAACACTTCCATCTCACCAACAGCCCACACAACGCTACTCAGTGTACAGATTGACAACAAACTCAAATTTGAAACTCACATATCACTCTCAATAAAAAAAGTCCACAAAAAATGGGTGCCTTGTATAGAAACCAACAATACCTAGCCAAACCAGCCAGAATCTGTACCGCAACTTCCCAACTAATCTCAACCCTACTCTATGCATCACCCATACTCACAAATCTTCGACAATCAGACCTAAAGAAACTTGAAGCCTGCTACAATAAAATTGCAAACTTTGCATCAGGGGACTCCCACTGCAGTCACCACTGTGTCTCCCTTAGAAACCTAGACTGGCTTGAGCACCCTCATCTCCTACACCTAACCCAACTTACCTTTGCTCATAAACTTGTAAACCACCCTCTTAAAATTCCCGCACTTCATACACTTCTTCAACCCTACCAATCCTCCAGACCCCTGCGCTCCTGCAACAAAAATCTACTCCAAGTCACCAAATCCAACAACTCTGCAGAGGAAGCGCTATACTCCTACTCCATATCCAAAATTTGGAACTCACTTCCCACTGCCATAACTACCCTCCCTTCCAGCAGTCTCTTCAAAAATGCTCTTAAAGCACACCTAAAATCTCACTGGCTATGTCCTTGTCCATACCCCAACTAACCCCCCCCCCTTTTCTCCTATACGACTAATTAGCTGCCAGATCTACTATTACCTGTCAACAGGTTATCAGTATTTCATATCCTTTAGCTAGCAAATGATTGCAGTACAATGTTTACTCTTTTCTCTGTGTGAGAAATTAATACTACTAGGCAAATGTCTTGCACCTTAAATTGTTATTATACTTTGACATATGTTATTACCTGTCAGACTATGTCTTTGCTATAAATATGCTGTCTTTTTTTTCCCTCTGAATTGCTAGATTATACTCTTATATTATGTGAAATTTTGCTTATCTGAATATATGGAGCCTTCCTTGTGATATTATACTCTGACAACTAGGTAGTTTCTTCAGTTGAACTGTGTCTTTTCTATAATTATACTGTTTCTTTTCTCATCTGATATGCTAGATTGTACTCTTATATTATGTAAATCTCATATGTCTGAATATATGGAGCTTCTCTCCCTCGCCACCACTGAAAATGGCCATATATCCAGTCGGACTTTCCTGGTCAACGAATGTAAAATAAATAAAATAAATAAATAATACTGGCCAGCATGCAGACTCATGACAATGGCAGGTAACAGTGGTTGCTAAAGAGACTGGCTCTGGTGTAGTGGTGTAACTAGGGTATAAGCAAGTATGTGCATGTAAATGAGCTAAGTTTATTGAATAGCAAAATGGGACACTGTGTCTGCAGGTACCTAACCGTGTATGGAGTATAATGCGGTGTTGTAGGCAGAAGAAGCAGCTGACATGAAAAGGGGGTGTGTCATGCTTTCTGTAAGCACATTGGAACTTACAAACCCTTCAGTGTCCACGGACACTGAAAAGAGGATCTCTAAATGGAATGTAATTTAGGGTGTGTGTGACAGGAACTGTAATACATCCCCTGCATTGTGAAAGTGCCATACAGCACTTTACAGTAAAAAGTGTCCTTGGACACACACCTCTGAACCGTTTAGAGCAAGAAGTCTGGACACAGACAGTACAAAATGTGGGGCAAAAGGCCAGAAATAGAGATTGTTTTAAATATTGCCCTTACAAACTTAGAAAGTTGATAGAATGGCAGGTTTTGCATTAGCATGGATTTTCATGAAGAGTATGTGGCCTGCAACTGACATGCTAATATTTGATATAGTGCTATATATATATATATATATATATATATATATATATATATATATATATATATATATAGTTGTATGTTTTTATTTTTTCCACTGTATTTGAAGTTTAAGTGTAGCTGAGTGGGTTTGCGTACCTCAGCCCTTTGCTCAGCAGTGCTTAAAAAGGTATGAATAGCTATATAGTACTATAAAGCTAAAATCCTCACCAGTTAGATAGCTCAGTGGTTAGAGTTCCAGCTTTGCATGCACTAGGGCACAGTTCATATACCAAGACACACAGCTCAGCTTTTACATGGGAAAGCATTGCTAAATTATTTTTTTTTATATTTTTAATGATGTAGTAATTGGTATTTGTTAATCAGGGTAGTGTATTTGGTCAAAAATTCCATTGTCAGTGGATATATGATGTGAAATCCCCCATGTAAACACAACTGCCCCATACAGTACAGTCACACCCAAAGTAATGTAATTAAAACACATAGGGGATGTCATGTAAAGTGAAATATATACACTTAGTAATATGTCAGTAATGAGTAATTAATGTCCAATTTGTTAATTTTTGCAAATGAAAACTGAGCAATGCTTAGCAGGACTTACCTCTTGTTAGCCGGTTTGAGCATTGCTAAGAAGTCTAATTGTAAGCAGCATTCAGTGCAGCTAAGCATATTTGTGCACCGCTAAGCACTGCTCAGCATTTCTGAAACCAGCTAAGCAAGGGTGTGTGTTTGAGGCTGCTTAGCTATGCTTAGCTGGTTTCAGAAATGCTGAGCTTGTTCATGTCCAGGGGAGGGCCCTTTCTACTCAGCAATATTTACACTAGCTGCAACACTTTTAAATGCCTAAAACTGGAGGAAATTTGAAAAAGAAATAAAATAAAAGGAAATTTTAGACAAAAGGCAATCAATTATAAATGACTAATAAGGCCTCTGCCACTCACAGTGGCCTATTCAAACCCTTCAATACTGTAGCTGGCAGGTGGAATGTATCATATTCAGCCGATCACACAGGCAGCATCTGCAGCACACCAGTATAAAGTATGTAAACGGCCTTCAATATGATTTTCTGATATACTCAACACCATTGGAGTACTCACTTGGAAATTTTAAATGACAAAATAATAGGGGCTGCTGCTGCTGCTTTCCTACATCTCTACATGCTACAGACTGCTGGTGGTGATGATGATGATGATGATGATGATGATGATGATGATGATGATGATGATGCTGACAACTGGCCCAGACTGAGGAGGAGAAGAATGTTCAGACCCAGGGTAACCTTTCAGAGGCTATATGAGCTGGAGATAGTAGAGCGTTACAGGATGGACAGGGACATACTTCAGCAAATCACTGAGCTCTGCCTCCTGCACCTCAGACCCAGAGCCAGCAGAGAGAAACCCATCCCAGTGGAAACAAATGTATGTGTAGCCCTAAGAATACTTGCTACAGGTACTTACCAAAGACCTACTGGGTACATCATGGGGGTCTCACAGGCATCTGCATCCAGGGCACTCCATCAGTTCCTGGATGTCATGCTAAGACATGCCTGCAATCACATTTATTTTCCCAGCACCCCTGAGTAGAGGACAAGCAATATGCATCTCTTCCACCATGTAGCAAACTACCCAGAGGTACTGGGTGCCATGGAGTGCACCCCTGCCAACATCAAAGCACCACCCAGTGAAGAGTGTAGAAGCTACATCAACCGCAAGGGCTATCACTCCATCAACTGCCAGGTCATGTGCAATGCCCAGGGTATTATCATCACTGTGTGTGCTGGCAGCCTTGGCAGTTATCATGACTCTCACATCTGGCATGCCTCACAGCTGTACCAGGCATTTGTCAGGGGGAATATCCTGCACAGCCATATTGTAAGTGATGCTAACTATGCACTGGAACTGTGGATGATGACACCCATCAGAAATGCATACACATACACACAGACACACAGACACACACACACACACACACACACACACACACACACACACACACTGAAAAATGCCATAATGAGGCACACACACACACACACACACACACACACACACACACACAAACTAGAAACATCGTAGAGCACGTGTTTGGGCTACTCAGTCATGTTTCTACTACCTTGACATATCTGGTGGAGCCTGCAGTATTCAACAGCTAAATGTGCACACATGTTCATAGTATCTGCCTTGATACACAATATGATTCTATGGAAAAAGCTGTGGCAGGAACAACACAGAGAAAGGACACAAAGCCCCCACCATTGCCAAGGTCCCCACAGCCACAGGGGGACTCAGAGGAGGAACCCCCCTGAGCCTCTCTCTGTAGGCAGATGAAGATGTGCCCAGTACAACCTGGCTTGGCAAAGAGGCAACACATAGCACATACATTGTCACCCTAGAAACCCAGGGACTGACACATCTCTCTGACTCGCACACAGTAAAAATGGATGCCACACACATCACACTACCTGTAGCTTACCATGTATAGGTTGTGTACTGCATGCATCTAACAGAGTCAGCCCTCAAGCACTGTCTTCAAAACTGCCACAGGCAAAAGGTAAGTCACTCTTCTTATCAACAAATTAATGGTGTATTATGTTGTGGTAGCATATCCATTATATTGCTGCATGTATGCAAGGAAATGGGGTGGCCTACCAGGATAACAGCAGACAAATGACAGCGATGTGAGACAACAGAAATTGTCAAATGCTAGCTTACCCAGAATATGCAGTAGTCCCCTAGGTGACAAAACTCACTACAGTATATGTTGGAGCTAACAAACTATGGGGTCATAGGTCACATGCATGGAAGTAAATGTTGGAGTCCCAGACACACCTCTCAGCCTCTCACAGCATGTCAGCTGTACAAGCCCAGAAAGAAATGTGAGGCAACGGCCAACAAATAGGGACAATGATGAAATTGTCCATTTACAAACTTACACACTGAGATTACAGCAGGTCTTGCAGTTGCCTTAAGTCTCCAAAGGGTAAGAAGTCTGAAACTCAAATGTCTGTCATAGCTGTCCAACCTTCGGTCACTTCTGATATGCCAGTATTCTCCAAGGCAAGTACAATACTATGCTAAATGGAATCAAAATGTAAAGCAAACATCTGGACAGTCTGTGAAAATGTGTACAGTTGAGAGGCATGCCCCCCTCCACCTAACACACCTGTCTTCCCATAGATATGCATGAATATTTATGTCTGTAGGGTAATAGCAGCAGAGCACACATTCCCAGGTCTGTTCCAATCAACTTGCTAACTTGTAGCATGTCCACAATAGGCAGAAGGGTCAATGAGCTATGTATATGCATGGTTGATACTGTCAGGAAGTAGGCAGCACTTACTGATGGCTGTTGTGGCTTAGTGGTCTAAGTACACTACTGTGGTTGACAGTGTCCATGTTTCCAGATTGGCTGTGCAAACTGTGTTTCATTTCAGCTGCACCTCTGCTAGGAGTAGTACACACTGTCCAGAAGTCAATATCTGTTACTGCAGGAAAGCTGGACAATTCAGGGACAGGGGGTCACACATCTGGGCATTACACAGCTCGGAGTAACCTACACAATTCCTAGTAAGACAGCAAATGTCTGAAAGTCATTGTCATGTCAGGTTATAAATGTCTGCCTCCTTACTGTGTCAATACTGACAACAAGTCACTGGGCACCAGCCAGACTGCTAGAATGACAGGGTGTCACAGAAGGACCACATGTATGCCTTGTATAGCTGTTTTGGTTGTCATAGCATTGCATTTGCCTGCCAAAATACTTGCAAAACAATAAAGGTTGATGTGAAAACATCAATGGCAGACAGTGGAGAAGCAGACATCATACCCATAAGAAAAAGCAAGCTCTCAAACCATTTTCAAAACTGTCTACATTTGGCAGAGCAATATTACCACCCTGTCCCCATGTGTGGGGCTGTGTCTGACTATATATGGTTCTGTCCATATGTCAGTCTGTGATGGTTTGACAGCTATGGCTGATATGTAGCCTTATAATAACATTGCAACCCAAACTGTCTGAGAACAACAACAGATGTAGGGGTGCAATGATGGACAACCTGCTAAAAAGGTTCTGTTCGTCTGACCTCTATACTTCAAAAACTGACTGCAACCTTCTAAAGGAGGATATCAGTAGTTACACACCACCACCCCCCTCAGAGGATGCAGACAAATATGCTGAACACTATGCCAGTGCAGTATACAAGTACCTGTACAACTGCATGGACTCAGCCATACCTAAAAGAACTAAAACCTATTTCTCAAAGAATAACAAACCTATGTGGTGGACATCCTTTATCAACAGACTTTACAACAAAAGGAAGAAACTGTTGTCCAAGGGTAAAAAGGCAGAAATTCCCAATTGGAAAATCTCCCTCCTTAACCTCAACAAGCAAAGTAGATCAGTAGTGAAATCCTCCAAAGCCAATTATGAATCAAAACTAGCCTCTGAAACAAAGGCTAACCACAAAGCCTTTTTAATTTACATCAGAAACCACCATGCCTAAGGTGCCACTTACACTGATCCTGTTGATTTAACCAACCTGCTAGCAGATAGGTTCAGCGCAAACATCACCCACTTGTCCCCGCCCAAAGGTACATTCCACATCCCCGATACTTGCCCCACACTTCACATCTCCATAGATCAGATGTTAAAGTCCCTGTCCATGCCAAATACAGCTGTCATGGGATCTGATAGCATCCAAGGCTGTATTCTGCAACATTTCCAGCAACAAGTAACCTCACCATTGAGCAACCTACTCACCCATAGCCAAAGTACAGGCCTCATTCCAGCAGAGTGGAGAACTGCTATTGGCATCCCTTTGCACAAAGGTGGTTCCACTGCTGACCCTGGAAACTATCGTCCCATTAGCTTGACAAGTCTGATCTGTAAGGCCATGGAGCATATTATTATGCACATCATAAACAAGGACATAGGCAATCTCCAAGCACCTGACCCCCACCCAGTTCAGATTCCTCAGGGGCAGATCTTGCCTGTTGGACCTGGTTGACTTCTTTAAGACTGTCATCAAGGCACTGGATGAGGGAAAGTCAGTACACACAGCTTACCATGACTTGGTCAAAACCTTACACACTATTCTGCACTTAGCCATAGTAGATAAACTCTGTTAACTAGGCATCAATCCATATGTTACCAGATGGGTAGCAAACTGGCTCATTTATAGAGCTCACCTAATCATAATAGGGGTAGCCCACTCAAGCAGTACACCCATAATGAGCAGCATACCCCAGGGATAAGTTTTAGGGGCTCTATTATATGTGATCTACTTCCCTGAAGTGCAGCCCAAAAACAGTGGCATATGGCTGACCATGTTTGCAGATGACTGCAAGCTGGGAACAGTCATCAATTCCCAAAGTGACATGGACATCCTCCATGAAGATCTCACCAAAACAAATGACTACTACCAGAAACATGGCCTCAAGCTGAATGCCAGAAAATGAATCATCATCCCCTTCAGGGAGACTGATGTCACCACATATTATCACATTAACAACAATGTCCTACATACACAATCAGTAGTGAGGCATTTGGCCACCCAGGTTGATAGCAACCTGACTTCTGAGTACCACGTTGCTTCCGATGTATGGAAAGCTTTCTAGATGGGCCAAATCAAAAGTAAGGATATCTCTTCCAGGGTCAATGAGATCATAAGATCAATGTATTTGACCTTTACAAGGCCAATTATTGTGTACAGTGCCCCCTTTGGCATGTACCTCACAAAGCACAAGCAGCAGCTGGACAGACCACAGAGGTTCCTCACCAGGAGAATCCAGTCCATCAAACACCTACACTATACAGATAGGCAAACAGCACTTTCTGTCTACTCAGTTCCATAAAGACTCCTCAGAGGTGACCTCTGCCTGGCATACAAAGCAATATAGACCCTGCCTTGATAGGACTGCTGCACATCTGGAAGTCAAGCCCCACTCGAGCAACCTGTAGGCACAGCATTAACCTGGTCTGTGATATCAATAGGACTTGTTGGTGTGGCAGATATGTGTCCCACAGATGCTCGCCTTTTGTGGAATACATTCCCTGTCCACATCAAGCCGAGTACCTCAATACCGCCTGTGACATGCACCCTGGATAACTGCATGGGAAACAGAAAATGCAGTCCTGTGATTCCACCTGTGTCCCTGCTGGACACGGACTCTGTGTGCTGACATGTCTTAACATGGGCTACACTCTCATCTACTAGGGTTATAAGGGCTTCAGGGCCAATAGCCTAGTAACCTCACATGAACCTATGAACCTATAAACAAATTTTTGTCAGTGGTTCACCACATTATTCTATACTGCTCTGCCACTGACATAACAGTAAAGCACAGTGCTATGTAGAATGTACCACACATATGGAAATCTCTGCTCAATATAATGCAATTTATACCCACACCAGGATATGACTTCCCAATTAAGAAGGATACCACAAAACCAGGAGATCTGCAGTCAGTATATCACTGAGGTGCTTGACTTTTTACACAGCTTCATCAGCCAGTAGGCTGTAGCCACACCTCTCAACTGACTGGATTTGGTGAGAATGTCTATAGTTTATCTCATATTGTTGGTCAGTTCATCATAAATCTTGTAATTCTCAGGTAAATCACTATGATGATCTGAGAATTTCTGTCAGTAAGTAATGATATATACTTTTCAGTGTCACACGTCACATATTTCAGAAAATGTCTGCTAAAACAAATCCTATTATTCTAGCAACTTTTTAAGTTTATAAGAGCAATATTTAAAATGTCTCCCTATGTTTGGGGCATTGCCCCCATCCCATTTTGGCAGGCTGTCCCCACATTTCTTGCACAAACAGGTTGAGAGGTATGGTTGTAACACACAAAACCCTGGATTGGAGTACAGCTATCTCTGGAATGGAGTCCCACTCTTACTATAGAAGGTCATACTGGGCATGTTCCTACACTTGGAGAATTACAGCCCATATCTGAACCCACATCGGACTATACAACTGTATTGTGCATATATGTATTTGCATACAGACAGCTATGTACACCTTAACTATCTCTACCCACATCCATCACTCAAGATTATCCTCAGCAATCGGTAGGTGGCCCATATGTGCTATATCTGCATCTACTGAGTGTGATACACAAGCATATATATGGGCAACATATAAAAATATTTCAAGCATACACACACACATAGACATGGGGAAGAGAGAGAGACAATGATAGAGAGAGAGAAAGAGAGAGGGAGACACATACAGAGAGTGAGTCATAGACAGAGGCAAAACTGAAAGGCATACTAGTTGTAAACAGTAGTATGTGCCAGCATGAAGGTGAGCTCTATTGTGTAATATTAGTGAGGTAGGGATGTAATCTCACATCACCCACCTTTGTGTGTGTGTGTGTGTGTGTGTGTGTGTGTGTGTGTGTGTGTGTGTGTGTGTGTGTGTGTGTGTGTGCATGTGTGTGTGTGCGCGCACGTGTGTGTGTGTGTGTGTGTGTGTGTGTGTGTGTGTGTGTGTGTTTGTATATTAAAGTATTGTGAGGCCTTTCCCACCCAGTACACTTCCCATTTCTCTACTTTACAAGATCTGTTGATGTCATTCACCTTAGAAGTACCTTTGGACACTTTTCAGCCATATGACATCTGTGGTGCTTGCGATAATTGCATAACACTAAAGTGCAAATAATTAGATAGATATGGGTTCTAAACTCAGTCCATGTAAGTGTGTGTGTTTGCCCCTTAAATTGTCCTGAGGTCTTTCCCACCCAGTACACTTCCCGTTTCTCCACTTTACAATATCTGCTGATGTCATTCACCTTAGAAGTACCTTTGGACACTCTTCAACCTTGTAAGCTCTGTGGCTCATGTGATAACTGTATAACACTATACTACAACTAATTGGATAGGTAAGGGTTCTAATCTCAGTCCTGGCAAGTGTGTATGTGTGATTGCATTTGTAGGTCAAAGTGTTTTGAGGCCTTTCCCACCCAGTACACTTCTAATTACCCTACTTTACAAGATCTGCTTATGTCATTCAGCTTAGAAATACCTTTGGACACTCTTCAACTTTGTAAACTCTGTGGCACATGCAATAACTATGTAACACTATGGTACAAATAACTAGATAGGTAGGGGTTCTAATTTCAATCCTGGCAAGTGTTTCTGTTTGTAGGTTATTAAAGTACTTTGAGGCCTTCCCCACCGAGTACACTTCCCATTACCCTACTTTACAAGATCTGCTGATGCCATTCACCTTAGAAGTACCTATGGATACTCTTTAGCCCTGTAAGCTGTTTGGCTCATGCAATAACTGTGTAACACTATAATAGATAGAGGTTCTAATCTCAGTCCTGGCAAGTGTGTGTGTGTGTGTGTGTGTGTGTGTGTGTGTGTGTGTGTGTGTGTGTGTGTGTGTGGGTGTGTGTGTGTGTGTGTGTGTGTGTGTGCATGTGTGTGTAATCGTGTTTGTAGGTTAAAGTATTTTGAGGTATTTCCCACCCAGTATACTTCCCAATGTCCTACTTAACAAGATCTGCTGATGTCATTCACCTTAGAAATATCTTTGGATACTCATCAGTCCCATATGCTCTGTGGCACTTGAGATAACTGTGTAACACTATAGTACAAATAACTTGATAAGTAGGGATTCTAATCTCAGTCCTGGTAAGTGTGTGTGTGTGTGTGTGTGTGTGTGTGTGTGTGTGTGTGTGTGTGTGTGTGTGTGTGTGTGTGTGTGTGTGTGTGTGTGTGTGTGTGTGTGTGTGTGTGTGTGTGTGTGTGTGTGTGTTTGTTTGTAGGTTAGAGTATTTTGAGGCCTTTCCCTCCCAGTACAAATCCCATTGCCCTATTTTACAAGATCTGCTGTCATTCACCTTAGAAGTACCTTTGAACACTCTTCAGCCCTATAAGCTCTGCGGTGTGTGTGATAACTGCATAAGAGTGTAGTACAAATAACTAGATATGTAGGGGTTCTAATCTCAATACTGGCAAATATACTTTTGTGTGTGAAGCATATCCCTTGTGTGTGCTGGTTATACCATTTTGAGGCTTGTTCCACCCAGTACACATCCCATTGCCCTACTTTACAAGGCCCACTCATGTCATTCACATTAGAAGTAACTTTGGACACTCTTCCACTCTATAAGCTCTGTGGCATATGCAATAACTGTAAAACCGAAGCATATCCCCTATGGCTGTTGCATGTGTTGGTTATACCATTTTAAGGCCTGTTGACCCAGTCCCCATGGCATTTCTTAAAGAACCTGTTGATGGCATCCACCTTACAAGCACAGTCATACATTTTCTAACACAAAGGGACTGTGGCTCATGCAATAGTCACATCATTCTGTATTGTACATAACTAAGGAGGTATGTCATCTAATAGGAAAAGTGTCAACTCTGTGTGCATGTCTATTTCAATGCATGTCCCCATGCAGCTGTGTGTCTGTGTTTTGGATGGCTATAGCATGTTAAGGGCCTGTGAACTTACCATTGGCAATCCTAACAGCCCCTGCAATTGATACCCACTTGAATAGTAGTGGCAGACTCTGCAACACTATAGTAGCTATGTGGTATTTGTGTTATGTATACAGCAGTATCATTTGTACAACTAGGCAGGTTGAGGTTCTGCTATCAGCAAGGACAGGTCATGAATGCATGTGTGTGTGTGTGTGTGTGTGTGTGTGTGTGTGTGTGTGTGTGTGTGTGTGTGTGTGTGAATGTGTATGTATGTATGTATGTATGCATGTATGTACATCCCCATGCAGCAGTCTACCTGTGTTGTGGCCACCATTGTAACTTCCAACCCCGCACAGAAAGACATCTGGTTAAATCCATATGGAATAATAGGGCAGGCAACAAACATTGAGCACAACCTTCACATATTGCTGCGACATGCATAGAAAGTAGATTCCAGAACAGGTTGTGCATTTGAATGCACTTTTCAAAGTGTATGTGTCATTACATGGCAATATCTGTCATCAGTCTGCAATGTTATTCTGTCATGATTTTCCCACAGTTTGCCAGAAAACCACAATTTTATAGCAGATGGAAAAAAAGTATGTGTCAAATATCCGGACAATCTGCAGACATATAAAGAGGTCACAGGTATTGCCACCATCTATACCACCCTGCAAGTTGCAGTACATGTTTGCCAAGGTGTTACCTGCGACAACAACTGAAACAGTAAAGAGATCCCAAGAGTGTAGGACAACAAAAATGTCATTCAGTTCAGTATGGATTGCATAGAGCAGTTATTGCACAGCAGAAGCACCTCAATGTTATGGCAAGTAAGTTAAGGTAATGTCACACAAAGAAGGTGTCATAGTAGCAAACCAAAGGATGTCCTATGTGTTGCACTTGTCATGGGCATGGTATGTCTTGCCAACTGACATGTCACTACAAGTCGTGTCTCACACTCCACATCTGATAATGTCACAAATCCATTCTTTGTCACCTATTTGTGTGCAATATGTAGACATGTGAAGGCCCTGTGACTGCCTGGTGCCCCCAATAACTCACAGGTATATAAGCATAAATGCTAATTGGCTCCACCTACATATGTAGGTGCAGCCTAAGGATATGTGAACCTTTAGTATTTTGCTCTATGTCATTGAGCCACAAACTGCTGTTAACACACTGTGATGAGCCATACAGTGGGTACGGAATGCTCTAAAGGTCCTAGTTTCAAGCTATATGCAGTCAACAGTGTCAGCATGCAATACAGCAAGTATATGTCCAACTATGTCCCACATTAACACCAATCCCATAAACACACAGACTGAGATGACAGGCCTGGGCTCCCAGGATGGCAACATAGTTGCATTTAGGCAACAAGTATTGGTAATTGTCAGGAATTGCTTATATGTGATTCACCACATAGGTGAAGGGACAGCATCCAGACAAATGGTGGACATTACCTCTGAGTAGTCCTCAGTCAGTAAAACAATACATTAGCAGCATAGCCAGTCAGCTATGCACCTATGCAGACATCTTCATAATCTGTAAAGGCTATGTTAACACCCACAAAAGTCAGCCATGTCCCTCAACACCTGTTCCACACAGACAGCCTATCAGTACTGACCCAATGGTTACCAGTCAGGTTGTCCACAGGTGTCTGTAGCATGTCAAGATGGCAATGTTGTGCTCAGCTCTTCAACAGATCCCCATGTACAATAGTATGACTCTATGTGCATTACCAGAATAAGAGTCTTTACTCACATTTGAGATAGCAGACACATATGCTGGAGAGTCAGGTGTGGCTACTAGAGGCTGCTCTACGTCAGGCATACACTTCCCAAACATGTCATACACACTACTATACAAAAGTGTCATCTGCATCAAGGTTGAGTGGATGGGAAAGAAAAGCAGCTGTCCCTGGGGTTCAATCAGTCTCCAGCAATGGCAGGGGTGACAGGTGCTGATAGGTGATTCTATTTGGGATAACATAATGGCTAGGCTAGTGAGGGATGCAGGGCCAGTACTCTAGTAACCTCTTCTGTATCTATAACCCTGTGGTCCTACAGGATACCCAGATGACATGTATGAAGGCTAGCTGGCTGTGTCAAAGGGTATGTATGCAAGGTCACACTGTCTGTCCCCATTGTCACTCACATACTGTTGCTCACTCCTGGTAAACGTGTACATATACAGCTCTGCCTTGGCAATGAAAAGGTTACTGTGTTTTTCACTCCACCATACTCACCTGCGGTACTGTCATCAGCCCTGCAGGCTGTACACACAGGCACCTTGAACAGACACAGTATAAGGTATGTGAGACAATAGTCAGTCAGCAGTACTAACAGCAATAATGCATCGTGGCAGAAAGGTACATACACTTTGATGTGTACCCCTGACAATTGTCAGCAGACAGCACCTCACACATGACATTACTACACTGTACTATATTCACCCTGTACATCAGACCCATATTAGCATGTCCCTATGTTGATGGCATGGATAGCAGGAATGTGGCACAGGTATCATTATATGCACAGGGTGTGGTGTGGGGGTTGCCAGTGGCCTAATCTGGGCCATACAGTTGACATCATGTGTGTGTGTGTCTGGGAGTTGGTGTTCAACTGAGCCATGGAGAGGAGCTGTGTGTGTGTCTGGTGGAGACCTGCCTGTGATTGTGATGTGTGAGTGTTTGTATGCATGCAGTCAAGCCGTATGGTTGTCCTACATGGGGTATGTTGGACAGCCATGGACCATACATGGCAGGATGTATAGCTCACCCTCTCTGGCCATGGACATGTGAACTGGTTTGGCCAGGAGTGTCACTGGCACCACTAGCCACAAGGCCAGATGTGGTAATACTCCCTGATGGTGAGTGCTGTCTGCTGGATCCATGTCCCTGACAGGACCAGCCAGGACCACGTGCCCATGGCCTGCTACATTACACTGTGGACAGCACCCTCCCTTTGGCAGTGCTGGTGGTACTGCTACTACGGGAATGTGAATGTGCACGGCCATGTGGGCTGTTAGTTGATCTTGTCCTACATCCACATGTCCAACACCCTACTCCCACTACATGCTCAAGCACAGACACTGTATAGTTGAGCAATGACAATGTCTCAACCCACCGTCTATCCATGACATCAGCAAAATGACGAATGGCATCAACAATGCTGTGGAGGTCATTATGCGTAGCAGGAAATGCTGCATTCATGACCCTGAGTATCTGCCTGGTGTAGTGTTTAGAAAATGCCTGTGCCTCCATGATGGACAGAAACATGTGTGGGTGACACCTGTTGTGACACCTCTGTCAGGGACTGGATAGGCAGCAGTCCTCCTTCGAGCACCCTTGTCAATCTGCCTGTGTGTGTCCTCTCCTGCTCTCTGGCTATGGCTAGTGTCTACATGGACAGTTGCCATAGTCACCACACCAGCCTGTCTAATGCCACCACCCTCTGAATATCCATTATCTGTGGCTGATGGAGACTGGGTATGTGTGGGCATGCTAACCATGTGCGGGGACATTATGGGTGAAAGTAGGATATCAACCAATGGCAATGATTCAGCCCCCAACAACCCCACCTGTGCCTCACTATGATGACCATCATCATCATCAGAGTCTGATAAGACCCTGACATCAGGTTGTGAGGGGAACAGACTCCAACCCTCATGTTCACCTGAGAGGGGAAGACAATATATGTAAATTACTACCTGCACTATAATGTTTGCTGATACACGCACACACACACACACACACACACACACACACACACACACACACACACACACACACGCACACACACACGAGGTGGCATAAAGTCATTATACAAACCACACTTTCTGAATGATGACATGCATGACACACAATCAGAACACAACAGACACCCTCTGGACAGGCCCTCAACATCCTGCAGTGCAGCTACATCCAGTTAATGTTACTACTGCTATACACCTCTGAGATATGTGAGGAGTGGAGGTATGTGATGGACCTTTACCTAACACACAGTCCACCCGTGTACACAATAATAATGTACCCCTGTATAGCACAGTGGCAACAGCTATACAAACATACGTGACAATATGCTACAGCTCCTGCAAATAGGTTCTTGTGATGGCCAATGTGATGCACCACAGTTAACTCCACCATAAGTGAACATGCACATATTGCAATATGGCTAAGTGTAACAGTTGTGTGGATGGAAAAGTGTCTGCCCTTAACATGCCTACAGTATTGATGAGCCACAACAAGACAGTTCCACACTCACAGCCTTCAGCTTGCTATTCTCCTATGTAGTTGTGAGAGAGAAGTATTGTCAGCAGACACACATGTGGCATTGGTACAGGATAATATGTGCATTTATGTACATGTACAGTACAAGCTGTGATACTACCCAAATTACTGACATTCACAATAGGTGTGCACTAGAAAACCCCACCCACAAATGCAGTTTGACCTGACATATGCATCCAGGTATGCAAAGACTGCCACTATGAATACAACAGTATTGCTGTGATAACCACTGGAACCTTACCTGCACACTCCCCAGCTGTTGACCCTGTGCCACCCACCTCCATGACAAATGTAGTGATGTGTTCCTGGGAGGTGGTGGCTGCACCAAGGTTGGCAAGGAACTCCTCTGTGGCTGTCAGTGGTGCTTCCATAACAGGCCCTCCATCAGTGCCAGCACTGTCCATGGCTACTGCTGCAGGTCTTTGCCATGCATTATGTATTAGGTCTGTGGCACGGTGTCAAACCTGTCCATAGCTCCTGTTGTGATGTCCAGTTTTGTTGATGGTCACCACCAGTTGTGCCCACAGGACATTGCATTGCTGCATGTGCTGCCAGCTCCTCCCCAACAGTAACCTGTGATGTACTCTCAGAGCATCCAAGACCGCTGCAGTCTCAGCTTTCATGTATGGTGGGTGACATCTACGATACATCCCAACTGAAAGACATGAAGAGGGGAACATATCACAGGACCGCAAACATTGGCTACCAATGTCTACAGACCCTGCACATCCACATTTGCTAGCACTATCCACAGCTAACACCCACATTATACCCCTGCCATCTATCAGTACAGTATGTGTGTGAGTATTGTGAACATACCAGTATTGTCCCCCTTATCCTGATATGTCATGTTCCGCCCACTGAGGGCCATTAATGTGCATAATGCACCATTCATTATTCACATCACACAGCACATGCAGAAGCTGCAGACATCACAGAGGGTCCCCATTAGGGAATACCAGGATATCAAACATCTACCATACACCTATAGGCTATAAGGCCAACCCTCTACCCAGTGTCATACATACTCCTCAAGAGTGACCTCACTGCGGTATGCAAGGAAATCAGCCTCCACATTGCTGGGACTGCTACCTGCATGATTGCAGGTCATGCAATACTGTGTTAACACACACGCACACACACACACACACACACACACACACACACACACACACACACACACACACACACACACACACACACACACACACACACACACACACACACACACTCAATCTGGTAAGTGATCTGGGCTGGCCTTGTTGCCAGCTTACATGTGTGTCACACACAATCACCCTGCAGTAGAATGGGCACCATGTCCACAGCAAGCAGGGAGCTACCAAAACCTTTGCAGGTGTAATCTGGTCAGTTGGATGGTTAACAGCACATACACCCTTGGGATACCACCTGTATCCCTGTTGGATGGGGACATTAGCTGCTGCCTTGCAAACACATAGGCTAACTTGTGGCCTAAGCATATGGCTGCTCATGGCTCATAGCCTAGTAACCTGAGATGGTAGCAGGACTACCAGAAATGGACTGACAGCTGTGAAAGACTGTGTTGTTATGTGTCCACACACATCACTTCCATCAATTGCTGGGTGTCCTCTGTCAGCAACATTACAGTGCCAGGTCATCCAACCTACATCCGGCAAATAGGTGAGTGGTACTACAGGTGCATGTGGACATTCCAGGAACATCAGAGGTACACAATAACAGAGAGAGGTGCATATGTGGTGTAGGGTGACCTACTCAAACGTGTCTGACATCTGCAGTACTCAGATGTTGGCAGAATAGGTACATATACCTGATAGTTGTAGACTCCCCTGCTGGACAAGTGTATATTTCTGCACATAAGTTGGACAACATGTGATGGCTGTCCACAGAGTTTGGGGGATGTGTCTGTGACATATCAGACATCTGGGGTCACAGTAATTGTACATGAATATCTGGTGCTGTATCCATTCCCTTACGTTGGATGCTCAGTATGTATGCACTGCTGCTGAGCCAGAGCCAGCATCCCCAACTATACCTGCTTTCCTGCTGCAGGGCTTGACCAGGTATGCTAGCCATAGGTGTCAGTCAATCAGATAGAGGGATGGAGTACACATTGACCTAGCCAGAGTGTGTCAGGAATGGTCATAAAGACCTGGAATCTGCAAAATAATCCTGTATAACATTGGTAGACTGGCAGGGCTCATTAATTGTTCATGACGGGTTTACTATCAAAAGCTTGAAACTCACAGCGGAGAACGTTGATTTACACAACGTATATGCTCTACTCATAAATATTAATTGGTTCCAAAGGTCAACTCATCAACACCAACAACATACTGTTGATATTAACATTGGCAGCTGCCATTGCCAACCATGCTGCATTTCCCTGCCGTGTGTACATTTTTCTTAACTGACGGACACTTCAACTTCGACATTCCAACAGTCGCTCCTACCATCTTCAAGGAGGTGGCTGTCATGTAATTGATTTTCAACAATTTGTAAACCTACATGATGTGATATGCCAGCTGACTCCACCATTATGTACTGTCAGTGTGATGCCCCAGCACTGGCCAGTAATCAAGGAGCCACAATACTCACCACTACCACCAGTGAGGGACATACACAATGGGAGAATGACAAGTGCGCACACAGTAAAGTACAATTACACTTCAGAGCACACAGAGATCACAGTCAGTCTAATGCTGTTTTCCTCCTCTCTCTCCAGACCCCCAGTAAGACTCCCCACTGGCACAGTTGTACAGTTAACATCTCAGAAGAGCAGCCAAGCAGAACATCCATCACCCTCTCTGTCCGACCAGTGTATCATGTCCCTGGGCATGTAGCTGACACACACACTTTGAGATTTGATTTATTAAACACACATACACACACACACACACACACACACACACACACACACACACACACACACACACTTCTGGGAAAGGCTGGAATAGGTTTACTAGCTAGGGCCCCTTTTGAACACACTTACAGGTAGTTTTAACTGCCACAATCTATCTATTTATCAGCTACTGTAAGGCTCTTACCAAAGGGTGACAGATCCTACTGTGTGATGTGCATATTAGCCAAATGGTAAGTGTGACCAAGACCAAGGCTATTGGAGTGGGTTATACAGTGTCACCAAATACATATGCAAGTACTGTAAGAGCTTACTTAGTTCTATACAGACCAGACACACTTACAAAGTTTAACTATATTTAATGATAACTAATAAAGGAACAAGACAATACACAATAATACAGTGACTAGAGAGTTCAAACTCACAGGAAATACATTAAGACAACTTTTCAGGACAGTCTGAAATAAATACCGCAAACATCTAAGGTAGTAGGTGCATAGGTTAATAGGATGATACTTGGCAATTGGACCAAAGGCCCTTATAAGCCTAGCCAGGGATTCTGCCTATGTGCCTTCAAAGTAAGCACCTGTTTCCCCTGTCCAGCAGGGTCACAGGTGGGATTCCCAGGGGTATATGTTCTGTTTCTCATCCAGTCATCCAGGTTCCTCTTAAACAGGGCTGGAGAGGTATTCTGCTTGACATAGAGAGGGAGTCTATTCCACAGATGACCGTGTATTTTAGGACACAATTCTTTCCCAGCAACATGTTCCATTCATGTCACAGACGAGCTTATGGCCTTGTGTGTGGTTTGTGCAAGTGTACATACAGATTTGCAGCAACTCCATGAAGGCTGGGTCAGAAATGGCCTTGTATGCCAGACATAGGTCTCTTCTGGGCACTCTGCATGAGACTGGGTAGAGGGACATTGCTTATAGCCTATGGGTATAGCATAGGTGTTGGAGACCCTACATTTTCCTGGTCAGGAACCTCTGTAGTCTGTCCAACTGCTACTTGTGCTTGGGCAAGGTACATGCCTAAGGGGGCATTGTACTCGAAAATGGGTCTGATAAGGGAGGAGTACAGGGATATTATGTCCTCCTTGTTCCTGGATAACATGCCCTTTTTTATGAGGTTGGCCATGTAGAAAGCCTTCTGTACAACGGTGGCAATGTGGGGTCAAAGGTCTGGTTGCCATCAACCTGGATGTCCAAGTCCCTCGTGACTGATTGCATGCTTTGTACATTGTTAGCAATGTCATAAGTACTGGGGATGACATTTTTTCCCAAAGGGGATAAGAATGCATATCTTAGCATTCAGTTGGTGACCATGCTTCTGGTACCAGTCATTAGTTTGGGTTATGCCCTCTTGCAGGATGTTCACATCAGTAGGGGAATTTAAGACAGTGCCCAGCTTGCAGTCATCTGCAAACTTGGTTAGCCACAGACCACTGGTTTTGGCTTGCACCACAGAAAAGTATATGCCAAACAATGGAGGCAACAAGAGAAATCCTTGGGGTACACCAGCTGCTACAGGTCTACTACTAGAGGTTGCTTCATCTACTTTGACTGAGTGGGTTCTATCAGTGATCCAGTTAGCTACCCATCCAGTAACATACAGGCTGAAACCTAGCTGGGAGGGTTTATGTATCATTTCCAATTTGGGAAAACTGTCAAAGGCTTTGGCTAGGTCAAGGTAGGCAATGTGTACCATCTTCCCCTCATCCATGGCTTTGGTGTGTGTTTTGAAGAACTCTACCTAGTTTAACAGGCATGATCTTCCTTTGACTAAACCAAACTGTGTGGGGTCAAGTGTTTTGAGGTTGCCAATGTCCTTGTTTATTTGGTCCATGATAACACATTCCATGGCATGGGCTTGCAGATCAGGCTAGTTAGGCAGATGCACCTATAATTGCCTGGGTTAGTGAATGCACCACCTTTGCATAGAGAGATGACAGTGGCTGTCCTCTATTAAGCTGGGATGAAGTTGGTGCTCAAGCAGTGGCTGAATAGGGTGTGTAATGGAGCTGTGAGCTCATGCCTGTGTTCATGTAGGATACAGGCAGGGATGTTATCAGGTCCCATGGAGACTTAATTGCTTGCCTTTGAGAGGGCATTAAGGACCTGCTCCATGGTGATGAGGGTAGTGGGGCAGGTGCTGGGGATGTCCTGGTGTATGGATGGCAGTGACAGGGGGATTAAGGTTTCACTGAACCTGCCTGGCAGCAGGTTGGCTATATCTATGGTGTTTGTGTATGTCATGTTATTGACCACCAGTTCAGAGCAGATTTGGGTGTTGGCTTTGAGATTGCAGACATATATGAAGAAGGCCTTGTGATTGCCTGTGGTGGATGTGGCCAACTTGTACTTGAAGTTAGCCTTAGAGGATTACACTGGTGACCAAATATGCTTGTTCATGCAAAGGAATTATTGCAGCCAACTTGTCACCTGCTCCTTCTCGACCCTGGACAACAATATTTTCATTCTATTATACTGTCTGCTTATTGCTGCTGTCCACCTGACAGGTTTATTCTTCCTTTAGGTAGATGATTTGGTCCTGTCAAGTATTGCTGAGTCAATACAGCTATGTAGGTGTGCATATATTTTGTTGGTGTAGGCTTGGACATTACTTCAAGTTCCAACTGAAGGGAGAGTGGCTGTGAAGCTGCTTATACGTGCTCTGAGGAGATTGTATTCAGCTTTGGAAATGTTTTTCTTTTAACCTTGACAAGGGAGGGGGTCAGGGGAGATGGTGACTTCAAAAGTGATCGCTTTTTGGTTGGATCTTACCAAGGAAGATGACACAGTAGGAGTGCTATAGTGGCTACTCATGTTGTTTATAATGAGTACAGGATATTTTCACCTTTCATAGGAGTGTTGACCAAAAAAAAACACCAGAGTCAATGCATTGCCATTGATGAAGTTGCAGAATCTCTGGGGGTTCATGTTTGGGCTAGAATAGGTCTTGCACTCTATGTCTGGGTAGTTAAAGTCACACAGGATCAGGGTAGAGGATTGAATCTTGATGTATTTAACTAAGCCCAGATAAGTGGAGTGGGTGTCCTGCAGCATGGTTGTGGGTCTGTGATATGAATATGTGTCTTGCCGACACTTATCTGCAATTGTTATGTGTCATGTGCATAATACCTTTTGACCAGCCTGGAGGTGTGTATGTCTTTGATAACTATTGTAACTCAACTTCCTTTGCCTTTGTACCCCTCCATTTGGGGTTTGAAAGTACAGTAGGATGAGTAACCTGGTAAGGTTGGGGTGCTCTCCACAACATTGAACCTGGTTTCAGGGACTGCGCAAATGTCAGCACCCTCCAGGGAAAGGAATTCTTGTAATGTGTGGAGTTTTATGCCTAGACTCCTAGCATTTAGCAGCATGATCTTTACATTTCATTTAAATTACTTTTTCATGTTGCTAATATTGTGCTCATGACTTTGCCTACAAAAGGCACTATGAGGGAGACCAGAGCCTTTGCCAGAAATGGACAGGGAAGACAGATGAAGGCCATCTCTGGCAAAGCATCATAGTCTGTCATTCATGTACTGACTTTTGAGTGAGACAGCAAGGAGCCTAGGTTCTTAATGTGATTGCATCACTCAGATATGTTGTTCTTGGGTGGTAGTAGTAGAGGGCAGTCTGTGTACATAAGGCAGTTGCTATGCTGTCTCAGGATGCCCATATCAACCACAGTAGCAGGACAAACTACATGACATTGTCCATCCATGGTTATCATTATCTGTGGAACAGAAGTCAGGGATAGAGTTGGTACTATCTGAGGAGAGTACCCACAGGTGTGAGTATGGATGGATAAAATCAATAGAGTAGTTACAGGTGAGGGCCTCACTCACACAGGAGTGCTGGTAAGGGACAAACATTGCAGCTGAGATACCTTGCATACAGCACAGCGATAGTACACAATGGACAAACAAACACAAACTCACACAAATGCTGGGTTTGAATAGCACAAAAACAAAGGCAATCTAGAAGCACTGGAACTGACCAACCAACCTTTTTCCCTGAGCTGGTAGCTCAACACCCTATGCCAGACAAGTTCCAACCAGTAAACTTACTCCCAGTTAGTGCAGGCAGGCCCTAGCCAACACAAGATGCATAGCAGCAAACACAGGAATCACACAAATAGATCTGAATACAGCAAAACAGACAACCACAGTATGCTATAGATATTTCTAGTCTGTGTAGGTCACTGTAACACAGGAGAACATATACACACAAACAATATAACAGCAGCAAACAAGAGCAAACTGATTTCAACAAATGCAGCAATTAACCAACAAGAATGCTCAAAACTGAGCCCTGTTCTAGCAGTCTTCAATCAGACAAGTTATAACCACACACTCCTGCATCTAGGGTGCAGGGTAAGCCTCTTCAAAAAAGATGGCCTAGATTACTGCTCAAGTTCTACAAACAAAGTTAGATTCAGCAGGTCTGCATGTAGTGCATGCTACAGCAAACAAGCCACACCAATTTCATTAAGGAACAGTTGAAATAAGCAGGCAAAAACTCATTTAACTACCAATTCACAGCTCAGAAGGGCAGAAGCTACCCCTCCTGCCACAAGAGTGCAGACCACAAACCATCTTACTGTAAAACAATAGGCCTAAAGCCCAAGTGCTTAAACCAAAAGGCTTAGAATGACAGTTACATTTTAATCAGGCTACTAACAAGCAGTAATACATGCAGCAGACTGAGTGCAATTGAGTCCTGTAAGAACAGACAGGAAAAGCAATATAACGTTATAAAGTATGAAGAAACACAAATACAGTAAAATCAGTTTCTATTTAGGTTAAGTGGAAAGGGATGAAACACTATACTTTAAGTTTGGGAAACCAAGGTGGGGGGATCCTTCCCAAAGGATCCCTCTCTTCTGGGAGGACTGTCCAAAATGAGGTTTATAGTAGGTGCAGGCAACTCACAAGCAACGAAATTTAAGAACACAACAAGGACTGGGCGAGTGGGAGTGGAAGCACTTATAATGCCAACAAAGCAGAAACATAAAACAAAACAAATGTAATACTAGAAAAAGATACAAAACAGAAGTGATCAAACCTTAAATAAAGGTCTTCAAATCAACATTACATGCAGATATAACTGATACTCAGAACAATGCAGAACACACAAGTACTTCAGCTAACTACGGGTATTTCTAACTAAAAGAACAATGCTGTCTGTCAACTCCTCCAACTACTTAAATGATGCTATTCACAGTTTGCAAATGGATTCTTTGGTAACTTTTTTAAAGTGACCCTAGCCAAGCATTTTTAAAACTCCAACAGAACAATAACTTAAAACTAAACAAATATAAAACTAGAATAAGATACAAAATAGAAGTGATAAATCCAAAGCTTTAAATCAATATTGAATGCAGAGATGACTGATACTCAGAGCAATGCAGACCACACAAACATTAAACAGATATACTATATTCCCATCTATATGTAAATGGTTGTATATGTCCCTAGTTCCTTACTTTTAGCAAGACAAATGCATATGAGCGGGTAATGTCAGATACACAGACTCATACAACATGCAAAGCTCTTTCTCCGAGACAGCCTGGAAGTAATTATCAACATTCATGCTGACTTAGCTCAGATTACATCTGTGTTTGTCACCTGCCTTAACTTGCCAGGCTCACAGCAACTAACATACATTTTAGCATCTCTGCATCAGAAAAAAATATCTGTCTGATGTTTATGTAGAAATGGAAGTCGTAACACAGTTAAGCACTTCATTTTCAACCTATAATTATTTATGTTTCAAGGCAATACAAAAACCTCTAGCTGTAGAGATCTATGTCTGCTTGCTACATCTCTGCATCAGAAGAGAATATTTGTCTGATGTTTGCGTAGAACTGGAAGTCATAAAAGTTAAGCACTTTTACATTTTCAACCTAGTAATTATTTATCTTTCAAGGCAATACAAAACCTCTAGCTGTAGACATCTATGTCTGCTTGCTTCACTGAAACTGGGATAACACATTCATAAAACAAGTTCAGCTTATTTACTTGACATTTTGCCACTTATATGTGTATGTTTGAAGCTTCCAGCTTCTACTATTAATACATTCATTTGCACGGGTAATACTTTATATACATTTCTGTTCTATGCCAGTAACCTGTTAGAGCAAGACATCTGGACAAAGGCGCAAATAAAGGGGGGACAGAGGCCAACACATAGTGGCACTTTATACATACACACTTAGTTAATAGAATACTAGGTTTTGGATTTGCATGATAATGATTTGAAGGATATGACATCTGACATTCATGCGTGCTGTTAGTTTTTGACTTCTCTCTTAAATCATTGCCATGGATTTGCCAGATAAAACACAAATGTAAGAGTGAGTAAAAATATAGGGCAAACATGTGGTCAGTCTGCAAAACTATGGACAATTGTAAGGTGTGAGCTCAGTACATAATGTACAGTTCAACCCACACATGTCTGCACCAGTTGTTTAATATCCACATAACATGTATAGGTCTCTTACATTTGTAAGACACACATGTGTATTATGTAAATATACACAAATTACATGATTATTTACAACATCATAGTTAGCATGGGTGGCAGTGTCAGTCAGTATTGTACAACAGACAATCCAGTAGTAGCGATATGTGAGCTGACCCTTGTTGGGGTGACCCAGGGGCCAGAGCTGTGATCTATGTCACTGCAGGCCATACCTCTAAACCTGTTAGAGCAAGAAATCTGGACAAAGCCATAATTAAAAGTGTGACAAAGGCCCAAAAATAGGGACAGTTTTTAAATATTGCTCTTACAAACTTAGAAAGTGGTTGAAGTAACAGGTTTTGCATTAGTATGACTTTTCTGTAGAGTGTGAAGACTGGAAAAGAACTGTCATTTTTTTCTAATTTCAGTCCTTAATGAGTTGGCACTAATTTGCCAGAAAACCACAATTTATGCAAAAATCAGGACATTCTTCAAAAATCTGTACAGTTAAGAGTTATGCTGCAGACATAGCCATCAAGAATGGCTGTAGGTGCTGGACAGTAAACTAACAGCAACATTACAGTCCAGGAAGTGTTACTGAAACCTACTGTTTAAATTCACTGCACCCTCCATATGCATTCCATTACATACTTAATTGTTTGACATACCTGGCATAGTGTTGTATACCTTTTTCAGAATAAATCCACAAAAGGTCCTGTGAAAAGTCACAGTCTGTCTTCCTGATGAAAGTATCAGACCTGTTTATCATAGGCAGCAGCTTGCCTTTTGTAGGTAATGCTCATAAACAGGTGATGGGCTGTGCACCAGTTTGTTGCTCCGCTTTGCTATTTGCATCCCATTATCCAATGTTATGGGAACACAATGCTATAATTAAGGCCTTCATGCAGGCCTTGCCCCTTTTCCTAGCCTGTGAGAAGCACATTATGGAGGTGTGGGAGCTACAGCATCACAGAGGGTAGGTGGAAATACTGTCCACTATTTGGATTGATGTGTTGTGTCCACAGTTTTGCATGCTATGTCTGCATACCTCTCAAACTCTTAGCACAGAAAATGTGGATAAGTACAACAACATGTGTGGACAAAGGGTCAAAAATAGGGAGAGATTTTAAATATTGGTGTTATAACCTTACAAAGTTGCTAGAGTAACAGGATTTATTTTGACATTCATTTTCTGAGGGATTTGTAGTCTGACACTCAAATGTGTATTATTATTTAATGACTTCCATCCTGATATCATCCCAGTGATTTACCAGAATACCAAAAATGTTATGAGGAGCCGGCCATAAATATTAGCCATCACCCTGGATATTCTGTGGAAATCTTTACAGTCAGATGTGACACTTTGCAGCATTTATTTGTCTGTGTGCTGGTTCTGGGTCTGTCAGAGGCCCAAGTACACTGTGATTTTGGCCATTATATGTTGGAGTACTGTGCCACTGGCTATCAGAATCTGCTCATAAAACTCAGTTGCTGTACTCAAGAGGTCAGATGCCCTACCGGTATGTTGCCCTGACTGCAGCTCAAATGGTTCTGTGTTCATAATTTGGCAGTAATGTTTTTTGCCCTAAAGGTATATCCCTATACTGCCTGATAACTTTACAAATGCATTAGCATACCAAAATCTGTACATATTTGCACAGAATGTCCAGATTTTATGCTCATGTTTTTAGTCTGTTTCTCAGAATATTTGTTGTTTTCTGACAAATAACTGGGATAATCTGAGGTTGGATGGCACTAAATAATGACAGAGCTTTGAGTTACATACTTCAAATCCTTCAGAAAATGTATGTTAAAACAAACCATGTTACTCTAGCAACTTTCTTATATGTATGACTCACTATGTAAAATATGTACCTACTGTTGGGCCTTTGTCCCCCATTTTGAGAGGTATGTGCATCAATAATTTCCCAGAAAAGATTTGGTGTAGTGGTGTCTTGCTGTGACTGTAGTTTAGAAGGTCCTGTGTTCACGACTCTTCAGCTTTGTTTTTTTTTTCTAATGTTAAATTACTGTAATGCATGATATGTTTGAAAAAGCATCACAAACTCCCACAGCTGATTTGGTGTAGTGGCACATTGTTCTGATTCTAGTGCAGGGGGTCCTGAGTTCAAGAGTTGGCAATGATATCTTTTTTTCCCCTAATGTTAAATGACTGTAATGCATAATATGTTTAAAAAAGCATTACAAATTCCCACAGCTCATTTGGTGTAGTGGTATGGTGCTGTGGCTATAGTGTACAGGGTCCTGGGTACAAAACCTGCAAGTACTGGTTATTTTGTTGCTGGGAAGAACAGGGGCTGATTGAGACAGAGGGATTAAAGCAGTTTTAAGCAGGTTTGTGTGATGCAACGGGGTGCCAAGAGACGCTTAGTCTTTTTGGCTTCGCTTAGCGCTGCTTATTCCCACTTAAACCCACACTATTTTCTAAAAAAGAAAAGAAAAAAGGGGTGATAAGAAAGTTGTGAAATGGGGGCAAGCAGGGGGAAAAGCATTATGAATGCCAGCTAGGGATGTGCAGGACAGGTGTAGGAAAGGACGATATCTCTCCATTTCTTCTGCAGCAAGTGCTGTGAATGAAGTGGGCAATTTGGAATTTAGAGCCTCAGACCACACAGGGAGAGATGTCAATGACATACATTGGTTGAGTAATTCAAGGGTAAACTGATTGATGTCAGTGTACATGGGGGCAAAATGGTGAGCTATGTATATATGGTATGTGATTTGTTTTTGGAGGCAGATGCCCTTTTTTCTTAAGGTGAGTGTGGGATGTTGGGGAAAGGTTATAGGTACATTTAGGGAGGTAAGTTGGGTAAGAGAGGTTGCTTTTGCAGACAGGCAAAATAGACAAGACAGCAGACAGGAGTGGTATATGACACATGAGAGGGGGTAAACACTTTGGACAGGGAGTGTGGTTGGGAATCGGAGGTCCATGTGCCCTTAGATGGAAACATTGAGACTGAAGTCTCAACCCATGAGCAGTCACGACTGCCCCTTCATGGCCCTAAAGGTGGCTGTACTGGGGGCTGGACAACAGGGGCAGACAACTCCTCAAGGTGCACCAGTTTGCCCTCGATCTGGCTCAGGCATGCATCCAAGTCTGTCTGGATGACCCTGCACACTATGCCTCAGAACTCTTTGTGGGTGACTGGTTCCTTCTGTGCCCCCACCTGGGGGGGTGGGCCCCATCCAGTGAGGTGGTTTCACCCAAATGTGGTGCAAGAACAGCAGAGGAGGCAGTTCCATGTTGGGTTCCAGATGTGCTGGGTGCCATGGCCAGATGAGGTGGGACAGGTGGATCAGCTGGGATTTGCCTTTCAAAATGTGCTATGGTGTTGTACTGAATTTATATGTGTGCACAAGGTTATTGGCATACAGTACCCAGTAGCAGTTAACCCAGAATAATAGATGTGAAACAATTGCATAGAAAACAGAACACATGCATTAATGGAATAACAGTCAGTATTGTAACAGCATGCTGGTTGCATTTATGGCAACAGGCAACCAACAATGGTATTTGAACATGGTATGTTTGTATGCAACCAATTAAATATATGTACAATGGTTTACTGCTGAAATCTCAAAAGTCATAAAAAAGATACTTAACAGTGAACTAATTCACTGAAAGTACACATAACCTAACTATCCTAATCTCAAAAATCAGCTGTTAATGCCAAAAATATCGGACACAACATTTTTGGCACTTAACAGCAATGCCAATCTTGCTGCTACTCCCTAACTAGCATACCTAACATCCAGTTTATACAGGGGGCAAGCCCCTCTGCACCCCCCCACACTCCTTAACTATATATTTCAATTCTGAGATCGCACAGCAGTGAAGAAAGGGATATATTTCCCTAACCACACTGTACCGCGATCCCTGTACATCCCTTCAAATGATCATATTTGCAAATGCACAGTCCATTCACAAATATAACATTTGCTCATTTAACCTGTACACATATGAAGTATTCAAACATCTGTAGTTCGAATACTTCATAACCATACAATGGTACGCCAACATTCTAATGGTAAACCATGTACAATAATAGAACACAAGTCCCAACATTAGGTTTTGAGAACAATGTACCCGTAGTAAATGAATAATAATTATTGATGCAGATAAGGGGTGGGGAGGAAAAGAAAAAAAGTCCATTACCAACTGTATAGGCTTATATTTTTCACTACAGTACTGCTCAATACTCTACAGGTCTGCCCTCCCTTTACATCTACCTATGACCTATAGCTTCTGTAGCACATAAATACCTGTTAAACTGTCAACCTGGAATGTTATGAGGCAAACTGTGAAAACTCTAGGTACATGAGCAGTGGAGACTCATACATGACAGGGTTACATATATGACTAACAAGGTGTGCCCTGCACTGATGTTGTGTGAGTGTGCTAAAGGCATACTTGTACTGAATTTATATGTGTGCACAAGGTTATTGGCATACAGTGCCCACTAGCAGTGACAGCATGACACTTGAGAGACATGTCTCAGGAAGAGTGCATGGTCTTTATACCTAACCTGCTGTCCTTTGTAGGCATGGGGTTTGGACACTAAAACATTTGTACACAGTTTATTACTATACCCTTCATACAGCTAATACAAACATTTCTTTACCTGTGAGCCCTGTGGAGAAAATATCTGTTAACACTACCTGTTTCTAGAAATACTCAGGATTACTTCTGTGTAACTAGAAATACATCTTTGTACCAGTCCCAAGATTCAACCCATGGTCTGTGTGTGCAAACATGAACAACATAGCTATTTCTAATCACACTGAGCTACTGGGGAACTATCTCTTGATTGACTGATTTCTGCCTAATACTCACTTGGTTAGACAGTCTGACCTTGTCATCTAAGTGTAGTGTCACCAACAACTGCAGTGACAGTTGAACATACATGCCTGAGATTCATGCATAACAGAGAGTTAGTGTACTGTGTATTAATCCTTTAAAAGCAGGTGTACACATTTAATCCCTAGTAGATGGGAATATGTGTGATCTGTACAGACCATAGCAGGGTGATGGGTTGCATACCTGACCTGTATACATTTGGACATCATATATTTGCAGTCTCCACCTATTACAGTCTCATATTTGCCTGCATCAGCATATCCACATTCAGGACTAAATAGATCTGAAATGCAAAGGTTAACACAAGGCAATGCTGCAAAGGACACACTATAATACATTACACATTACTATTCAAGGTTCAGATCTTAGTGTAGGTTATATTTCATATTTCATTTATATCTTGTTTTACAAATCTACAGTCTACAGTTTTGCATAACATCTGGTTATCAGAATAACCTCAGTTAATGAATGCTGTCAAAGGCATATTTGCTGTGAAGCACCTGAACACATTCTATTTTTTTCAACAACATACCAGAATAAACACAACAGTTTGTGGTATAAAGCTCTATTTGAGTAACATGACACAGTGATTTATTACCGATGAGATTCTATATTCAGTAGTACTACATATCCTATAAATTAATACTGGTCTGTCAAACTTTATTCAGTATACTCAGAACACACTATACCTAATGGCGGTAAACAATTACACTTTCATTGTACTATATATATATATATATATATATATATATATATATATATATATATATATATATATATATATCTGTACTCACCACACTGTTGGTGAAACATCTTCAGTCATCCTCAGTGGACTTTCACATTGTGAGCCCTCTCCTCTGCAGCTGTGGGGAAAAAACACACCATTGTGCATATCTGTCTATCAAATATTCATACTATAATTTGATAAATCACCAGATGCTACACTTACAAATTACTGGGGCATTCCCATTCCCAGCATCTTGGATCCATTGAGCCAAGAGAGCCCCCTTCCTCCATTTCAGGTTGTCATAATGATGATGGACCTGCTAACCAGTGCGGGGGATGCCAGTGGCATTGGTGAGCTCAACTGCCAGACAGTCTCAGGCCTCAGCCTTGCATTCTGAGCCTTGGTACTGGCCCTGCAGCAGTCTGATGTAATGGTTCTTTACAAGGAGCCTAGCCATGACCCTAGACTCCAAAATGCCCCCAGCACTGCACATGAAAGTGCACTCCTTCACCAGCAGCTGCCATAGCTTCTACAGGGATCAAACTGTAATGGGCTTTGTTTACATTCCCATCTGTGTAGTTTATATAAGGCCATATTCCTGGCCTTTGCCATCATCGGACCATTTTTGGAAATGCTGAGCAAAACTCAGTAGTGCACAAACCCACTAAATGGAGTTGAGTAGTGCTTAAAGTGGCAAATGCTGAGCATTGCTTAGCAGTGTTGAAATCTGCTTAGCTGGGCTGAATGCTTCTTAGAATTAAACTTCTAAGCAATGCTCAAACTGGCTAAGCAGAGCTATGCACTGCTAAGCATTGCTCAGTTTTCATTTAAAAAAAATATTTAAGAATTTTTTTAATCATTACTGACATATTATTAAGTGTATATAATTTACTTTTCATGATGTCCCCTTATGTGCTTTCATTACATTACCTTGGGGTGTGACTATACTGTATGGGACACTTGTGCTTAAATGGTGGATTTCACATCATATATCCACTGACACTGGAACTTTGGACCAGCTACACTACACTGGTTAACAAATATCAATTATTACATAATTAAATAAAAAGAAAATAATTTCACAATGCTTCCCCATGTAGAAGCTGAATGGCCTATCTTGGTATTTAAAACATGAACTACTGCACACAGCGCTGGCACTCTAACCACTAAGCTAAGTCACCATTGAAGATTTCAGCTATAAATTTGTTTGTAGCTCTTACAACACATTTAGGCACTGCTAAACAAAGTGCTGAGGAGCACAAACCCACTGAGCTATGCTTAAACTTCACATCTAAATGAAAAAAATATACAACCATTTCAAATAGATATATCTCAATATATAAAATGTCAGTATGTCAGTGACATGCCACATACTCTTAATGACAATCCATGATAATGCAAAACCTGTCATCCTATCAACCTTCTAAGTTTTTATGAGCAATAATTAACAAATGCCCCTATTTTGGGCTTTTGCCCCTTTGTTAGCACTGGCAGCTGAAAATGATGACAGACATTGGAGTTTCCCTCAGCATACCATTCAGAAAACTCATGCTAATGCAAAACCTGTTATTCTATTAACTTTCTACGTTTGTAAGAGCAATATTTATAAAGTTCCCCTATTTTTTGCCCTTTGTCCCACTTTTATTTTATGGCTTTGTCCAGATTTCTTGCTCTAACAGGTTGAGAGATGTGTGTCCAAGAACACACTTTTTACTGTAAAGTTCTGTATGGAACTTTCACAATGCAGGGGGTGTATTACAGGTCCTGTCACACACCCCCTGCATTGCATTGCATTCTAAATCCTCTTTCAGTGTCTGCAGACACTGAAAGGATTTTAAAAAGTGCCGTACATCACTTTGACAATACAGGGGGTGTGTTACAGTTCCTGTCACACACCTCTTGCATTGCATTCCATACAAAATCCTCTTTCAGTGTCCACGGATACTGAAAGGATTTTAAAAAGTGCCATATGGCACTTTCACAGTGCAGGGGGCGTGTTACATATCTGCGAGCAATACTGCAACACATCCCCTTCAATGATTCAGTATCCATGTACACAACTCTAGCTCAGTAGTGCACCTTCATTAATATGTAAGGTGTGCTGAGAGGGAGATGCGGACATGGACACCATTCACTCCGTGTAGGAATAACGCTATTCCTACATGAAGTTTATTAAATCTTGGCCATAGTGTTTTCCTTTATTTTTAACTGGATAATTAGTACATGCTGTTTTTAAAACAAGATTTTTATCTTGGCTGGAAAAGAATCTAATGATCACTGACTTTGGCGTAGGTGGATTTTTCTTTATTGATGTTTTGGAAAGTGATCTATGTGCCCATTCAGTACGGAAGGAAAGAGCTTCAGGCAATTCAATGTCTTAGGCAGCAAGGTACTTAGAAACTGAATCATACTGTCTCCTTCCTTTTTCTCAGTGATGCTATAATTCCTAATATTGTTCCTTCTGGACCTGTTTTCTAGATCTTCTGTTTTTTCCTGAAATGAGTTGTTTTATTTCCGGGGAAATTCAGTGTTATTCTCACTCTCAATCATTCTTCCATCTAAATCAGTCATTGTTTCTTCTATATTTGAAATTCACTCTCAATCATTCTTCCATCTAAAAAAGTCATTGTTTCTTCTATATTTGAAATTTCTGAAGATTGCTGTTTAAGAGCTTCACTCAGCATTTCTAGCAATTTTATACATTTTTCTTAATGTTGTCTATTTTGCTTTCCAGTTTATCTATCTTTATAGAAAGTTCACTGATGTTGCTGAGTATAGACTGAACGTCTCTCTTCATTGTATAGTCCTGTGCACCGGGTTTAGAGGGAATTTGTTTCTTGATAGGAAGAAAGAATGCAAAAAGTTCCAAACTTATTTTTTCTTCCAGAAGTTTTTGTTAGAAGTAGTTTAATTATACATCCATCAAATTTTGAGACATTTTCTTTTATTTTTTTTCTGTAAAATCCTGTCAGAGATATTAAAATGAAGCAGATCAAAAATGCAATGTTGTTAACAGCTCACCATCTTGGCCATGCCTCTTTTCAGTTTGTTATTGACAGCTTCCGTGTAATCTCTAATGGCTTTGTTGCTGACATTTAGGTCATTACTCAGGAGCACTTTTATTAGCCAAATAGTGATGAGTAATGCATTATCTTGCCACCATATGTATAGGATAAAACAACAGGCACTGGGACAACTCTGTTTTGGCATAATATTGAAAAATAATACTATCCTGAGGTTATTTATGAGGTAATTTCTTCATTAATACATTAATTGTACTAGTAAAATGATCACATTTTCCCACTAAAATGCATGGGAATTTGAACCTAGAAATATGACATCATGTTATTCGTTAGCATGAATTCTCATTTCCAAACCTAATGCACAGTAGAATGAACAGCAGATGCAGGGTGGTATCCAACGAGACGGAGCCCGAATAATGAAAAAATTCTTTACTCAATTCAATGATCAAAATGAAGTACAAATACACATAAAGTCACAGTTTAAAAATGATAAAACAACAAGTTAAGCGCTTTCGTCAATACTCAGACTTCTTCAGAACAGTGAATTGCTGGCTGATAACTCCTTAAATACACACCCAGTCAATTACTAAAATATTAACCCACATCATTTCCTTTCAATTAAGAAACATTACAGGAAGTGTAAGGAAGTAGTGAATACTCCCCGTTTGCAAGTACACAAAAAGTCAGCTAACCAAATGTTGAATCAATAGTGTCACATGTAAAGAATGTTATAAGGCAAAAAATACCAATGACAATATAAATAAATCATAACATAAATAACTGTTAAAGTTTCAAAAGTGGTGTTATAGAAATTCTATCATTAAGACCTGGAGGGGAGTATGCATTCAGTCTGATCTGCCACTTTAACTCAATGTACTCCAAATATTCCTCAACAGGTCCGCCCCTTTGTCCCAAATCAACTTGTTCAAGAATAAAAAAACTAAACCTGTGATTACTTTGGTCATTAATATGCCTAAATAAAGCATTCTTCATATTTTTCTGCTTGATGTCATATAAATGTTGGTAGACTCTAAGTCTAAAAGCATTTTTTGTTTTCCCCACATAATAACCTTGGCAGTTTTACATACTGCAATATAAACAACCCCTTAGTATAGCAAAACATTTTCTTTTATTAGTAATGGATCCAAAATTCTTAAGATTAAATTTGTCTGTATCCATCATGAAAGGGCACTGGGGACATCTACCACATTTATCGTGCCACCTCTAGTGAGATTAGGTTTGCCTTTTTCAAGTAGTCCTTTTATTGATGTACTCTTTTTATAAACTATAGTGGGTCTCTTACCTATCTTGTCCAAGACCCCAATGCCATTATCAAAAACCTTCCAATATTTATGTATTATGTATTTGATTTCTTCAAAATCTGCAGAATATGTGAGTGTCAATGCATGTGTAAAAATAGTATTATTGTGCCTCACATTGTTGTGGCCATCCCTATTGCACAATAGGGCTCTAAAGTGTCCACTGGTCCTCTTATTTATAACTTCCTGAATGATGTTTGATAGAAAAGGCTCTGGATAACCTCTTCTCTGAAACATATTGGACAAATTGTCACATTCCTTGGTAAAGTCATAAATGTCAGACACCATCCTGGCCAGTCTAGCACATTGGCCCTTGACCAGGGCCTTCTTCTGGTGCAAAGGATGTGCACTAGTAAAATGTAATAATGTGTTAGAATAGGTTGGTTTCCTATATAGTTGGGAAATAAAACAGTTGTTCACATAATTACTATGTCAAGGATCTAGATTATATTCATTATTTGGACATCACCATAAAGAAAGATTATGTGAACAACTGTTTTATTTCCCAACTATATAGGAAACCAACCTATTCTAACACATTATTACATTTTACTAGTGCACATCCTTTGCACCAGAAGAAGGCCCTGGTCAAGGGCCAATGTGTTAGATTGGCCAGGATGGTGTCTGACATTTATGACTTTACCAAGGAATGTGACAATTTGTCCAATATGTTTCAGAGAAGAGGTTATCCAGAGCCTTTTCTATCAAACATCATTCAGGAAGTTATAAATAAGAGGACCAGTGGACACTTTAGAGCCCTATTGTGCAATAGGGATGGCCACAGCAATGTGAGGCACAATAATACTATTTTTACACATGCATTGACACTCACATATTCTCCAGATTTTGAAGAAATCAAATACATAATACATAAATATTGGAAGGTTTTTGATAATGACATTGGGGTCTTGGACAAGATAGGTAAGAGACCCACTATAGTTTATAAAAAGAGTACATCAATAAAAGGACTACTTGAAAAAGGCAAACCTAATCTCACTAGAGGTGGCACCTATAAATGTGGTAGATGTCCCCAGTGCCCTTTCATGATGGATACAGACAAATTTAATCTTAAGAATTTTGGATCCATTGCTAATAAAAAGAAAATGTTTTGCTATACTAAGGGGGTTGTTTATATTGCAGTATGTAAAAACTGCCAAGGTTATTATGTGGGGAAAACAAAAAATGCTTTTAGACTTAGAGTCTACCAACATTTATATGACATCAAGCAGAAAAATATGAAGAATGCTTTATTTAGGCATATTAATGACCAAAGTAATCACAGTTTTAGTTTTTTTATTCTTGAACAAGTTGATTTGGGACAAAGGGGCGGACCTGTTGAGGAATATTTGGAGTACATTGAGTTAAAGTGGCAGATCAGACTGAATGCATACTCCCCTCCAGGTCTTAATGACAGAATTTCTATAGCACCACTTTTGAAACTTAAACAGTTATTTATGTTATGATTTATTTATATTGTCATTGGTATTTTTTGCCTTATAACATTCTTTACATGTGACACTATTGATTTAACATTTGGTTAGTTGACTTTTTGTGTACTTGCAAACAGGGGGAGTATTCACTACTACCTTACACTTCCTGTGATGTTTCTTAATTGAAAGGAAATTATGTGGGTTAATATTTTAGTAATTGACTGGGTGTGTATTTAAGGAGTTATCAGCCAGCAATTCACTGTTCTGAAGAAGTCTGAGTATTGACGAAAGCGCTTAACTTGGTGTTTTATCATTTTTAAACTGTGACTTTATGTGTATTTGTACTTCATTTTGATCGTTGGATTGAGTAAAGAATTTTTTCATTATTCGGGCTCCATCTCGTTGGATACCACCCTGCATCTGCTGTTCATTCTAGTTTTTATTTTGCTTACTGAGTTTGCTAATGCACAGTAGCAGGACTCTGGTAACCCATTTTTGTGCTGCTTTTTCTGTAAGTTAAATGATTGACATAAGCTGTTATGAGCAACTAAACATAAAGTTGATCAGATGAGCTCCAGTAGTTTTATTGGAGATCTTAAGAGGAGCAGAAATGTTAATCTTTGGATACAACTTTTTCTATTGAAAGTATCTCTAAATTTACAGATATAGCAGGTTATTTGTCTCTGAGCAATGATAAAAGTATATACTGCCCTTAGCAGTAAGTGGTTTTATTTATTTATTTATTTTGCTTTTTAATTTATTTCTTAAGGCAATTGAGGGTGGGTGTGATTGTAACAGCTGCAAGATGAAATACATTACATTGACCATTATATTTCCAATATATAAAAAAAATGTAGAAGTTGTAAAGCATTTTGCAGGGGTAGCGAAGCAGGCCTCATTATGAAAGCACAGTTCAGTTATATGATCACTGTTTAATGTTCATTGATATGGTCTGTCTTTTTCCAATGTATGTATTATTAAGCAACACATTGAAATACTTTACTGTGGTGATCTGCATCTCACCTACAAGGCAATATCAGACCCTGCTCTACTAGAGATGCTCCATATCCATAAGTCTAACTCCTCAAGCATTACCTGCTCGATAGGCCTAAATCTAATATGTGACATCAACAAAACCTGCTGGAGAGACAGGTTTGTCTCCTAGAAGCTGCCCCATCTCTGGAATAGACTTCTGACACATGTCAAACAGAGTACCTCACTGACCCTCTTCAAGCGCAATCTTGATGAGTGGATGGGAAACCACAAATTTGTCCCAGGGGTCCACCTTTGTCCCTCATTGACAGGGCGACAGGTGCTGACTGAGGTTTCTTTTTTTGGAGATAAACTCTCGGCTAGGCTTGTAAGGGCCCCAGGACCATTAGCCTAGTAACCTCCTATGATTCTATGATTAGAGATGTGCAAAGAAAGTGAAGGAAAGGAATATGTGTATGATAGCAAAAGGCCATTACGCAATCATAGTTTAATCATCTTGTGTGAGAGATCAACAAGGTGAAATGTATTACTTTGATTATTTCATTCATTTTCATTACAATTGGATATCAGAAATGTACACAGGAGGTGAATCTCATTTAAGGATGGGTAAAGAGACATGCTGTGTGTGTAACATGAGCATTTATATGGTCATCACTGAATCATTCATGGTATTGCTTGTTAGGGCACTGCATAGATTTTAAAACAAAGAAATAAAATATATTATTTCAGTCATGTCCTTCACTGTCTTCATAGCCAGAATTAGCCTTGTGCACATAAAATAGTTTGCTTTTGAAGAACAGGCTGTTTATGAAAACAAGGGGGGCAGTTAAGAGACCATTACTACGTAATTACTATGGTCATTACCTATAGTTCACAGTCAAAGATGATGCATAGTCTTAAAGGATGTATATTCATCAGGGGCAATATATGTGCAAAGGAAGCTGAAAGAAGTGCTTGCTGCATTTTAGATGCACAGGGATGATCTAACTCATGTTTTGTCTTTCATGATGTAACTTTGTCATGGTAATTCCACAGTCTTCTTTATACACATCGTCAAACTCATTTCATAATATATATGCACATTTTTTTGTTTTTTTCCCATCTCAAAGTCAGTATTTATTACATACGAACATAAATATAATTTGTTTTTTTAACACTAGAAACAAGTCTAACACATATTTATTCCAGAAAATTCTACTTTTTATTTTTTCTTCCTGAAAATGTTTGCTTATTTATGTTAACACTGAAAAGTTTTAAACATTAAAAAGAACACAGGAAGGCATTACCATAAACTGTGCCTAAAGATTCAGAAATTAAACATGGAGCTTTTCTATCAACTCATTACCTCAAAGTACAAGTTTACAACTGAATATCCAGATTCAATTTAGAAAAGAAATTGCACTAAAATTGTATTTATTTATTTATATTTGTTTATTGCTGTATTGCACTGATCTCAGTGGACCATTTGCAGGCATAGCCCGACTGAATTAGATCACATAAGAAATGAACAAAACATGTTTACAAATACAAGAATATACTAAAAAATATATATATACATATTTATAGATGCAAGAATGTGTTACAACATTTAGTTCAAGAAACAGATTACAATGTCAACACATGGGTGGAAAAATGAAAGCATGCATAGCACATCTTTTTGGAATAGATATTGCAATAATGACTGAGATGGCTTATACTACAGGAATAGCGGCATATCATTATAAAGAGAGGTATGAAGACATTAGAAGAAGCAAGTAAGAACAGTTGCAGCAAATGATACCTTCAGGAGAAGACAGAAAAAAGGTGAATGAGGCATGTAGAGGTAAAGTTGAGTAGAAAGGAGAAGAATTGCGAGATGCAAAGAGAAAAGGGAAGTAGGATGACTGAGAGGCAGTAAGTAAGGGGGTGACAAGATAAAATAAGTAAGGATAAAACAGGGATAAAGGGATGTGTGAGAGAGCTGTAGGATTAATGAAATGTGACCTGAGTGAGTGCAGCTGCACTTTGCTTGGGTGAAGAGGTGTTCCTTGAGCTGTTGTCTGAAGTCCATGCACTTTTGAATGTATAAGATTGCGAGAGGAATGGAGTTCTATAGTTTAGGTGCTGGGATGGAGAGTGCATGGTCAGTGCAATAAAGTTTAGGTTTTGAAGTTAATAGGGTGGATTGAGATTGGGAGATACCCCTAAGATGATATGTGTGTGTGTGTGTGTGTGGGGGGGGGGGGTGTTGGTGAAAAGTTTATGATCAACATTTTCAGACATACTTCTCTGTATTGATCATCAAGGAGGTCATTGTCCCACTGTACTCATCCCTCATTAGACCCATTATAGAGTATAATGCCCCATTTGGTATGTACCTCACAAAACATCTGGAACAGCTGAAAGGCCACAGAAATACCTCAGTAAAAGAATCACAGGCCTAAAGCAGATGCCATATGCTGACCGTCTAAAAAAACTCCAGCTATACTCTGTGACATATTGTCTACTCAGAGGCAAACTCTGCTTAACATACAAGGCCATGTTAAAACCCTGAGCTGTTGGACATGCTCCACTTAAAGAAATCCAAATCCCTCAGAGCCACATGCTCCAGGGATCTAACCCTTGTCATCACAATGAACAAAACATGCTGGAGGGACAGTTTCCTGACCCAGAGACTCCCCATACTCTGACAAAGACTGCCCATACTTGTCAAGCAGAGCGCCAACTTGGCCCTCTTCAAAAGGAACCTTGATGATTGGATGGGAGATAGGAAATTCACCCCGGGGATCATGTTAGTTGCCCTACTAGACAGGGGTCCAGAGAAGTAAATATTGTGGGAAGAAATATGCAGGAAATTGTTATGGCTAGGCTTGTATAGGCCCTAGGGCCAATAGCCTAGTACCAACCTATGAACCTGTGAACCTATGAATCTCCACTAATACATCTATACATGTTTTTGACTACTTTGGGATGTCATGATGTATTCTACTCTGTTTCTGTCAGGTGGAAGTATTTGGCCTATGCTTTTGTATTGCAGAATGCAGACACCATTCTGACTGTGTCTGTATTTTATAGTAATGACATAACAAGTGAAAGCCATATGTGTTTCACTTGAAGAGCCAACATCCCAGATACTGTATACAATGTGGGGTCTAAACTCAGCATAAAACTAAATGCAGTGTTATACCATGTAATGCAGGAGTGAGGGAAATGCAACCTTGATAGTAAAATGGTAGTTTTCAGTATGTTTTATATCAGGGCATTCTGTTATTATTTATAGAAACCTTTATCATAAACTGTGATAGGAGAACTGACATAGGGGATCATCTGTGGAAAACAAATGTAATATAATATAGTACTTTTGGCATCAGAGTCTAGGTTTATACTCAATATTGTGGCAAATATGACTTCTTACATAGTGGCAGAGTGAAACTAATGTTGACACAACTTGCCTTAAGTTATCATTACAAAAGAAGTTAAAAAAAATCATATTTTTTCATCAGGCAAGATAACATTTCTGTTACTGCATTTAGAATGAAGCCTAAACACCATGTACATACAAAAACAATCTACTGTGAAACAAAAGGATTGAGTTATGTACTGAAATGTCTATTGACAGTATAGGAATCTTAAGTATGTCACATGCTTGAGTATCTTATTACATTTTTTTTTAATTTTCATTATGAACTGCTGTAAAAGAAATGACATCTTGCCTTGTGGAAGGAGACCACTTTTTCAGCCGTACTCTGCATTATACCAGCTTTCCATTGGAGAGGATTATGACTTTTAAGCAGGAAGCAGGTGAAAGTAATATCCACCACATATGTGCACTTTCCATTGTAAAATAATAATAATAATACTAATACTAATAATGATACAAAAAAACTTACGTATTTCTCTCAGAGGATGTTTTTTCATTTGGAACCTGCCAATGCTCAAATGCCAGGTCTGAAGCATATAAAGTATTGGTGTCATCTATAGCTTTGGCCTACACTGAAATTCCTAAGGCTAGAATAGCAATCATAAATGCAATTTTAGAAGAACATCTGGTTTTCACTGTCTGAAAGATTTGTTAGCAGATATTGAAGCACAGCTGATATGTTGCCTTCACTGTTTGATGTTTGTTTTTGACTTTATCTTCCAGGCATTCATCCATTACTATTATATCAGAATATATACTGGCAGAATGTCCACCCTGCTCTTCACCACAACCTGGTCATGAAGGTGTTAGAAAAAAGACTTCAGTTTAGAGCATAAGGAAAGCTATCACAGACTCAAACTCAGGGACCATCAAAAACTACAAATATCTGAAGACAGGAAGCAAAGCCAAAAAGCAATTGATATAAAGCCATTTCCAAGCGTGCATGCTCTTATATCCCAAATATTACAAATATATAGTGCAACAGGAAACATAACTATTACTTTATTTTTAAATGTAGTGTTTTTCTGGGGACGTGAATACTAAGCTGTAATGGGTTAACAGTCTTATAGTTCAAAATATACTTTATTCCTTGTATTTTAGAAGTTGTGTGATATACTCTGACATAGCAGTTCTGAAACAATTATGGGAGGTCACACTAAGTATAAAAATGATACCCAAATAAAAACTTAACTGCTCATCATTAACTTTTGTTTAGGATCTGACTAATTACAGAAGAAGAATAGTCAGTAAATATGTATATGTGTGCTTCTGTGTTATGTGTGTGTTTACACATACAAACATATATAAATAGAGATATAGATATAGGTACATGGGTTCTGTGGGATTAATTGATTGAGGCTAAGACTGATCTCTGCATTGTCAACCCTCTTTGGTTAACAATGCTGATTGTTGACAGCTGTGTGACAAAAGATAATTCTTGGAAAGGGGAATGCGTATCTTCCTCAGGGATTGTGAGATTTCAGAGTTGGTATATATAATTAACAGGAAATGTAGAAGTGCTGGGAGGCTTGACACCCCCCAAAAAAAATAAACACTGTTTCTTGTATTGCATGCTCTAAGACGTAACCTCAGAGCAAGCACAGAATCTTTTCAGCATTAACCAGATCAGCATAATGTCAAATCACACTTTACCGCAAATTCTACAGATGTACATGGAATACATTCATAAGACTGAACAACCAAACCTCAGAGGCAGTAGAGCAACCAAAAAAGGTTGAAAAATAAAGTCACAACTAAAGTACAAACATCTTTGAAGGGAGGCAAGCTCTCATGTACCCCCTGATACTTATATATAGCAACTCTGAGAATGCACTACAGCAAAAAAAGGACTGCTCTGTGATCTTGAACAATACACTACCAACATTCTAGTCCTTCAAAAAAAGCCAGTAGCATATGGCTATTACCTTCCATCTTTCAATATTTGTTGGTCGATCTTATGGCCAATGAGATTTGGTTATTTGAACTTTTGAATGCATCCTCTACATATATATATATATGTATATATATATATATATGTAAATCAAGCTGACTCAAGCAAAGCACATGTACAGCACTAGTGAGCTGCTGTAACTTTTGAGCAAAGCAGCATTTGTACAACTGCAGATAGGTTCATAGGTCGGTACTAGGCTATCTGCCCAATGGCATTTATAAGGCTAGCCAGAGTGTGTCAGCTTTCACCACCCCATTGATTAATTAACTGAACCTTTGTCAAGAAGAGCCAATGAAGTGATCCCAGAGATGTATTTTCTGTTACCCATCCACTCGTCAAGGTTTCTCTTGAAGAGTGTTAGTGAGCGGCTCTGCCTAATGTAGTTAGGAATTTTGTTCCAAAGCATGGGGAGTCTCTGTGACAGGAATGTATCCCTCCAGCATGTCCTATTTATTGTTGTGGCAAGGTTTAGCTCACTAGAGCGAGTGGCTCGCAGTGACTTGGATTTCTTTAGCTGGAGCATGTCCATCAATTCTGAGTTGGACATGGCTTTGCAAGTCAGGCAGAGATCGACTCTGAATAAGCGATATGCCACTGAGTACAGCCAGAGTTTTTCCAGTCGGGCTGCATAGGACATATGTTTGAGGCCAGTAATCCTCTTGGTGAGGTACTTTTGTGGTCTTTAGGGCTGTTGGAAGTGTCTTGTGAGGTACATCCCAAATGGGGCATTGTACTCTATGATGGGTCTGATGAGTGATGAGTAGAGGGGCACTATAACCTCTTTATTTCTAGATGCAAACCCTTTAGTAATTAGATGGGCTACATAGAAGGATTTCCTAACTACGCTGGCAATATGATTGTTAAAGGAGAGATTACTATCTAACTGGGTCCCCAGATCTCTTATTACCTCTTCTGCATTAAGGGGGCTGACACCTATGTGGTAATTCATGGGTGTGTTGTTTTTCCCAAATGGGATGACTATGCATTTTTTGGCATTTAACTTGAGACAATGACTTTGACACCAGGTGTCCGTCTCAGTAAGGCCCTTTTGGAGAATGTCTGTGTCAGCCGGAGAGTAAATATGGCTCCCAGTTTGCAGTCATCAGCAAACTTGGTTAGCCATGGTCCTCCTGTGTTTGCCTGTACTTCTGAGAAGTATATGCCAAACAGTAGGGGCCCCAGGACCGAGCCTTGTGGGACACCACTTGTGACTGGTTTAGAGTCGGACCTGGAGCCCGCTATTCTTACCGTGTGAGCTCTGTCTGTAAGCCAGTTGGCAATCCATCTCATGACGTAGGGGTTTATGTTCAGGACGGTGAGTTTTTCTATAATTCCTGAGTGGGGAGTGGTGTCAAAAGCCTTGGTGATGTCAAGGTAGGCTGTGTGAACCACCTTCCCCTCATCTATGGCCTTGGTGACTTGTATCGAAGAAATCAACCAGGTTTACTAGGTATGATCTGCCCTTAACAAGGTGAACTGGGTCGGGTCAAGTGTTTGAAGGTTCCCAATGTCTTTGTGAATGAGTTCCATGATGATGCGCTCCATAGCCTTGCAGACCAGGCTAGTCAGGCTTATAGGGTGATAGTTACCAGGGTCAGTTATGGCCCCTCCTTTGTGGAGAGGAATAACCGTTGCTGTGCACCATTCTATGGGCACGTAGCCTGTGGAGATGCTGAGGTTGAACAGTGTGTTTAGGTGGGGGGGTTAGTTCATTCTGTAGTTCATGCAAGACACAGCCTGGGACACCATCTGGCCCCATTGATGCTGTGCTTTTGGCTTTTGAAAGGGCTGTTTTCACCTGTGTGTCTGTGATTTCTGGGGCACTACATCTTTCTGGTATTGTAGTGGGCCCTTTTGGGGGTGAGAGGGGGTTGAAGTTTGCACTGAATCTATCTGCCAGGATGTTGGCAATATCAGTAGGTTAGGTATATTTTGTGCTATTTTGCACTAGCTCAGAGCATATCTGCGAGTTACCACTTAGATTCTTGACATAGCTAAAGAAGGCTTTGTGGTTATCTTTCAAATCCTTGGCTATTTTTCTTTTGAAGTTAGCCTTGGGTGATTTTATGAGACACCTTAGTTACTTACTGATACTGATCAGGGATGTCTTTCCTTCTGGGAGGAGATCTGGGAGACCTTCTATTGGCAGGCAAAGTTAAGTGTTAGGGAAGGAGTTTATGTGCGACTATGTGTGTGAGTGTGTGTGTGTGTGTGTGTGTGTGTGTGTGTGTGTGTGTGTGTGTGTGTGTGTGTGTGTGTGTGTGTGTGCGTGTTTTATGGTTAAGATTAGGCTCAGGTAAGGGGGTGTATTTGGTGTGTGTGTGCATTTTAGGTTTAGGGTAAGGGTTAGAGAAATATTAGATTTAGTGTATGTGCGAGTGTGTGTACTAGGAGTTAGAAATATAGTTAGTGTGTGTGTGTGTGTGTGTGTGTGTGTGTGTGTGTGTGTGTGTGTGTGTGTGTGTGTGTGTGTATGTGTGTGTGTGTTTGTCTGTGTCTGTGTTGTGAGGTTCCAAACTGTTTTGTATATTACTATTGTTATGAGAATGGCATTTTTAAGAGCTGACCACTTGAAAGGGAACAATTGGTTCAAGGTTACTCAGTGAGGTTGACTGATGTTGCCAAAAATTGCCATGGGTATTTGCATGGGATAAGTGGGTTGAGGACTCTGCCTACTCTGACCTATGCCAGGGACCTATGCTATTGCCAATCCATGCCCACCACAAAGCCAAACAACCCTGGGTCAATAAACTACTGTCTAGAAGGTGACCAGTTGCTCAGCTTGGGCTACCTGGGATAGCTCTGTTGAGCAAAAGCTGGACATAAAAGTAACCTGCCAAACATGAACTAAGAATTGCTGCACTCAATATAGGTTCACTGACAAGATGCAGCTTGGAAGTGGATGACATGATAGAAAGGAGGAGGCCTGGCATCCTCTCTTTCTGGGAGACAAAATGGATACTTACACAGAAAAGCCATTTGGCTTGGGATTGAGAGTATAATACTCAGGAATAGGGCAACATAGAAATGGTGTGGGGACGGTGGTGAGCAACAGGCTGCAGAAATCAGTGAAGGATGTTATCAGAATTAAGGACAGACTCATGGCAATCAAACTCCAGTGAAAGGAAATGTCAGCCTTCATAATTTTGTCCTTTGCCCCACAGCAGGGTTGTGACAGTGACAAAAAGAATGCATTCAGTCCACAGTTGCAGAAACTACTTCATAAATAAGGACATCATGAGTTGGTGTTGATAATGGATGACTTTAATGAACTAAGCATGACAAACAGAACAGGATATGCAGATTGCCTGTGTACACATGGGTGTGGCACCAGGAATAAAGGCGAGGCCAATCCAGACTTCTGTCTGACATTTGGCTTGATGGTACACAACATATGGTTCAGTAAGATAGACAGTCACAAGATCACTTACAAGAGTGGCCAACGTGCATTTCAAGTAGTCTTCCTCCTAGTATGAAAAGGTCATCTGGTAGAATCAGTGATAGCAAAGACATCTCCAGGGAAATAACTGGCCAGCTGTCTAAACCAACAGTTGCCACAATCAGCTGAAAGCAGTGGTCAGAGAAGATTAGAAGGTAAACAGAGACCCAGCAGAAACCCTGGAAGTTGACTAGAGAGAAAACACAGGAGTTCAAGGAATCTCTCTGGGCTCTAGCACTTCAGGAAGAAGAGGAAATAAATGGAGATGAAGAAGAAGAAGAATGGCAGTGCCTGAAAACAAGTGTGAGTATTACAGGACAGAATACAGCTGACCCATGTATGGAACTAAGGTGCATAAGTAAAGCTGCTGGTGAAAACTAGGAAGGCATCTAAAGAAAGAAGGAATGCAAGAAAAGTGAGAGATAGAAAAGACAGACTATGCAATGAAGGAATACTGGCTGGTTAACACAGAGGCAAAGAGAGGAGTTGCAGAGAGGCACTCTTCCAGCTTCTGGATTATTTCTGGAGGACTTGGTAGAGGGCACAAAGAAAATATATCAGGTTGCAAGGCCAAGACAGGATGATTAGGAAGATAGTCACCCATACATAAGGGATGCCAGCAACAACCTGCTTACCATTCCACAGGACATCAAAGGTAGATGAAAGGGGTATTTCCGGCAGTTCCTGAATAAAGAAAACCAGAAACAAGCTATGCTGTCCGACAAATAGCCTACAATGAGAAAGATGATGAAGAGCCCATCCTAGAAGAAATAAGAACAGCACTAAGGAAAATGAAGTCAGGAAAGCAATAGGCTCAGACGAGGTCACAGCAGATATGATCAAGATGTTGGGTGAGACAGAGAACAAATAGCTCCTGAGGATACTCATAGCAGTATGGAGAGAACAATGTACCCCAGATGACTGGAGAATAAGCATACTAGTGCCAGTGTACAACACCTAAGAGGACATCCACAACTATGGACAGTACCGATGTATCAAACTCCTGTCACACTGTATAAAAGCTGAGTGGTTGATAAATAAATATGCAGAGTAGGAGAAAGTAAGATAAGAATGCAGCACAGCAGACCCAATGTTTGCAGTGAGACAGATAGCTGAGATGAAGGTAGGGATGAGGTAAGAGTCCAACTGGACATTTCTAATTCTTGGAGAAAGCATATGATAAGGTCCCAAGAAAGGGATTTGGGCAGTCTGTCGGTTGGTTTGACGTGCCAGAGACATTTGTAGAATTAGTGCAGGCTATGTAAGAGGACCAAATAACTGAAGTATAAGTGGTGTTTGGACTCCTGGGCGGGTCCCCAGTGTGAGTGGGTGTGCATCACTGTTCACCTCTGAGTCCACTGACATTCATACTGGTTATGGACTACATTAGCAAACACGGTGGAGGGGAAAGATCACCCCAGTACTTGCATCCAGATGACGTGGCATTGCAAGCAGAAATTGAGCAAGAACTTCAGAAAAGGATAGGGGAACGGAGCACAAAACTGAAGACACATTGGATGAAATTGAGTACATTTAAGATAGTTATAATTCCAGCAAATGGGGGAATCAGTAGAGGCTGAGAATTGAGATAGAAGGGAAGATAATGGAAC